>NW_026705023.1:364256-728513 GCF_029867415.1 Vicia villosa
CTTTTTTCCTTCTACTTTCGTTAGCCAAGCATAATACAGTTCAGGATCCTTTGCTAACGGGATTGACCTAAACACTTTCACGAAATTGGTCATATAATTTAACCTAATTTTTGCCAGAGCCAAAGGGGTTGCAGTCGAAGCTTCTGCTGCATTATCAGGTTCTCCTAAAGATGGGTGTCCATCTTCATCTATCCTAATCTTACTAACTAGAGGTCTAGTTTTATAATAAGCAGGAAAGAATTTATCCAGAGAAGGGCTAGTTTCTCCTGGTAACGGACCCATAAAAGCATGAGGTTTTCCAGAAAGTTCAAAAGGGATGATTACCTGAGAAGCATAGATAGCGTGCACCTCTGCAGTATTTGGGTTTGGTATGTGTTCTTGTTCTCCTATCTGCGTAGGATGTTGAAGCTTTAAAACAGGTTGCAGAACATTTGAAGGAGAAGCCATGGATAAGTTTGATTTGAAAAATGGGTTTGAATATAATCAGGAGTGTTCTTTTCTGTGGAGAAATAAGGAAATAAGAGGTGAAAGTTATGTGAAGGTTAAAGTTTCGGTATTTAAAGGTTTAACCGAAACCCTTTCAAATCTTTTGGGTAAAAGCCAAGAGACATGCGGCAGGCGTTGATTTAATCCAACGGCGGTCAAATAATTATTAGCTTTACTCCTAGTATATAGGAGTAATGATCAAGAAGTAAGGTCAGAACGTGGGAATGTAAGTTATGAGAAGACATCTTTGAAAATGACAAGACATCTTTTAATCCAACAATCTTGGAACTTTCAAAAAGGAGTAAAAACGAAATCTTATGACGACAAGAAACGCCTATTTCTCTTGTTTTTCGAAACAGGCATTTATTGGGGGCAATTTGTTAGCTGAAGATTTTGTTTTGCAAATATGATCCTTCAAAGGATGAAAACTCGAAGGAGGATGGTTGCTGATGACCGTCTTTGAAGATAAAATGGCTCCTGATGGCCATGTTTCGAGGATGGAGAATTTTAAGTCATAACGAAGATAGTGAATGCTGGAACTAGTAGGAGTGTATATCTTCAAGACTTAGACAAATTTTACGAGATATGTTAAGTACTGATGCTTAGCGTGTTTTCGTGGTATTTTAATGTTAAGTTATATTGCCACGCGTCGAAGGAGGATTCAGGCGGGAAGATTTAAAATTCGAAGAAGTTTGCATAACTGTCCAGAGACAGATGGCTTTCCGGGGATTCTCATGAGAAACGTGGCATTAGATTAGCGTAGGACCGTTAAGGTTGAAACTAGTATAAATAAGGGTTCTAATGTTAGGATTCAGTGTGTTCATTTTGTACAAATCACTCACATATTACTCAAGTATCAAGTGTTAAGAGAAAGAGTTCGCTGAGAAATGTACGTATGACACCACCACCATTTTAATACATGTGTATTTTCCTTTATTTTCAAGTATCGTTCGATATTATTGCATTTCGTTTACTTCCTGCCATTTACATTCCTGCACTCTTTATTTTCATGTTATTTATCTTTGAAGTATTTAACATTTCTGCACTTTAAGATTCTTGCACTTTTACAGTTTTTATCTTATGTTTTATCTTGACTTACCTTTCGCTGAAGTTATGTTTACGTGTATAACCAAGTGATTGCTAACCTTTATTGTTTCGATTGAGTAATTCTTATTTTCAAGGCAAATCATAAACATGGTTCGAATCATCATAAATAACAATCTTTTTGACTATGTCCTAGGATCAATCTAGTCGATCCTGCGAGTAACCAAATCATATTTATTATAATTTGGAAGACTAGCGGTTGTTTACCGGAAATCACCGTAAACAATATCTTAGGGCAAAATTAATTAACAATTAATTTCTAATAAAAAATATACATCTTCAAAATGATGTGTTATGACTTCCAATATCCTACTTCAGTTAAATTTTTTTTCATTCTACAATTTTAATTTTGTTTAATTTTTTACAATATATTATATTATATATTTAATTTCTAAATTATTTTATAAAATTTCTATCTCTGTTTCTTTAATATTTTGTAATATCCATATTTATTTTTTATTTTTTATTTGACATAAAATAAACAAGAATTTACCTTTGTTGTAACTAATAATCGTTTCTTTATCAATATTTCTTTTTGATAACTGAATAATTTTGATCTTCAAAGTGTTTCATTACTTGCAGTTTCCCTTTTAACTCCTCAATATCCATTTCTTATTTTTGTTTGGCATCTAGTTGTTTTTCAAATAATAGTTTTTTTTTAATAGCCAATTTATTTTTCAATTTTGAGAATAAATATATGCACTAAAAGAGTAACCGTGTGTAGCACAAATTTATTACTAGTTTGGTATTATTTTCAGTGAAAACAAATCTAATTTAGATTAATGAAACCACAACAAAATTTCTAGACATAATGTATACTGAAGGTCTACTTCCTACACCTTTTAATAAAAATTCTAGTAGACAGTACTTTTAAGAATGCATGTAATAGGAATGATGAAGTGTTGTAAAAATTTGGAAGATGGAGATTCCTTATACTTCTAATTTAAATTGTGTCTTTTGTGGGTTACAGTTGGAGGATAGAGACCACATTTTCTTCAAATGTAATGTAATTAAACTTGTTTGGAAAGATATTGGTGAGTGGGTGGATTTTTCGGGTTGGAAGGAGGAAGATTGCAGTACGCTTTTTATGGAATGATATGCAATGAGCCGTTCGAAAAGAATTAAAGAAGGTAAATTGGGGGTGTTTTGGTTGGCCACTTGTTGGATTATTTGGTTGACAAGGAATGGCTTTTGCTTTAAAAATGAGGTTTGGAATATAAATGATATAGTGTGGAAAATCAAGTTTTTGATGTGGAGGTGGTCTTCTTTTGGTAATATTACATACTTCAATTGTAACTTTTACAATTTTTGTAAAGACCCGTTGTCTTTTTTATCGTGATTGTATTTGGTTTGTAATATCGTTTTTTTGTCGGTTTTGTGTCGGGCTCGTGTATCAAGGTTGGAGAACCCTTAATTCTCCCGTTAATATATTTCTTGCTTACACAAAAAAAAAAAACATATTGCATACATCTAAAACAACAACAAACAATGTTCAAAACAAATTAATTACCACCTAATATGACAATGCATATTTCAGATGAAACTTATATTGATATAATCACATTAAGTGAAGTTTAACTACATGTCATAAAGGTGCCTAATACAAAAAAAAAAAATGAATGTGTGAGCTCAATATTTGAGAAAAGAATAATTAAGATACATGCATGGGTGAATGGACAAATTTTCTATTAGGAATTCTATTGTAAAAGGAATTATTTGTTGTTTCTATAATTTATTTTTCCCCTTATGCGAGTACCTTTTAATACAATGCATTTATATTATAATTGGTTAAACCAAAAGGTCAAGTGAAATGATAAATATATTTTTATATTATTTCTATGATTAGTTGTGCCTATAAAAAAAATAGGGTTAAGTATGTTTTTGTCCTTCTAAATATGTCAAATTTCGTTTTTAGTCCCTCAAAAAAATTTCTTTAAAGAATGATCCTCCTAATATTTTTTGTCCACACTTTTGATCTTTCATGCCAACGTTCGTTATCAGAAGCTGGCGTAGCAATGCCAGCATGACAAGATGCCGACGTGTCATACCACACACGGTTAAGGTCAACTTTATACTTGAACCCATAAATTTTATAGCTAATCGGTAGCTAAAATCATAGCTAATCTTCTAGCAATTCATTGCAAGAATTATGATTTCAAAAAATGCAAAAAAATTTGATACACCTGTGATCTATTTTGAAAACGAATGTTTGTTTCTTCTTTGATAACTTCTATATTAATAATTTCACCAAAATTGGCAAAATACTTTCTATATTAATAGATACAAAATTATTTTTCTATATTAATAACTTCACAAAAATTGCCAAAACTACCACAATCGCAACATAATCACTACCATTGTTCAGTGGCTTTCTTAAACTGTTTTAAATAACCTTTGTAAATCCAACAAAAATCTTGAAGTGAATGACAAAACAAAACAAATGCAACATAGCATTCACTAGGTAACTTTCAACATTTTCATGCAGGAAATATTTTTGTACAGTTATTGATCCTTCAACGGTAAGAAAATATCACATCCTTGTAATTTTTTTTATCACATTCGTGGTTTTATTACTACCTAATTTTAACTTGCCTTTGTAGGAAATAATTGAAGTTTGAGGCTATTACATCAAATTATTTGGAGAAACACTAAAAAAGAAAAAGACAGCATGGCTCTGCAATCTACATGACAACAAATACTGCAAAAGTCCTTATTATTTTCAATCTACTACAACATACATTAGAAATGCTCATATAGTGGCATTATATTTTGATTTTAATGTACCAACACAAATAAAAGTCTATTATGTGCCTAAGACAAATCAATTTAATTTTGAAGTCATTGAACAAATAAATTCAGTCAACAACGATGCTTTCAAATTGGACCAAAATGGTGAGGCAAGTGATACGAGCATTGCTGATAGTTGCTGTTGGGATTAAATATATCAGCATTAGTTATTACAATAAGTACTCCTACTTTCATTGTATTGTCAAGTTATTTTAATGAAATTTTTATTAATATTGATTAAATATTTTGTTATTTAATCACAATTTAACTTAAAAAATTAATAAACTATAACATATATATTAATGCAAAATTAATTAACAATTAATATCTAATAAAGAATATACTTCTTCAAAATAATATTTTATGACTTCCAATAACCTATTTCTATTAAAAAAATTCATTCTACAATTTCGTTTTTTAAATTTTTGTATAATATATTATATATTTAATTTCAAAATTATTATATAAGTTTTCTATTTCTATTTCTTTAATATTTTATGATGTTCATATATATTTCTTTTTGATTTTTTTATTTGACATAAAATAGAATAGAATTTACCTATGCGATAACTATGAACACTACAAGAAAATCACGCTTTAGCTACAATTTTTTAGCGTCGGCCACGACCCCGACGCTATTTGCGTTGCAGTAACGTTGCAACTAGCCGACGCTACTTAAGAAAATAACTTGTTTATTATTTTTTTCAGAATCTCAACAGTAGCGCTGGCCACGCTAATGTTGGTGCGAAATAGTTTCATTTCCCCCCACAAGTTTCATTTGCCTCCCTTTTATTTAATAATTTATATAATTATTTAATTTTCTTTTCAGCGACGGTCATGGCCGACGCTACTGTTGGTGCTAAATGATTTCATTTCTCCCCACAAGTTTCATTTGCCTCCCTTTTATATAATGATTTATATAATTATTTAATTTTCTTGTCAGCGACGGTCATGACCGACGCTACTGTTGGTGCGAAATGATTTCATTTCCCCCCACAAGATTCATTTGCCTCCCTTTTATATATTATTTTATATAATTATTTAATTTTCTTGTCAGCGACGGTCATGGCCGACGCTACTGTTGGTGTGAAATGATTTCATTTCCCCCCATAAGTTTCATTTTCCCCACAAGTTTCATTTGCCTCCATGTTATGTCTCTCTATTTCTTTCAGCTAAATGGCACTTTTCCTTGTAATACTCATGAACAAGAAATTCACTACACTTCATAGTGTGAATATTAGACAAAATAGCAATTGAGATCAATAACAGTTTCAAAAACTCCATTGAAAGAAAATGGTGAAGAAAAGGAAAATAGGATGTTGCAGAAGTCTTATAGGTGAATGATCTTATAGAATTGAAAGGTTTAATAAACAAGTTTTGTTGCATTGTTTGTTGGTGTTTGTTTCTACATTTTCAAACCATTTTTGTAATGGAGAATTTTGTCAAGTGTTGTTTGTTTCACGTAGAATTGGTACAACCAAGTTGACGTATTGTTTTTTTAATTCCATTTTGCAGATTAGTAATCAATCTGCTACAAACCAGAAAGAAAAAAATACATGTATAATTTAAGACTTCATTCCACAAAAAACCAATATATTAGGTTACATAAAACTTGTCTATTGTTACAAATAACAATTACAACAAAACAACCAAGACACAATACTAATGATGGGGCCAAAATTGAATAATGGTTTTTAATGTGAAAAAAGAAACAAAAAATGTCAAAATCTTCTTCCTATATATATGCAATTTCTTGTTATTATCACTATCTCATTGGCTTTCCTCCTATACAATTTTTAGTTCTAGTAAAATTTACCATCTTCATCAGGGAAAATCTCATGATGAACTGCAGCAGTACTAGTAAAATTTAGCGCTCTTCTTCGTTCGCGATGATTGAATACTTCGACTTCAACTGAAAAAACTGAACTAACTGGCCTATGATCCGAGATCTTAAGTAGAAATGTACCATCCGGAGACCAAGTAAATTCAATGTGGCAACAACAAATACAATGCGATACATAAGCTTAAATAAACCATCTACAATAGACAAAAACAACATAATGCGTCGGTCAATACACTCTCTGACACAAGCAAAATTTTAAAAAACTAATTGGTAGGCAAGAGCAATTTTATTAAACTTATAGTGGAGGAAAACTCTTGCTGCGAAGGATCACAAAGGAAACCTGATACACCATTCTTGATACTCAACAGGGTCGCCGCTATTATATGCAATTACTGGTCTATAAACTGCCATTGCCTCCAAAGGAACAATGCCAAAGTGCTCATTCAGTATCAAATAGCATTATGCTTTCAAGTTTTATCAATTTTCTACAATCATAATTAACAAGATTCCACATACCTCTGGCGTGTAAAGAACACGCTGAAAGAAGAGCAATCCTTTCATTTGTTGAGCAAGATGTGATGAAATTTAATTTATCAGAGATCCCTTCCTTTTCAGCTAAATCTTTAAGCTCTTCTAGGTACTCCACATTCTCCTTCAACTGTTTATCAAAGCCACATGGAAGACACCGGTGTACCAAATTCAGTTCCACACAAACATCAAGATGGATACTTCCATGACAATTTATAATGCAGTGGCACCATAATATTTATCAGTGTGAATTTGCTGTTAACGAGTATCAAATTGTCCATTCCTGCAATTCGACAATGCTTAATAAGATGCAAGATTCAGTATAAACATGAGAAGATAATAGTGCTAATAGTGCTTAATAAGATGCAAGATTTAGTTTAAACATGAGACCTGATCAGCCAGTATACATCTGTAATACGGTGAACTGACTTTTTTATCGAAATGTCGCGGTTAGCAAGAGTCGCCACCGACTTTTATTTTATCCAAATTAATTAGAAAGGCTAAAAGAACAGGAAAAACCTTTTAAATAAAAATTGAGTTCGGGGGGTAATTATGCAAAGGGAAGGTGTAAGGCACCCTTTGCATCCATGGTTTTCCATGGGCTCTTAATTGCTTTGCTCTTTGAGTTCAGAAATGTAGAAGAAGAGAATACGGACTTTAGCTCGTAAATGAGCGTAGCCATATTGAAGGTTTATGAGAAAGAATATGAAAAAGTTTTAGCCAGAGCAAGGCAATTAGGAGCAATTACCTTAGTATTTGAAAAGAACGTTCTTTTAGCCTTTCAGGGCGAAAGGGTCTATCCATGCCATAAGAAGGCAGGAAGCCTTTCATTTGGATGTTGAAGGGTCATCGAGAGTTCGCTCGCCATAAGACTGTCCCATGCCATAGAGAGGCAGGTAGTCTAAGGGAAGGATCAGAATAGCCTTTTTGTTTAGGCAACCAAAGGATACCTCAGCCTTTCGTAGGCAACTTCCGAGGGTCGAGATCATGTTTAGTGTATCGAAGGCAGCATCATTAGGGACCCATGATCTTTAATTGAGGCAACATGGCTGAGGTATCCTCGTATTCGAGGGACATGGCTATTCTGCAAAAAACACAAGGCAACAAAGGCAACAGGCAACAGGCAACGAGAGGGGTTATCAAAAAGTGTGCGTGGGTGCAACAATCACGTGACTAATTCAATATATTATCTTATAATTAGTGAGGCTAATTTAATTCAAGGCTTGCACTCCCTAAGATTACTAACCACATAAAATATAAAGCAGTTTAAGTGCCTTCAAGGCCAATCAATACAGACTAGGAGCATATACATAAGAATATGGGGAAGGGAATAAGAATCCAGCGGGTTTGACATAAGTAATAATTAGGCAAAAAAATAGAAGAGGTAAAAAGTTTTAGGGTTACCGACTATCTGAGCTTTGGCGGTTGACAAACCCTGAAAAGGTGGGAAAATAAAAAAAATACGAAGGGGGTGAGTGCATTATCGATTCGAATGATAATTAGGGTTAACCCTAATTTGATAAAGAAAACAAAATAAAATAAAATAGATATTTAAAAAAATAAAAATAGAACTTAGCTTTTGATTTGATCTGATATGGTTTGCAGTCGAAGGTAGCCTCGAGGTTAACCCTTAAAAAATGGCAAAAGAGGCAAACGTGAGTGCAAAATAGTTCATTGACTTTCGAGGGTTTAACCCTAATAATAATTTTATAAAGGCAAATAATTATTTAAAGAAAAATAAAGGAAAATAAAAGTCAGGACTTAGCTCCGTAGAAGGCGAGGCGCGTAGTCGGAAGATATCTGATAATTGCCCTGAAAAGAAATGCATAAAGAAACAGAAAATTCTTAGTGTAGGCATGATCCTCATAAACCCTGATTAAGGCACAAATTGACTAAGTTTAACAGAATAAATAATCAATTTAATTAATTATTGATTTTTTAGCCTAATTAATTAAATCGGTGAAAAACAAGTTTCGATTAAATATCTAACATTAATATATTTTTATCAATTAATAAAATAATTATAATTAATTAAACTAATAAAACAAATTATTTAATAATGATAAAAATAAAATAATTATTTTATTTATGTGTTTTTTTAAAAAAGCAATTAAAAAGAAATCATTTTTTTTTAAAAGAATTTTATCAAATAGCAAAATATAAAAAAAACAAGTTATGTAAATAAAGAAAGAAAATAAAACAAAAAGGGACTTAGCTGGATCTGGTATTATACATCCTTGAGTGTCCACCATGGGGAGCCCAATCTGAGCCTTTAGATCTGGAGCGCTATCCATCTATTGGTGAAGCGCTGAGTGTCTATGGTGAGAGTGTGCATCCCATACGCACTGGATCTGCAAGGTTTATAAGTGAAAAAAAACATATAGTCCAGCCTGGGAATGGAACCCAGGTTCAATCGTCCACAAGCCAACGCCGCTGCCAATCGTGCCATCTCCCAATGTTGTCAATATTATACGCGCACTGTTTAATATATAAAAAAAAAGAGTATTAGACAGAAATTCAAAATCACCAACGCGCGCTGTAGGTCGTCTTCCTCATTGGGACTTGGATTTTTGCCTGCAGACTAACTACCATATGGCTACGAAAACGACCATAGCCAATCCCTGCAAGATTAAAACTCAGCAAATCGAACTATAAATCAAAACCAAATACATATATCGACTCTAAATCATTCACTGAATCCAATCATATCCTTGGTTTTGGCTAATTTTGCTTATTTCAAGAAGCCCCAAATCAAAACTTTGGAACCCTAACCATGGCATAAGATCAACCCTGCATCGAAACTCAAATCAAAATGTCCAGAAAGCTTGCAAATATCGTTCTAAACATGAATATGTAATCACAATTTATTCATGATGCAAGAATTAACATAATCGAAGCCATAAATACTGAGCAAACCGTGATGCTTTGTGTGCGTGATTCCGGCCTCCACGAGCTTCAAGACTGATTGGGAATGCTTCCTGATCCTCCAAGGATTGTTTCTGAGTGTCCAAAAGCCTCTGGAATTCCCTCAAACCTCAAAACCGATTTGGATTAGTCTTTGAATTTGTGGAAGCTTGCACACGATTTTTTGGTCTCCAATCCTTGTGCATCATCCCCCTTTCATCAGCATCAATTCTTTACTTATAATAGATGGTTTTAGGTTTAAAAGATTGTGAGGAATCCAATCAAATCTTGTTTCTAGGTGATGGAAATTTTGATTGAAAAATTGATTTGCAAAGGTTTCCAAAATTTATTCCATCTCAATCTTTCCCAACCAATCTTGTCTTGGACGAAATTGGGTTAAATATATGGTATAAATGGTGATTGAATAAGATCCTTAATCGAAGATTTGAATTTTACATGATTTTTATAAATTAATATCACTTTTACATGATTTAAAAATTCATATAAAATCATACAGAAATCCAAAAATTCGTGGCAACTAAATTTAGGGCCTTGGATAACTTGAGGATCAATATTGGATCATTAAAAGTTTGGCTCCTTTGCAAAAATTTTCAATTCGAACCCTTCCTCTTCACATTTTTCCCTCCAAAATAGTTCAACTTTGACAAGGCCTTTCTCTCTCAATTTTTGAGGTATGTGAGTGTTCTAGGACTTTTTAGAAACCTTAGAGAGTCCGCTAACCAGTGTCTTTGGTCTCATATCAAAATTATTTTCCATGCTCCTTGTGTGTCCTTTTGAAAAAAGTGACTTTTTGTTGACTTTTGAAAAGGACCTATAATGTTTTGGTCCATATCTATCAAATGAAGCATTTTTAGACTTGGCATGTGAGAGACAAAATTGTAGAGAATCAAATTTCCTTCAAATTGAACTTTGGATGGAAAATTTCTGATGTTCCATGTAAGAGTTATGGCTAGTCAAAGTTCAGTTGACTTTCTCCTGTACAAACCCTAATTTAGAAACTTTTTGATTTGTTGATTTTTGATATTTCCTCGATGAACCATGATCAATTCTTGATCAAATGGTGAATTATACTTCAATATGAGTATTTTGACAAAAAATCAGGAGTTTTGACTTTACTTTGACCACAGTTGACTTTTAGGTTAACCTAGTCGACAGTTGCCTTTCTGAACAATTGAGTGACCAATCCTTTAAGCTGAGACTTGATACTTGTCATAGAGGTAATGTGAGATATCTTGGGCCATATGGGATGTCTTGGAGCTATTGATTCATAGATTTCCCTTCAGAATAACAAAACCATAATTCTCTGATCTTTGCTTAGGAGAATGTATCTTGGAGCTTTGTGTCTTGTTTTGACTTTTGAATAAGAGAAATAGTATGGGAAAATTTTGGGGTATGACAACATCAACAGAAACGGTTTCCTCAAAGCATCTGTTTTTACATGATGTGCAGTAAAAATATGAACTTTATGACCATGAGATGCAAGTTCAACAGCTGCATCAACAACTAATCTTTCAGCCCCACCTACAAAATAATTACAAAGTCATTAGAATAAACTATTAGTACTTCAAAAAATCTATTGAAGAACATTGTAAAACATCGTTTGAATAGACATGAATTGTTTTAGCATCACATTAAGCCTCATGCTGATGCTGAATCTCACAAAATTACTCTATTGAATCTCTAAACTCAAGTAGAAGTGCATACCTATTGATATATTATCCTCTTCATCACTTATTTTAACCTCACCTATTTCTTCCTGTTAAGTAACAAAATGGTAACCTTAATTTTAGTTTGAAACAAAATGCCAAAAAAACCTAACACATATCTAAACAAACAACCAAAGACATATCTAAAAAAAACATGTGAAAGACCTATATGACCATCACTACGCCAAATTTAAGCTGTAGCAGCGCAGCTACTAAAGCGCTTTTAGCAAAAGCGCTCTCGTAGGGTTCGCTAAAAACAAAATTAATAAACAAAGGGAAAATGATGCAAAAAAAGCGCTCTGGTAGGGGGGGTATGAGAGCGCTTTTAAAAAGCGCTCTGGTAGGGGGGTGTATGAGAGCGCTTTTAAAAAGCGCTCTGGTAAGGGGGGGGGGGGGTATGAGAGCGCTTTTCAAAAGCGCTCTGGTAGGGTTGTCTATTAAAGCGCTTTTCAAAGCGCTGGTATAGGGGGGTTTAATGAGAGCGCTTTTTAGTCAAAAGCGCTGGTATAGACCAGGCTATGAGAGCGCTTTTCAGAAGCGCTTTAGTAGCCTTTATTACTAAAAAACCAAAAACACGCTTCTCACCGGGTACTGCTTCTCACTTTCTCTCTTTCGTTTTCTGTTCTCTGCACGCGAAAAACCCTCACTGTATCTTCGTCCTCCTCCATCGCCCTTCCGTCCACCACCATCGGTGCCATCCACCACCGTCGGCGTCCCTCCGTCTACACTCGTTTTCTCCTCCGTCTTCATCCAGAACCTCACCGCCGGTGAGTTTTAGGCTTCATTTTCTTTTGTTATTTTTCTATCACTTATTTTTTCAGTGAAAATTTTGGTATCAAAGATTGGACTTCTGCTTGCAACTTGTTTGATGAAATGCCTGAAAGAAATTTGATAGCATTTCTATAGTAAAACAAATGTATTCATATTAAGTTTATTTTCATATTTAGTTTATATTCCAAGTTGAAATTTGATATAATCCATCAGTTTAGTTTAGTTTAGTTCAGAGATTGGGAATGATTTATGGGTTTAGTTTTAAGGGTTTCAACTAAGGGATGTTGTTTTTCTTTACCTTGCACAGTTGCACTGCAATTTGAGAATGAAGCATATTACATGTTTGATAAAATGTCTTTAGAGTGTATTGTTGAGCTTGAATGATATTGTGCTTCTCTTTGAGTTTTGGTTTTGGTTCATGTTCATGGCTGCCCGAGTTCGTTGTGTAAGACATGTTTGAAGTGAACTTAAGTATGTGTTAATAGGTTGGTGTAGTGGCTTCCCGGTTTCTAAGTTAATTGATTCAAAGGTGGTTGGAATTGATCTCATGTTTTGAAGTGGAATTAAGTCATATATTGTATTGATATTATTTGATTTTGATAGCTTACGGTTATAAAATAATTTTGTAGTCATCTTAGATTTGGTTATAAAATAATATTGTATTAAAGAATTCAACACAAGTTTTCCTCAAATTTATTGGTTGTTATGAAAATACATGCTAAATTGTTGTTTTCTCATGAGATATAATTGCTCCACCTTGATTTCTCCATTTGTATGACTCGACTATGATTTGTGGTCGTTTTCACGCCGTTGTTTTGACATGCGTAGTTGTTGCCCCGGTTTCTAAGTAGTTGTTAAACTTTGATTTGCGGTACTATGTATCTAGAATTGCTATAACATCTGGGTGATGATTATTTTTCAGGGGATATTAAAGATTTTTTAAAAGAATATCACTAGAGACATCAGATTAGCTTACGGTGTGTGGTTCCAGAAGTTTCTGAATTTCTCTAAAGGTAATTAGTTATTCTTTTGCTATAGTTTCTGAATTTCTCTAAAGGGGACTGAATACTAATAGTTTATTTTTAGATTATATTAAGTAATACTCATTTTTGTTTGGTACAGTGGATATTTGTATTTAACTGCATCGTGTGTGTGTGTTTAATTTTACAGTTACTTTGAAGTCTCTGGTTTCTACTTGTACAACGCCGATTCAAACCTACCCATCTCCCACATCAAGTCTAACTCAGGTTACTATCCCTTTCTTCTTGCTTATAGTTTGTTATTTTCTGCTTATAGTTTATTGTTTATGGTTCTATTTAATATCAATTTAGTGTCTCTCAACCAGTTTTTTGGTTTGTGGACTTATATTACCTTGAAATAAGGTAATGTCTTCTTTAAGAAATCGGGTATTCTGATTAGGTATTTTGATTAGGTATTCTATTATGATGATAGCTATTTATTATCTTGACAGAATTCCTTAGTACCTGATAGAGAAACCAAGAAGCATTTGTTTAGCTTAATTAAGACATGGATAAGACATGGATGAATTCAAACCGATTGTCGAAAGAGTACGAGAAAGGGGTATGGGAATTCGTTGAGTTTGCGGTTGCGCACTCCGAAGACCCGCTTCGAATGCCTTATCCTGGCTTGGGTTGCTGTTATGGGGGTAAGGTTGACGGGAATATGTTGGCATCCCATTTACTACGGTTTGGAATTGATAGAAGTTATACATGTTGGACAATGCATGGTGAGAAAAGTAACGGGAATGCTGAGTTGAGTTGTAATAGGAAGTATGCTTCAAATGACGATTGCACAGACACATACGAGTGCGATCGAGTCGAAGAGATTGCAGAAGCGCTTGAAGAAGATCTTGCGGATTGTCCCAAAATGTTTGAGAGGTTGGTAAGCGATGCAGAGAAACCGTTGTATGATGGTTGTTCAAAATTCACAAGATTGTCTGCGGTGTTAAAGTTGTACAACTTAAAGGCGGACAATGGATGGTCGGATAAAAGTTTCACAGAGTTATTAGCCCTTATGAAAGATATGCTACCAAAGGATAATGTTCTTCCCAATCGAACGTATGAAGCCAAAAAGATGTTGTCCTCTATTGGCATGAGCTATGATAAGATACATGCATGTCCAAACGATTGCATTTTGTTTCGAAACGAGTATGCAGCGTTGAATGAGTGTCCTAAATGTGGTGCCCCTCGATATAAGAAAAAGTTGTCTCCTGCTAAAGTCTTATGGTATTTTCCTATAATTCTGAGATTTAGACGCATGTATCGTAGTGAGACCGATTCAAGACACTTGACTTGGCATGCAGATGAAAGAATTATTGATGGAAAGTTGCGACATCCGGCAGACTCACCACAATGGATGAAAGTTGATACTGATTATCCTGAATTTGGAAAAGAAGCAAGAAACCTTCGGTTGTCATTGTCTACTGATGAGGTATATTGAAAACGATTATGAATCATTTAGTTTTCGAATGTCAATTCTAAACCGTTTATTAATTATGTTTTACATTTTAATTTTAGACTGCTCCTATAAAACCCGCAATTAAGGGTAAAGGGATTTTACAGGAGGAGGAGTCTGTTGCATCACTAAAAGAGGTACATTTAAAGTGTTAATATATAATCTGAATCTAAATCTGCATGATTTTTTATTTTACCTAACTTATATGATTTTTAGGCATCCGCTCGGGAGTCACAACAAGTGACGCAGCAAGTTCGTAGCGTACCACCCACTGGTCCTCCGAAGATAGCGGCAAAAAAAGGCGGTGCTTTGGTGGCTCGGTACCAGACGATGCTCGCAACAATGGTTGATATGTCCGATTTGAAGGATGGTGCTTTACGTGAAATCAATATGGATGAAAGTGTCTTCGGTATTGAATTCAAGTCACATATTGCAATTGATGACTTGGAAGAGATTTTTACGCATGAACAACTAGGCGTCGGTAATATGCACTCATACATCCGGTAATATTCACTCATCCGATATATTATTTAATTAGTCCCACAATATAATTTATTTACACATTTCAATGAAAATAATCTAATGTTTATTATGTTTTTATTTAAGGTTGTTGTATGACAGAGTGTTGCGCGGGACTGTATTGTCTAACAGATTCCATTTCGTGTCTTCCGCCCATTGCAGCGGAATGTTAATTGCTTCGGAACCGGAATCAGTTAGACAGCTCTTAGTCGATAGATTCATGTCCACCAACAATTCAATCTTTGGGCGTATAATACCCGACCAGTAGGGTTAGTTTCTCATTCTTGGTTCATCTAATCTCTGTTTCTTTTGTGTATAGCAAAATTTTCATATAACCTATTGTTTTAATTTATAGAGCACACTGGTTGTTGCTTGCTATCAACCCTATAAGAGAAGTCGTGTATTATCTGAATTCGGTAAATGGTGACTGGACCAATTATCCGGCTATGAAGGAAATCGTTGATTTGTAAGTGGGATCGTTCTAAATATTCGTGTATATTTATATATTTACTTATTTGTGGGATTGATCTAAACATGCTTTTATATATTTGTTAATTAGATCAATACAAGTGTTCCGAAGTCAACGGGACGCACAGGTATCCCGGACTAAATCAAACAACATTACTTGGATCAAAGTGCAGGTACATTATTTTTCACAATTTTGCTTATAATATTTATGCTACTTGATAAAACAAGACAACTATAAAATCTTATTTGTTTTTCTATGTAGTGTCCGCAACAGCGAAACAGTTCAGATTACGGATACTTTGTTTTGAGGTTTATGAAAGAAATCCTTTAGGCGAATCAATTAGAGATTCCGCTCACGGTATGAATTTATAACTTAAGATAATTTCATATAATTTATTACATTTAACTAAATATATCATTCATATTATGTTTTTGTTTTGTAGTACCTTGACGAATTCCGTGCTGCTGGGTACCCGAGACTTAAGTTGGAAGAAATCAAAGAGGATTTGTGTCACTTTTATATTAAGCAATTTTTCATGTAGGATTTGTGTCGATTTGAACTATAATATTATTGATGTTGTAATGATGTATATATAATTTTGGATATTATAATGGTATTATATTAGTATATATATATATATTGTCTTACTGATGGCTGAAATTATATCGTCGAAAATATATTACAGGTCGAAAATATTACAGGTTGAAAACATATTACAGGTCGAAAATATTACAGGTCGACTGGGAGGATTAAATTACATGCTGCACATTAAAATACCTCATTTAGCAACGACAACGCTTTTAAAAAGCGCTCTTAAAGGTCCACCTACAAAAGCGCTTCTTAGTAAAAGAGCTGCCAAAGAATAATAAAAAAGCATAAAAAATTAAAAAAAAAACGCAACATACGAAAGCGCTTTTGGAAAAGCGCTCTTATAGGGGGGCTACCAGAGCGCATTTTCCAGAAAAGCGCTCTTATAGGGGGGGCTACCAGAGCGCTTTTTCCAGAAAAGCGCTCTTATAGGGGGGGGCCTACCAGAGCGCTTTTTCCAGAAAAGCGCTCTTATAGGGGGGGCCTACCAGAGCGCTTTCTGAAGCGCTTTTGTTACCTACACTAGCGCTGGCTTTCACAGCGCTTTTAAGCGCTTTTAAAGCCCATAAAAAACGCTTTTAAAGCCCTTCCGTGTTGTAGTGCATATATTTGATAACTTCTAAGATTAGGCAATAGAAAATAAGTAGCAACAACACAAATTAAGGGACCATAAAAGGCACCAGATATATTTGTGTGTTAGGCATGTAAGATTCTTCCCAAGGGAAAGCTATAAACCATAGACAAAATAACCTTTAAATCACAACATTCAACCAATTTAGTTACTAATTCATAACCATTGTTCCATAACATAATAAGGATCTATGTCCATCTATAGTGCCATATGAATAAAATTTTACTCTTTCTGTTACTCTAATTCCCGTGTTTCTTATACCTGCAATCCCAGAATCGCACGTCAAAAATGGTTCCTTAATAAGTTAACATTATAGACACAAAATTAGGGGGATGAGATAGAACTGAAAGTAGCACAAACATGTGCTTGTTTTTATGGCAACAATCTTGATATTACTGTCACATACCTCTCTGAAACCGTGATCTTCGGACTGTATGCCGAATGTGGCGCTCGTATCTTTCTAAGAGATCATCAACTGTATGCATTTGAGATATTAGGGGCCCTGAAAATTCAACCTTCTCTCCTTGATCCTAATAACTCTATAATGGAGGGAAACAAAGGTTATAAAAGAGTATAGCTAACTGATATAACATATTTGAATTTCATCGAGCAATTCAGAGCATAGCTAACTGATATCAGTGGAAAAATAAATTTCCAAGACTGCATAAAAAAGTAGGCAGCAGCAACACATACTCTATGTCAGCCAAATCATTCACTAATTGCACTCGAACAGCTGGAGGTATCTTAATCTTAAATACAAACCTGTGACAACAATAGTCTAACTAAGATCAATAAAATGAATTACCAGGAAGTTGGACATTAGTGTCATGATATACAATACTCACATTGTCACTTCTCTTACAATATCAACAAGGGCCAGTCCTTTCCTTGTTTTCATATCATTAATTCCTATTAGAAAATAATGCAAATAAGAATTATAAAATGGTTATAGAGACTGAATACATTTATAAAGGGTTTTAAACAATCATGAATACTTTTAAAACTCCATTCAACCAGACTTTCAGCAAGACTCCATTCAAATCCATTTCCAAACAAGAAAAATATTACTTATCTCGTTATAATAAAACAAATTCTTGTTACCTTCTTTTAAAGAAAAATAATATATTAATATAATGAGTAAAAAACCTAAACAAAGTGCAAAGGAGCATACAATTGGCACAAGCTGTAACAAAAGCTACTGTAGAGAAACCAATCAAACACAAATAAAGGAAGATAAAGCAACAATAGCACAAAAGAAGAACAAGTCATCTCTTGAAAAACCATCCTCTAAGAACTGCAACTCTAGAAAGGATCAAGCTAGAGCTCAAGTCTGTAAGACCACCAACACGGAACTTAAAACTTTCAAGGGAAGAGAAAATAAACACACCCATTCTTAACTCATTCTAAATCTCGCCCACAATTGATTATATAAATCTCGCCCACTATTGGTCATTATATTGCCCTAATTCAACATCATAGAATTTTTCTTCAAGTCAAGTTGTGTTATCAGAATAAATCATAATAAAGTTGTGCCGACGTTTTTAAAAAAACAAATTAGTATTATAAATAGATATGACACAATTAAATATTACAAAATGGGTGCCTCAAAATAATATGCAAGTGTAAGTAATAATGCAACAAATATAATGACTACACAAATCACTTTTGAGGTATCATGAAGCAAACTGAATGAAAAACACTAATCATAGTATTTAAGTTTTTTAGAATTCTCGTATGATCATCATAAATCATGCTATTATGTGATCCTCTATGGTCACAACCAACAAAATTGATAATATGTATTTTCTCCAAGGTCTCTTTTTTCCTCTATTAGTTAGCAAAATAGTTGTTCTATTATAAATGTTTTATTGGCTTAACCACCAGCTCTGAGGTCCGTTGCCTTTATAAGATGAAGATAAGCATCCAAGTTATAGCCCCTTGAAACAAGAATGAAACATTAAAAGCTGAATCATGGAGAGGCATATTTAAATATGGAAACAAAATCTTTACCCGCAGGTATCCGCCCAAACTCACCCCGAGTTTGACTAGGAAAACCCGCTTTGTCTAGATTCAGATCTTGGTTAGGGTTTTCCCCGATTCTTAAAGAAGGGTACGAGGTGGGTAATGGAGACACAAGTACCCATCCTGAACATGTCTCGTTAATAACTTGGAATATTTTTTTTTATAATTTATAATATTAATTATTTGGTTAATAGATTGATATTTTGGTTTGTACTTTAATATTTGAAATATTTGAAATGTAATTTGAAATTTTCATGATTGTTTTAATTTAATATTTCTAATGTTTGTTAAAGTTTGGGAAAAATTATTGATTAGGGGAAGATTAGCTATTCAAATTTAAGAAATTGATTTCAATGCACTGGTGGAACAAGGTGCGATACCCAAACTCGTTTGAGACGAGTTTTGGGTTTAGTTATTTATCTCCCTTAAGTTTGGGACGTAGAACAAATATTTAATTAGGATTCGGGTTTGGGTAGGAGCAAGGCACAACTTGTCCTCATCCTGCCCCGTTGCCATTCCTAGTCTAACAAATATGAGGCCTAAAACAAATATTAAATTGACATTTTTTATACAAAAGATATATCTGATGATAAAAATGTATCAATTATTCAAATATATTAAAACAAAAATTCAAACTATGCATTTCAACGTAAAATGAGACATAAGTTTCTATATGAAGAGTAATGGATTTTTTTAAAATAATTTACAGGCCTACGTGTCTTTAGAAAAAATAATAAAAAATTCTTCTGCTAAGGCCTAATGCCTTTGCTGTAGTAGTTTGGACATTGGGCAAGCGCTACATACCAAACAACTTTTCTCCTAGATATTGTCATATCCCAATTTTTGACCTTAAAATTCCCCAATCATTTGCATACATACCACTAATCAAGATCACTATCTTGAGGATTCAACTTTAGCTTTTCGCGCACCTCAGCTTTGGAGAAATCAACAAGCATCCATGTTTGTTTAGATTGTGAATACTTCTTTCTTATGTTATACTAACCAAAATACAAAAATATGTCTTTTTCTTTTAAGTTCATTGTAGGTGATTGAATCAAGTGCATCCACACCTCTCCTAAAGCTAAGGTTTTGGGATCGACCTGCGATCAATTGATCATTCATGGAAGCTAAATGGCTTAAACTTCAAGGGAGATATTCTTATCATTAAGTTCCATGTTTTAAGAATCTTTCAACTTCATTTGATCAAGTTCATCTCAAGGTTATGTGGTTTAATTCATCAAGAAACGCCATAGGTTCATGTGTTTATTTCCATGCCTTCTTTAACAAAATTCTCAAGACACGAGCTTTATAATCAAGTGTGGTTCAATATAACATCATTTCAAGGTCTTATGTACCTCCTTATGCCTTATCATGCAAGGAAAGTTCAAGAGATTCAAAGTTGATTCAAGGTGTTTGGCCTAATTTGACAAGTTCTTGATTCTATGATCACAAAATTATAACTCCTTCATTTTTCAACATTTTTGGTTGCTTCTTTCTGCAATTAATTCTCCTTGACATCATAAACAACTTCTCTTCACAAGTCAAGAGGAAATTTTGTGAATATATTCATCAAAAGTGAAAATACATTATAGGTCTCCTTTGAAAGTTCAAGGAATTGTGTGTCCATGTTGAGGCAGTAAAGCGACAAGCAACAAAATATTTGGAAATATTTATCTGGGAAATTAGTCCATAGAGATTAGTGCTACTGAATTGTCGTTCGAAAGATTCTTAGTTCTTGAGCTTGGGTTAAAATGGGCTTTAACGTAAAATGCAGAAAAGTAAATTATAAACAGAAAATAAATACATTCTTGATAGAGAATAACTTATCTGGTTTGAATCTAAACTACTGCTCAAAAACTAAGATTTATCACTCCGCCGCACTCAATCTACAATACTCGTCAAAATCACCACATATCCCTCACATCAATGTCCATTTCCGCAACACCGATGAGAGTTCAACTATATTGCTCTTTTGGTGATTTTCCAACCGATCGAACAACACAGGGGCATTAAACTCAGATACTATGTGGATGTTAACCCCAAACCCTATATCTAGAATCCACAACTAACAGGTATTATCCTAATCAAGATTCAGGAAGCATATTTCTATAACAACATAAACCCAAAGCAATTAAGCAAAAAGATCAGAAAAACACTGATTAAGATTTGTAAAGCAAACTTTATACAACTAGTAGAAAGAGTAACAAAAATTCATGTGTTTAGAGTAATTTGCATACAAACTCAATAAAAGAGAAATACAAAGAAAAGAAAATAAGAAAATCAAACATCTCACGGTTTATCATCGCCGATTATTGAGAAATCCACTCCTGATCATCCATATACAAGCTCCAATGTTGTTTCTAAGCCTCAAAACTACCAAAAATGAAGTTTGATGAGTTGGGAACAAATACCCCAAAACATAACCTAAAAAATGAGTATTTTGACCCTTTTAACGTAATTCTGCCTAGCTGATCTCGCTTAGCGATAGCAGAACTCTGCTGCAACTTGAAAAATTGTTTCGGCCATAACTTGAGAACCGTAACTCCGATTGCGCCCGGTTTGAAGCGTTGGAAAGCTTATTAAATGCTATATCTAACAATGACTAAATGACAACTAAATTGGTGATTTTTATCATCCTTATTTTGAGGCTTATTCTTTATTGAATTGTTAAAATTTTCATTATTGAAGTTTAGCCTTTGATCTTTATTACTCAATTCTCCAACCATACATGAATACCTACAAAAAGAAATAAGAACTATAAAAATATACATAAATGAATCAAAAACACAAATTGTACACAATATGTACAAATCTAACTAAAACGTGTGAATTCACACACAAGTTGAGGAAAAGTGACGATAAGTGTCGTAAAACTATATACATAAATAACTACAATCTAGCACTTATAAAACTCTTCCCAACTTAGACTTGTTTGTCCCCAAACAAGAATTAATCAACCAAAGCAAACAAACGCAATTTTCAAGAAATCATGCTCAACAAGTTTTACAATCGGAAAGCAAATGTATGGTATACAAATATCAAAAGTACACGCATGGCAATGCTTACCACTAAACTACAACAAAACAAAGAATATGAAACAAAGTATAATGAACAAAACACATGTGAAATATTCAAAAGCAATACACGTAAAACTTTCAACAAGACCTAAATGATTTAAACAAGAGTGAAACATATTTTTGGTTTTTTATTTAATACACTGAATAAAATAAAATAAAATAAAGACTTGATTAAATAAATAAAATAATTTTGAATTTTTTAATGTATTCAAATTAAATTAAATCACAAAGGATAAATAAATAAACTAAACTAAACAAAAAAGAAAATGAAAAAATAAAAGAAATAGAAAAAATATCAGAGCTCAAGTAAGCAAAAGGCAAATGACATAAAGATAAAATGTCATGGAATGTAAAGATCCAAAAATAAAGAGCACAAAGTAAAGTGCGGAAATATAAAGTGTGAAAAGATAAATTGCATTAAGAGTAAAGTTAGTACAAGTTAAAGTTAGTGTTAATGATCAATATGATATGGAATGTAAAGAGCATAAAGTAAAGTGCGGAAATATAAAGTGCGGAAATATAAATTGCATTAAGAGTAAAGTTAGTACAAGATAAAGTTAGTGTTAATGATCAATATGTTATGGAATGTAAAGATCCTAAAATAAAGAGCATAATGTAAAGTGCGGAAAGATAAATTGCATTTATATTAAAGTTAGAACAAGATAAAGTTTGTGTTAATGATCAATATTTGAGACCACTAGCTTTAAGTAAGAGTTTCAATGTATGCGTACTTATATGTTTTGAGAAATGACACTTGAAGATAATTCTCCTAACATATGATACAAGTGCAAATATGGGTGCATCAAGACCTAACTTAAGGAAGCTTATGATATCATTATATCAATCAAGCATTTCTTAAGACCTTAGGACAAGTTTATCAACATCACAAAGTACTCAAAGTAATCTCATGATCACCTTAACGTAGATTTGAAAAGATGAAAGTTCATCAAGCCTTAATCCATACTTAATTGAATAATATGAATCATCAAAGTCCACTTGATCCAAAAAGAAAAAGAAAAAGAAGAAGATGGAGATGGAGATGGAGGTTCAAGAACACTTTTCAACTCTTGATTCAAAATCAATTGAGTTTTCATACAAAACGGTGATGATTAAGGTACTAAATAAACAAACAAGAGTAAAAATTTAATAAAATTAAGTAAATAACAAGCACCTATTTAACAAGAATGAAATAATTTGAAAGAAAATAATCAAAAGAAAAATGAAATGTTTTGTCTTAGTTTAAAGAATGATTGGTGTCAGATTTGTGAATGAGAAATGCTTTATTTATAGTCTCTAAAAAGTGAAGTTTTAGGAATTAAGAAAAAGGAGGTGGAAGTTGGTGATTCCATGTGAATGATTTTGGAGCGTTGTAGATCTTTGATAAATTTAAATAAAGAGTGTAGATTGAATGTTGTGATTAGTTTTAGGGGAAAAGAATGGAGGATAAGATCAAAGTAAACTTAATTACCAAATTAAAGGTACAATTTTTGTTAACTTTTGATTGAAGTAAACTTAGTCCAACAAGTTAAAGGTAAGCCTTTTCCATGATTTTTTTCTTCTATAATGAAAAATACAACTAATAAAAAACTAGTATATTAAATTCTAGAATAATATATTTTTTATTTTAATTTTTTCTGAATTAAAATCTGGACAAGAAATAACAAAAAAATGATAAAAAATGGACACCTAATTAATCGGAAAGAAAGAAAAATGAACATATTAAAATAAACTACACGCAGCAAAGATTAATAGAAAAGACTTCAAATGATCAAAAATTGAATATTAAAATAACCGGTTAAATAGACACTTACAATCAAAAAATGCAACTGCAAACTGCACCAAAAAAATAAAGCGAGCACACCAACATGATCTACGTGAAACGTAGATTCATAACGCAGACAGTTAAAGATCAAAATTTGAAATAATTTTCTTTCTAATTTTTGCAAAGTGTCAAATCGCTTTTACTGGTCTGCCTGTAGAACTAAAATTTTATATTAAAGACAGTAGAACAATTCATAAACACACTTGAGGCGCTGAAAATGCATGAAGTGCGATTTTCAGTTATTTTCTACTTTAAAACGGTGCAAAGGAGAATTTGTATATGAGGTCAGATCTTAGGGTCAAAAATTAGGGTATGACAGCTGCCCCTATTTAAGTTTCTTCTATTCGAAGATGTGAAGATTGAAATCTTCGTCTCGACATGATAGGAGGGAATTAAATATAAAATAATACACAATTTCGGCAAGTTATGGATTCTCTCACAACAAGGATTAAGGAGTTCTGGGTTCTCTCAAAACAAAGTGAGTCAATTACGGACTCTATTGGAATGACAAGGACATGTTATGGATTCTCTCATAACAAGGATTAAGAAGTTCTGGGTTCTCCCAGAATAAAGTGAGTCAGTTACAGATTCTCTCACAATGACAAGGACATGTTATGGATTCTCTCATAACAAGGATTAATAAGTTCTGGTTTCTTTAAGAATAAAGTGATGGTTTATCTCGCTTTGTCACATAATTGTAGATTAGTAAAAACGTGATAAGACTTGCTGGGGAACTTTGCAACAAACTATCTCTATCATATCAAAAAGATCAACCATCCATTGGAGTAAATAACATCTTCACAAAGAACTATCTCTATCATATCAAAGAGATCCACCCACCATTGGAGTAAATAACGTATTCACAACGAATTATCTCTATCATATCGAAGAGATCAACCATTCATTGGAGTAAATAACATCTTCAGCGAACTATCTCTATCATATCAAAGAGATTAACCAGACAAAACAATCTTTACTGGGAATTAATATATTGCTTCAAAGAGACTGCCATCTTCATCCAAGAGAAAATTTTGGGTCATATAATCTTCTCAAATAAAGAGACCACCACTTGCTGTCAGATAATAAATCTAAAAGTATTTGCAATAACAGTTGTCGGGGAATAAATCCAACTTTTTGAGGAGCCAGAAACAGCTTCTTGTTAAGGGACAAGGCCTTCAACTGTGCAAAATAAATGCACTCTTAATCTAGGGTTGACTGCCTAGAGAGATCCGAATAATCGTATCTGTTGGAGACAAAGTTCAATCCAAGACTGAGCTAGAGAGAGACATCCAAACAAGATAATTCCCAATGAGGAATAAGCTCAACTGGGGATTCATCCTATCCAGAGATAGATGAAGAAACTAGAACAAAATTTTCTCATAAGAAATAAACTCATTAGGGAAACACAAGGATATGAGTCTTTCTACCTAAAGTTGCCGCTTTAATGGAGGGAGTAAAGAAATTACTTAGGAGATAAGTATGACTAAATAAATGGTTTCCTATGTATCAAGGGAATGCAAATGTGCATGTATAGAGAAAATATGAATGGATGTTATGCGTATGCTGACAAAATAGACACATAAATTAACATAGACGAAAACATTAGAGATGACTCGACAACATCAGGGTACAACTTAGCACTCAGCCAAACATCGGTAGAATTTTCTATAAAGGTTTAAACTTTACCGGGGAGAGAGAGCACTCTTCATTATCAAGAGGATTTATTCCGAGAAGAAAATCTGTTGAAAAAGATACATTCCGAGAAGAAAAATTGTGCTTAGGCGGAGAAAATTTTATCAATATTTGAGCTGCTTCAGAGTGGATAATTGGATCACAAACCCATCACAACATAGTAATTTTGGAGGAAACCCACTATCTTATTGACAAGTATAGAGGAAGTCATGCACATATCTGCAAGGTGGTACAAGAACATCCCTACTCAGGAGTGTTAGTTCTATGTTGGCAGCTATTTTGGTAAAACATTCGACTCTGAAAAATGTTATGAAAAGTGCTTTGGCATATGAGCAAAACATCTCAGCAATTTCTAGATGTCCAAGCAGAGGTCTTAACATTGTTCACTAAACTGAACTTAATGTTAGTTAGTGTTTTAGCGCTAATTTTAAAATCAGGTGTTTGTTTGTTTGTTATGTTGCGCTTAATATCAGGAGGAGATTTTCATGAGTTGTTCCAATAATTTTGGAGCTATCTTGCCCTGCCTTTATGGAGATAATTATGGAAAGCCTTAAAACATTATTTGTTTTTGGCCCAAGTCCGTGACATGCTCTGCTGCTGCTTAATAAAGACTGGCCAACCCCACTTGTGCCGATTGAGTAATTCGAGGATTTTGTTTTATCGTGTTTGAGTTGTAGGGTTTGAGTATTTGGTTATCTGTTGCCTGTGATCCACTCTTGTATTGCTTCGATATTAGAGGTGGAGTGGTTTTAGTTGATTTGTAACTTGTTGATCTTCTATTAGCTTTTAAGCAAATGATGATTTTATGTCTTTGAGGAGTGTCTTCTATCATTGATTAATTATGGTGTTTTTCACTATGTGTGATTGAAGGGATTTGAGGAGGGCCTCATACCTAGGTGATTCTTATGTAGAAGTATAGCATGGGTAGTGATTAAGTGAGTAGACCGTAAACTGTTTGTTTGCTGAGGGTCTATGAATTAATTCTATTTAGTGGACTTTTCCCTGGCTTGGTAGCCCCTAGAGTAGGCGTTGTTGTACACCGAACTAGGTTAACACTTGCTTGTGTCTCTTTTAATTTACCGTACTGTTTTTTATACCTTACTTCATATTGCTTAGTCCTTAGATATTTGTGTCGTGACATCTCCTTTGACATCACATATCTGATACTAGAATTTCAACGAGAAAACTACTCATGTCCACAAGACCTAGAAGATCAATTATGCCAGAGGAAATTTCTTGGGCTTAGGGAGAAAAAATAAAAACCAACTTGAAAAAAAATTTGGAATGCCTCTAGAAATACCTTTGATGCCCCAAGTTTATTGTGCTGATCAAGATAAACTTCATAATTTGCCCTAGACTACATGATCTATGAAAGAATTTTCCTCAAGAGAAAATCTTGTACCATAAAGACTTTAATTAATCTGCCCCAGGATCTTCAAACTCTTTGAGAGATTCCTCGAATCTTGACATCATTGCCCCAGATTATATGGAAAACATTTTGAACAAAGAGAAACTTGTACCAACTTGGGATAGGTTGCCCCAAGCTTCTTCAAATTCTTGGAGAGATTTGTCGAATCTCGACGTAACTGCCCCTTATTGTATAAACTTGGCATATTCTTTAATCCACATTGTCTTCTAGGGAAGATGCCCCTTACACATACTCAAGTGTTAACTTACTTGATGTCAAGCAATCATATTACAAGTAGAAAATGTTTATTCTAAGAATGAAAATTCTAATGCAACAGTCTTGTAAGTCTTGAAGGTTTTATTGCAAAACTTAGTGAACGAATAACTAGTTTTGGTTCCACATTGATTGATTTTTTTGTATAAAAGATAACAAAAGCATATGATAGCAACAAAAATATTTTAGCAAAAGTCATGGGAGTCAGGAACGTTATTTTGCCGAAGCAAGCTTTCGAAATAAATCCTGCTATAATTAAGACTTTTGAGGGTTGTAATGTGGTATGGTTCACTATTTTTCAAGAAAAAGATTTTAAGGTTAAAAAAATTAGATGAAACATTACTAGTTAAAATATGCTTCTGCCATTTGCCGGAAATTATATCAGCAAATGGGGTCAAGTTTGTCACCTTATCAGGGATATCGTGTTTGCCGATATCTGCTACTGTTGTTCCACCATTGAACTTCAAAATATTTTTTTGATTTGTTGGTCTGAACATCAAATCATTTAGAACCACTTGGAAGTTTATCACGGTGCATGTTAATTTAACCAATAAAACAGAGTCAAAACTTTCTTTAAATATGGTTAGAATAACGACATGAATGTCATGGCCCTACTGAAGGTAACAGATCAAACTACTCTCTTCTGATATATACATTGACTTGCAAAGGATTTGTTGCAAAAGTGAAAAATAGGTTACAAAGAGAGGGTCTTTATATAGAGACCAAGGAAACATAAATAGACATAACATTTAATGATTAACTATTTCCTATGAAAGTTTGTCTGCCCTAGAGAATCTGTCTTTTGGCTTTCCAAGACTGCATTTAAATTTATCCAACAAAACTCCCCCATAAATTAAATGCTCCTTCGATCAATTAATCCCAGCATTATCTTGCCTCTGTCGAATATCTCCTTCGACAATGGTTTTGTGAAAATATCTGCAGCTTGATCCTTGCTTGCCACATGCTTCAGTTCGACGCTTCCATTTTTCACATGTTCTCGAATGAAATGAAAACGTACGTCGATGTGTTTACTTCTTTCATGATTCACTGGATTCTTCGCCAGTTCGATTGCTGATTTTTTGTCGACTTGTACTATGGTTGCATTTTCCTGCTTCTGCTCTAACTCACATAACAATCTTCTAAGCCATATAGCATGGCATACACACCATGATGCAGCCACGTATTCTGCTTCGCGTGTTGACAGTGTTACAGTTGGTTGCTTCCTTGAGAGCCATGTGAAAGCAGTGTTTCCCATAAAGAATACATATCCTGATGTGCTTTTTCGATCGTCTATATCTCCACACCAATCGCTGTCGGAGTAACCTGTTAGCTTGTAATCTTCTGTTTTTGAGTAAAACATTCCAAGTGACACAGTTCCTTGGATATAACGAAGAATTCTCTTCAAAGCTTTCCAGTGTGAGTGAACTGGTTCTTCCATAAATCGACTCAAGATTCCGACACTTAGAGAAAGATCTGGTCTAGTACATGTGAGATATCGAAGACTTCCGACCAAGCTTCGAAATTTGTTTGCTTCGACACGTTCCCCGCCATCAAATTTTGAAAGCTTGGCTCCTGGCTCCATTGGTGTCGAGATTGGATTGCAACCTTCCATTTTGAACCTCTTTAGAATGTCCTTTGCATATTTTTCTTGTGAGACAAAAATTCCAGTTTCTTCTTGTCGAACTTCCAAACCAAGAAAGAAGCTCATTCGACCTAAGTCCGTCATTTCAAATTCTCGTGTCATTCGACCTTTGAATTCTTCGATCATTTGATCACTGTTGCCCAGGAAAATCAAGTCGTCGACATATAGTGCAACGAGCAGTATATCTCCTTTATACTTCTTTACATATAGGGCATGTTCGTAAGGACATTGTTGGAAACCATTCCTTTTGAAGTAAGTATCAATACGTGTATTCCATGCACGAGGTGCCTGCTTTAATCCATAAAGTGCTTTCTTGAGTCTTAGCACTTTTCCTTCGCTTCCGTCTTTCATGTATCCTGGTGGTTGTTCGACATAGACTTCATCTTCGAGCACACCATTCAAAAATGCTGATTTGACATCCATTTGAAATATTGGCCATTTGAGCTGAGCAGCTTGAGAAATCAGCAGTCGAATTGTCTCCATTCTTGCAACTGGTGCAAATACTTCGTCATAATCTATTCCTTCCTTCTGCTTGTATCCTTTTGCCACAAGTCGCGCCTTGTACCTTTCGACTTTTCCTTGAGCATTCATCTTTTTCTTAAACACCCACTTCACACTAATGGTTCGACTTCCTTTTGGTAACTCTGCTAGTTCCCAAGTTTTGTTGTGTTCGATAGCTTTAATTTCTTCGTCCATGGCATTCTTCCACTTCTCATCTCTCCATGCTTCTTCGAAACTAATGTTTTCTGAATCTGCCAGTAGACACACAAGATGTACTTCTTCTGTATTATCATACAACTCTTGCAAGCTTCTCATTCTGGGCCGTGAGGATTCGTCTTCACTGTCAGAGTATTCAAACCTTGGTAATTGATTTTGGGTTGTTGGTATTACCGACTGAGGGTTCTTCAGTTTCGACTATGTCTTCTGTCGAATTGTTCCAGTCCCACCTACTTGCTTCATTCACTCGAACATCTCTACTTACTACCACCTTTTTGTTTATGGGGTCGAATAACCTGTATCCTTTTGTTTTCTCATCATACCCAATTAATATATATTTCTGACTCTTGTCTTCAAGCTTCGTTCTTCGTTGGTCTGGTACATGTGCATAAGCAACACTACCAAATACTTTAAAATGAGATACAGTCGGTTTCTGTCCACTCCATGCTTCTTGCGGTGTTCGATCTCCCAACTTTGAATGCGGACATCTATTTTGAACATAGATTGAACATTGCACATCTTCTGCCCAAAATTCTTTCGACATGTTCTTACTTTTGAGCATTGAACGAACCATGTCAAGGACCGTTCGATTTTTCCTTTCAGCAACCCCATTTTGTTGAGGTGAGTATGCTGCAGTTAGAAATCTCCTTATACCCTGCTCCTCGCAATACTTCATGAAAGCTGTCGAAGTATATTCTCCTCCTCTGTCAGAACGAAGTGCTTTGATGTGTCGATCAGTCGATTTGTCAACCATTACCTTGAACCCTTTGAATGCTTCAGATTTTTCTTTCAGGAAGTAGACCCAAGTCTTTCTTGAGAAATCATCGATGAAGGAAATGAAATACTTCTTGCCACTAAAGGATTCTGGAGTGATTGGTCCACAGATATCAGTGTGAATTAATTCAAGGATGTGCTTAGCATGATATTCTGCCTTCTTTTGAAAAGAAGTTCTCGTCTGCTTGCCAAAAACACAATTTTCACAAAATTTTCTTTCAAAATCCATGTTAGGCAATCCATGTACCATGTTTCTTCCCGCTAATCTCTTTAACCCAGCATGATGTAAGTGACCTAAACGTAGATGCCACAGAGTTGTTTGGTCTTCAGTGTCGATTTTCAAACATTTTCCTCGAACGCTTCTCAGATTCAGCTTGTACATTCGATTCCTTCCCATCTCAACTTGAGCAATTTGGTGCCCTGACTTATCCTTCAAATGCAGTATTCGATCCTTCATGAATATCGAATATCCCTTCTCCGTAAGTTGCCCCAGACTTAGAATATTTGCTTTTAGATCTGGTACATAATAAACATCTTGTATTTTTCCAGGTACGTCTTCTTTCTGCAAATAACAAATTGTTCCTTTGCCTTCGACCTTTACCTTCGACGCATCTCCAAAAGATACATGACCATCTTCAATTTTCTTTATTTCTTTGAATAGATGTTTGTGACCACACATATGATTACTTGCTCCTGAGTCAAGGTACCATATAGTGTCATCTTCTGTGTTTGTCTCCTTTTGGGTCATTAATAGGAATCCTTCGTTTGATTCTGTTTCTAGTGCGAAATTTGTTGTCTCTTCGACTTTCCTCCTGAATCGACAATCTTTTGCAAGGTGTCCCCGTTTTCCACAATTGTAGCAACTGTATGAGTTACAATTCTTCGCAAAATGTCCATGTTTATTGCATTTGTAGCATTCGATGTTGGAGTTCGACCTGCCACCTCTATGACCACGTCCTCGACCACCATCTCGACCTCCACGACCACGTCCTCGACCACGCCAGTTTTGAGATAAAAGTGCCCTTTCATCTCTAGTGGATTCCTTTGTCTGTTCTGCATTATCAAGTGTCTCCTCCTTCTTTTGTATTTTGCGTTGTTCGTGTGCCTCAAGTGAACCAGCTACTTCTTCGACAGTGATTGTCGCAAGGTCCTTCGACTCCTTTATTGCACATACTATATTTTCGAATTTTTCAGTCAAAGATCTTAAAATCTTTTCGACAACTCGAGCATCGGTCATTGCTTCTCCATTTCGTTTCAGTTGATTTACAACTGTTTGCACACGCGTGATGTAGTCCGACACGGACTCCGTCTCCTTCATCTTCATCCTTTCTAATTCTCCTCGAAGAGTTTGCAAACGAACTTGCTTGACTCTATTTGCTCCTCTGAACGCCGTCTCTAGTGTATCCCACGCTTGCTTCGAAGTAGTTGAACCAGCAATCTTCTCAAAACCAGATTTGTCTACTGCTCTAAACAACATGTATAATGCCGTTTTGTCTTTCGACCGCGTCTCTTTCAACGCCTTGTTCTGGGCTGCTGTATTTCCCGTCGTGGTTTCTGGTTCTTCAAACCCTTCTTCTACAACCTCCCACACATCTAACGATCCAAGCAGCGCCTTCATCTGAATGCTCCAGTTCTCATAGTTTGATTTTGACAGTTGCGGCAATGGCATCTGGTTCATCATGTTTGCCATGCGCTCTAATACCAATTTGAAGGTAACAGATCAAACTACTCTCTTCTGATATATATATTGACTTGCAAAGGATTTGTTGCAAAAGTGAAAAATAGGTTACAAAGAGAGGGTCTTTATATAGAGACCAGGGAAACATAAATAGACATAACATTTAATGATTAACTATTTCCTATGAAAGTTTGTCTGCCCTAGGGAATCTGTCTTTTGGCTTTCCAAGACTGCATTTAAATTTATCCAACACCTACAACACAATATGGAACACAATAATCAACAAACAAAAAAAGACCATGTTCTCAACTTTGTTACTCTAAAAACTCAAAATATTTCCATACAAAAAAACATATTCTATTTTGTTGTAACATAAAACATAAAGCTTGAAAAACGCATATAACATGCTACATAGTATAAAACTATAAAAGGGGTAAGAAACTTAAAACTCACTTGTTTGTCGATGACAACCGTCTCAAAATGTTCCTTATTACTCATTGACACTTTCCACTTGTGATGTATTTTAACGGGGAGCTTCCAGAGATCTTTTCAATCATTGATGTCGCCAATCATCGGGATGGGTCTGACCATATGGAAAGTGTTGAAATAGTTTGGATACATGTCGGCAAAAAGTCGGTTCACTCTTGTCGTTGTTTCTGAGTTTTTAGAAGGAGAGGTTCGGAGATGGTAAATTCAACGAAGTGAAAGAGGTAGGTGGTAGGAAGGAGACTGCATTAATTTGACATATGGGGACATGTGCAAAAGGAAGTAGAAATAATAAACCAGAAGCCACATTATTTACTTGGTGTTTTTCATTTAATTAGTAGAAACACAGTTACATGAAGCAAAAGGCATAAAACATGAAAATGGTACTTCAAATGCAACGACATGGTTGGATATTTATGATAGGAGTACAAAAAACATGTTTTCATACATTAGTGATAACGTGTAAAATGAATAGGCAAAGCTAAGGTGGGTTTTTCTTGAGCCATTAAAGTTATTATACGGTAGATAAAAGAGAGGGAAACTCATTCTACAACTTGATGAAAAAAAATAAAATATTACATTTTAAAATTAATCACGTTTATTTCCATGTTCCAAAAAAAACAGCATTTGTTAAAGTCACGTAATTTTTATATGAGACATGTTCAAATTATAAGATATGAAAATGTTATCCAATTACACATCATATTTTTAAATAAATATATTATTATATCTTCAATGCTAACAAAACTCCTCCTACTGTGTGATTCTCTCGCAGAGATGAGAGAGAAACAAGAGAGAGTACCAAGAGAAAAGGCTTTTTATGAGTTTCAACTATCAATCAAGCAAAGGAAGGTGAATGGATTTCAGTGAAGGAGAAGAATGACAAGATGGCAGGAGGTGCTAACTGGGACATTTTGAAGAAGGAAAATGGTGTGGATAGGAGCAGGGTGACAACTATATTCATTACTGATTTTGGGGACAGATGGAAAGCTAGAGACTTGTTCATGGAATTTGAGGATTTAGGTTTTGTAGAGGAGATTGTGATACCTCCAAAGAGAGACTGGAGAGGCAACAAATTCAGATTTATCAGATTCATCAATGTTAAGGACGAGAAGAACCTGGAGATTAAGATGGACAACATTTGGTTAGAAGGTTTAAAACTGAAAGCAAACATTTCCAAGATTAAATGGAAACAGGTAGAATTTTGGAAACAACATTGGCGGTGAAAGACAAACAACTTCAAAACTCATAAATGAGAGCAGATACCTCAAGAATATCACAACTAACATGACAGGTGGACCAGGGCCATCAAGAACATTCGCGGAAGTCATCAAAGGGGCTACTGTTATGGATTCCATTGACAATAAGGAAGCTTGTAAATCTTTATTCTATTCCTCAGCAGATATTGAAAACAAAAGATACAACAAAGCTAAAGTTGGAGTTATCCGAAGTCCTGGACTTGCTTATTGCATTGCCCAAAGCCTCTTGGAAGAAGGTATCTTCTCTATCAGAGCAACAGCCTTGGGCCCTAATTTATGCCTCTTGGAGGAGAACATTGAAGGTGACCTGGAGACCCTGTTAGTTGATGGAGGAGAATGGAAGAATATGTGATTTAAAGAAGTCAGAGAATGGAGAAAATCGGATGCGGAGTGCGCGAGAGTGGAATGGATTTCAATCTTTGGCATTCCTTGCTTTGTTAGGAGCGAGAGCTTCATCAATACTATCTTGGCAGACATCAGCAAAGTTGTGAACCCTCAAAGTATCAACCATAAATTCAACAGACTAGATGTCCTAAATCTTATGATCTACACAGACTCATTGGATTATGTCATAAATAGAGTGAAAGTATGCACCGATGGGATTTGGTTTAACTTACTCATCATAGAGGACGTATCCTTACACAAAAAGCAGATAGAGGATGTGCCACGAAGTTTTTCTTCTTCTGGTGTTGAAGACACAGATACTTTTTTGGGAAAATCTGAAAGTGAAGATGAACAACCACTCAATCGTTCCGTCCTCAGCCCCAATCGCAAAGAAGAACCACCTCATAACCGCCATGTACTCAGCCCAAAACCGTATCAGGAATAGGAACGACCACCGCGAGATACCTTTGGTCACAAACTGAACTCTCTTGGGAACTGAAAAGTCATACAGGCGGCGATGTTGATGGGTTGTCAGATGCCCAAAAGTATGAAGGAGACATATCAATAAAGGAGAAGGATTTTAGCCCAAACATTAAATGCAAGGATGCTTTTGCGGATAATCTTGATGCTTTTTCCGGAACGAAAATAACTTCAGATCCTATTTCCATAAGAGAAAAACTTGCATGGATACGAACATAAATCATGAGAGTTAGGAACAACCAATAAGAAAAGAGAAAATTTTAAATTTATTTAAAATTTAATTTCTTTTTTAATTGGATTCATGGGGTGGTTGTGATTGAGTAGGAGAGAGAAACAAATATTTTTTATTTTTTAATTAATAAAAAATTGTGATTGGTTGTTTGTATAGCCACCTGTTATGTTTGTGTTCATGCAAGTATTTTTCTTTCCATAAACACTTGTAGCAGAGTTTGAGAGACTTTTGAGAATAGGTCTTTGAGGGGTAACGCTTTTGACGGGTTAGAACATGTGGGGCCAGCAGGTCTCTTTATCTCTAATATTTTTATTGATAATAAAAATTAAAAAGAGAGTTTCAAAAGTGACACTTTAGATGGGGGCCACACGAAAGCACTTGATATCTTGGACCGAGTCAACCCCCTAGTCAGCAAGGAAGGCCTTTTATCGGATGACGTGGAAATTGAAGTAGGGCCCAGCAGAAGCAACTTGAAACATGAAATTAAGAAGGAATCAGGAAGGAGCTCCAATGGCACAAAAATACATTCCAACTCTACCAATGGCACCCCATCTAACAAATCAAAAAAATGTTTTTCTACTCAAATGAAAAGAGTGAATACCATCTTCAAGAAGAAAGGGGTTAGTACCAAGGAAACTCAGAGACTCTGTTTAGATGAACAATGTCATAAGGTGAAGAACTCGAAAAATACCAGGAAAAAGATCAGGGAGGTGCTGGACTTAGGGGAGAAAGCGATGAAATTCTATCATCCAATTCAGAGTAGGATACAACAAACACAGAAATCCAATTCACCAAACAAAAAAATATTTATGCCAAGAAGAATTATCTTTCGGGAGGACTTCCTTTAACTTGTGAATCCATTTCTAGTTCTGACATTTGGAATTGCAACAGAATAGGAGAAAATGGTGTGTTCAACAATGCATCAGAGGGACTATGGAATTTTATATCAAGGTTGGGAATCATTAATATTTTGGGCAATTTTGATCCGATCAAAAGTTTGAAGGAAATGGAGCTGAGGGATCATAAAGGGGAGAAGGCGGCAAAGGGAACTCAAAATGGTGTATCCTAATAAAAATTCTATCATATAATTTGTGTGGTGGTGGGAATCGGGCTAAGCGTAAGAGAGTCGGATTTATAATTCAAAAAGGAGACGTTGATCTTTGCTTCATTCAAGAAACAAAACTAAGTGGAATAGGATTGAATTTAGTTAAAGAGAAGTGGGGAGATGTTGATGTTGAAAGGTCGTATTTGGATGCTAATGGAGCTTCGAGTGGTATTCTCACCATGTGGAAAAAAGAATTCTTCTCTCAAAACTTTAGTTTTAGAGGTGAAGAATTTCTTGGACTATGTGTGGAGAATGAGGGTAACTTATCTACTTTGTAAATGTTTACGCCTCTCGTGACAAAGTCACTAGAAGGAGAACTTGGAAAAAAATTTGTGAGGTCAAGAACAACAACATTGAAGGATCTTGGTGCATTAGTGGTGATTTCAACTCTATCTCTTCTTTAGATGAAAGATTTGGAGTTCCTAATAGTGGCAATAGTAGGGAGATAAGATTCTTCAACGAGTTCATTAAGGAAATGGACTTGGTGGATCATCCTACTATAGGTGGCAAGTTTACTTGGTTCAAAATTAACGGGAAGGTGATGAGTAGGCTAGATAGATTCCTATTATCGGAGACTTTTGTTGAAGATTGGAATGTGGACGGGCTACATATAGGAGAGAGGGATGTGTCCGATCATGCTCCAATTTGGTTGAAATATAATAGAAAGGATTGAGGCCCTAAGCCGTTCAAGTTTAAGAATTTGTGGTTCAAGCATGAAGAGTATAATAGTTTTGTGGAAGAGGAGTGGAGTAAGATGGTTGTTAAAGGAAGGGGAGACTATTGCTTGGTTGAAAAGTTGAAAAATCTCAAAAGTCGGATCTCTTGGTGGAACAAATCGGTCTATGGGTGGATAGACCTCAAAATTGACAAAGATGCGACAGAGATGCATTCTTTAGATAACTTGTTTGTTCATTTTGCAAGTAATGCTCCGGAAGAGGTGGTTAAGAAAAGGTTGAAGGTGGCGGAGGATGTAACCCCCCGAATTTAATTAATTATTTAATTAGATTAATCAAGGATTTATTCGTTAGAATTAGTCGAGGTTGGGATTTATCGGTATTATTCTGTCATACCCCAAAATTTGCCCATACTATTTCTCCTATTCAAATTCAAAGTCAAGACACATGGCTCTAAGACACCCCTCTTAAACAAGGATCAAGGAACTAGGGTTTTGATGTTCTGAGGAAAAATCAATGGATCAAAAGCTCCAAGGCATCTCATATGGTCTATGATATTCTAAACTACTTCCATGACAAAGTTCAGGGCTCAATTCAAAAGATTGATCACTCAATTGCTCAGAAAGTCAACAGTCGACTGATTTGACCTAAAAGTCAACTGTGGTCAAAGTACAGTCAAAACTCCTGATTTTTTGTCAACATCCTTATTATGAAGTATCATTCACCATTTGATCAAGAGTTGATCATGGTTCATCAAGGAAAGATCAGAAATCAACAAATTCAAAAGTTTCTAAATTAGGGTTTTCATAGGAGAAAGTCAACTGAACTTTGACCAGCCATAACTCCTACATGGAACATCATAAATTTTCCATCCAAAGCTCATTTTGAAGGAAATTGAATTCTCCAAAAATTTGTCTCTCACATGCCAAGTCTAAAAATGCTTCATTTGAGAGATATGGAACAAAACATTACAGGTCCTTTTTGGAAGTCAACCAAAAGCAGTTTTTTGTCAAAGCCAATATCATCAAGATAAAATCCTCAAATGGAACAAAGTTACGGAAGTGGCTTGTAGAGGACATCTTGAGGTTTCCAAAAAGTCCTAGAACTCTTCCATACCTTAAAAATTGAGGGAGATATGCCTTGTCAAAGTTGGACAATTTTAAGAAGAAAAATGTGAAATAAAAGGCTCCAAAATGAATCTTTTTGCAAAGGGACCCAATATTTCTTGGTCCAATCTTCACTCTCAAGTTATCCAAGGCCTCAAAGTTCAATTGCCACGAAATTGTTTGATTTATTTGATTTATTATGAATTTTTTTTCATTTAAAAGTGATAAAATTAAGTAAATCAATAGAAAATCAAAGATATGGTTTAAAAGATCAATTTGAATCAAATCCAATCATCATTTACCCTCATAATTGATTGAAAATTTTTGGAATTTGGAAAAGATAGAAAGATTGGAAATCATATTTTCAATCAATTTCTTCAAATTGACAATCAAAGATTTCAAGGAGATTTATTCAAATTCTTTTGACCTAAATACTCCTAATGTATAAGCATCACAATTGCAGACCAAAAGGGGAGGAATGGACAAGGATTCTGCAGGCAGAGGCACACGTTCATAATCCAAAAATTGAAGAAAATCTTGAAATCAGTTTGAGAGGTTGGAAGAGATTCAGCAATATTTGAAGGTTCAAACACGATCAGGGAACACTCTTGATCGTTTCCCAATCGATTTCCAGGCTTAAAGCGTCAAGAATACGCTAATGTTCATTCACGGTTTGGCGATACTTTTACAACTTCGATTTCCTTAATTCATGCATTTCTAATAAATTTTGATTGCATATTATGGTTATTCATTATGATTGCAACGTGTTTGAATGCTTCGATTTAAGTTTTGGGTTAAATATGACTATAGGCCATGTTAAGGGTTCGAGGTTCTTGAATTTGGGAACTCTGTTTAGGAACGGTTATCGTCCAAGTTAAGGGCTCCGTTGAATCCATAAGGGCGGTTATAATCGATCTGGGTTATTTTTGCATATTTGTATCTTGATTCTGCAGGTTCACCATGGCCGAACCAGAGAAGGAGTCACGAAAGTGACGATGAACAGTAATTGGCGCTGTTTTTTTTTAAATTATTAGCGTCGCTTGTTTGCTTATATGGATCATGCTCCAATTTAGTACCAACGAGCAACAATTGGCTCAGTGGTGTGCAGGCGCGTCCAAAGGTTTGCGCATAATGTCGCGGGTTCGATCCATGTGTGGAGCAAACCCTTTCTTTTTTTATGCTAACATTATTATGCAGATCCCGTGTTGCTAGCGTAGGTGAGCCCATGATGCAGCTTCGTCTCAAGGCCTTAGGATCTTCCCAAGGATGTATCCAACGTCTACAGATTGAAGATATATCGTGCACCATCAGGAAGCGTCACACTAGATTACCAGCTGAGTTTTCTTTAATTTTTTTTTAATTACATAACCTTTTTTCTATATTGTTATTTATTTTGATTATTGTTTTTCAAAACTCTTTTAAATATTCTCTTTTAATAAATTTTGTTCTAAATGTTCTTTTTATAAAACAAAAGTATTTATTCTAATAATTTTATTTGGTTTAAATGATTAATTATTTAAATTAATTTAATTTTTAAATTATTTAATTAATTTTAAATATTCTTATTAATTGATTAAAAATAAATATTAAGGTTAGATATTTAATCGAAACCTGATTTTCACCGATTTAATTAATTAGGTTGAAAACTAATAATTAATCAATTCGACTTTATTTATTCTATTAATTAGGATTTGCGAAGATCACACCTACACTAAGAGTTTTCTTTCTTTTCCTTGTGCAGTTTTAGGGTTAGCATCGGGGTTTCCTCTGACTACGAACCATATCAGATCAAAGCTAAGTCCCTGATTTTATTCTTACTTACTTAAATATTTATTTTTGCCTTGTTAATTTAAAATTAGGGTTTAGTATTCAATTGCCAATGAATTAGCCATACACTCACTATTTTCTGTTTATTTCTTCCTTTTCCAATTTCCAGGGTTAGCCAGCCGGTCAAAGCTCGATTAGTCGGTAACCCTAGAAACTCATCTTTTAAATTCTTTATTATTATTACTTATGCCAAACCCTATTACGTTCTTGGGGTTTAAGTTTATTGCTTTTTTCTTTTCCCCATCCCCATGGTTTATTCTGTATCTGCTTCGAGGTTGTATTGTGTGGCCTTGAAGGCACTTAAACTGTGATAGATATATTATATTATTACTGCGTGGTTAGTAAAATAGGGAGTGGTAACCCTGAATTGAATTAAAATCACTTAATTACAAGATAATTTATTTTGAATCTGATCACGTGATTGTTGCACCCACATACCTTTTATGGTACCCCTCTTGTTGCATGTTGCCTGTTGCCTGTTTACTGTTGCCTGTTGCCTTGTGTTTTAAAATGCAGAATAGACGAGTCCCTCGAATACGAGGATACCTCAGCAATGTTGCCCTCGGTTCATTCAAAGATCATAAGTCCCTAATGATGCTACCTTCGATTCGCCAAATATAATCTCGTCCCTCAAAGTTGCCTACGAAGTGCTGAGGTATCCTCTAGTTGCCTAAACGAAAAATGGCTATTCTGATCCTTCCCTTAGACTACCTGCCTTTCTATGGCTAGGGACAGTCTTTGGCAATTGATAATTCGACGACCCTTCAACCTCCAAATCAAAGGACTTCCTTACCCTCTTATGGTAGGGATAGCCCTGAATGGCTAAAAAGAACATTTTTCATCTAACCAGGTAATTGCCCCTAATTGCTTTGCTCTGGTTTAAATCTTTTTCTTACACTTTTTCATAAACCTTCAAAAAGGCTACGCTCATTTACGAGCTAAAGTCCTTGTTTCTTCTTCTTCTACATTTCTTTCAAAGAGCAAAGCAATTAAGAGCCCATAGAAAACCATAGATGCAAAGGGTGCCTTACACCTTCCCTTTGCATAAATTACCCCCCGAACTCGGTTTTTTTATTTAAAAGGTTTTTCCTGTTCTTTTAGCATTTCTGATAATTTGGATAAAATAAAAGTCGGTGGCGAATCTTGCTTACCGCGACATTTCGATAAAGTCAGTTCACCGTATTACAGAACTGACGACTCTGCTAGGGACTTTCGAATAAAAGAGGGGTTACCTTAAAAGTTTAGGATTCACTTTAAAAATGTTTTCTATTGTTTGCTTTGCTTGCTTTATTTTTCAGGGCTGTTTTGGGAAAAGTGAAGGACGAATCCTACTCCCGGATTCAAGAACACTTAAGATAGGAGCGGCATAGTCATGGAGACCTCCCTTGTGCATGATTGGGATTGGTCTAAATGAAGTTCGCGCTTGAGTTAGGCCTCCACTGGTTATTGTGTACCTCTTTTGCATGAGAGAGGTTTACGCATGTATCTTTGGGTGCGTCGGAGCTCAAGGACCTTTAGTCACCTTTAACCCATCTTAACTTTTAGGAACGTAGTGGGAGGGCTATTCTTGGTGCATGCCAAGTTATGGTCGCGACCCGATACTACAGCTCAGATAGGTTTCTTCCTAAAGTATCATTGCGTGGTATGCATGTATCATGTTCGAGGGTGCTTTAGAGGGGGCTGACAATTCTGGGTCACTGGTAGAACCCGTTGCTGAAATCTCTTTACCCATAGAAGTACCTTTGGGAAGAGTATCCCCCCGGTCAAACTCCATGCAAGCCAAGCCTAAGGAAATTGTGTGATTTGCGTGGACTTATCTGTGTTTGTGACTCATGCATCCATGCATCATTCATACATATCATGACTAACTCATTCCAAGGAGTTAAAGGATTGTTAACCATAATTTGTTTTGTAGGCCATGGGAATCAAAGTTTGTAAACCTTTCTGCCTCAGCTTCAAGGGAGTACCTACATCTCTGAAGATTCTTTGTGATAATGTTTCTGGTGCTTTTATGCTTTCCGAATCTCTTAACAGATTAATCAGCCTGGTACGGACCAAAGTGGATGAAATGCTCTTCAACACAATGATCTGGTTTTATGATCCTCTCCTTCAATGCTTTACTTATAGGGACTTTCAGTTTGTTCCCACATTAGAGGAATTTTCCTCCATCCTAGGATTACCTGTGCTTGATCAGATGCCCTACACTGGCGAAGAAGAGATTCCTAAGTTGGAAGATGTTGCTGCTGCATTGCATTTGCCTCGATCAGAAATTAAAAAGGTTTGGGTGAATAAAGGAGACTACACTGATTTGCCTACTGACTTCTTGTATAGTCAAGCTGAAATCTTGATTAATGCTGCAAGTATGGATGCTCTTGAAAAAGTCCTCGCTCTACTGATCTATGGGCAAGTCTTGTTTCCTCGTTATGACAAAATTGTGGATTTGATTGCCATTAAGATCTTCATCAGCAATAATCCGGTTCCTACCTTATTGGGTGACTTGTTGCATTCCATCCATCATCGATCATCTAAATGGAAAGGCTGCGTTCTTGGATGTGCACCTCTTCTACATAAGTGGTTTATTTCTCACTTACCCCGTTCTGTAATAAAGAATGAAGAAGGTGGGACTTGGGTTCAAAGAGTCATGAAACTTTCATACGATGATATCATTTGGAACCAAAAAGAGTTTGAAGGAACCCATTTGTTAGATAGTTGTGGAGATTTCCCAAATGTACCTCTTCTTGGTACATGTTTACGGTGATTTCCGGTAAACAACCGCTAGTCTTCCAAACTATAATGAATATGATTTGGTTACTCGCAGGATCGACTAGATTGATCCTAGGACATAGTCAAAAAGATTGTTATTCGATCCATGTTTATGATTTTGTCTTGAAAATAAGAATTACTCAATCGAAATAGTAAAGGTTAACAATCACTTAGTTATACGCGTAAATATAACTCCAGCGAAAAGTAAGTCAAGATAAAACATAAGATAAGAGACTATAAAAGTGCAAAAATCTTAAAGTGCAGAAATATTAAATACTTCAAAGATAAATAACGTGAAAATAAAGAATGCAGGAATGTAAATGGCAAGAAGTAAACGAAATGCAATAATATCGAAAGATACTTGAGAGTAAAGGAAAATACACATGTATTAAAACGATGGTGGTGTCATACGTACATTTCTCAGCGAACTCTTTCTCTTAACACTTGATACTTGAGTAATATGTGAGTGATTTGTACAAAATGAACACACTGAATCCTAACATTAGGACCCTTATTTATACTAGTTTCGACCTTAACGGTCCTACGCTAATCTAATGCCACGTTTCTCATGAGAATCCTCGGAAAGCCATCTGTCTCTGGACAGTTATGAAAACTTCTTCGAATTTCAAATCCTCCCGCCTGAATCCTCCTTCGACGCGTGGCAATATAACTTAACATTAAAATACCACGGAAATACACTAAGCATCAGTACTTAACATATTTCGTAAAATTTGTCTAAGTCTCGAAGATATACACTCTTACTAGCTTCAACATTCACTAACTCCGTTATGACTTAAAAATTCTTCATCCTCGAAACATGGCCATCAGGAGCCATTTTATCTTCAAAGACGGTCATCAGGAACCATCCTCCTTCGAATCTTCACCCTTCGAAGGATCATATTTGTAAAACGAAATCTTCAGCTAACAAATTGCCCCCAATAAATGCCTGTTTCGATAAACAAGAGAAATAGGCGTTTCTTGCTATAATAAGATTTCGTTTTTAGAGTTCCAAGATTATTGACTGACGTCATAATCATTGATGACCCTATTTCGAAAACGTCTTGTCATTTTCAAAGATGTCTACTCATAACTTACATTCCCACGTTCTGGTCTTACTTTCTGATCATTACTCCTATATACTAGGAGTAAAGCTAATAACTATTCGACCGCCGTTGGATGAAATCAACGCCTGCCGCGTGTCTCTTGGCTTTTACCCAAAAGATTTGAAAGGGTTTCCGTTAGACCTTTAAATACCGAAACTTTAACCTTCACATAACATTCACCTCTTATTTCCTTATTTCTCCATAAAAAAGAATACTCCTGATTATATTCAAAACGCATTCCAAAAAATCAAACTTACTCATGGCGTCCTCCTCAAATGTTCTTCAACCAGCTCTGAAACTTCAACAATCTACACAGATGGGGGATCAAGAGTGCGTACCAAACCCAAATTCTGCGGAAGTGCGCGCCATTTACGCTTCTCAGGTAATCATTCCTTTTGAACTTTCTGGGAAAACTCATGCTTTCATGGGTCCGTTACCAGGAGAAACTAACCCTTCTCTGAATAAATTTTTTCCTGCTTATTATAAAACTAGGCCTTTAGTTAGTAAGAACAAAATAGATGAAGATGGCCGTCCTATTCCAGCAAAGCCTGATGATACGAAAAAATCTTCGATCGAAAGCCCTTCAGCCCTAGAGAAAATTAGGTTAGATTATGTAACCAATTTTGTGAAAGTTTTTAGGTCAATTCCTTTAGCAAAAGACCCTGAACTATACTATGCCTGGTTGGCAAGAGTAGAGAAACACAAGGCTGCTTTCTGGAAAGAACTAGGCATTTATGATTTAATCCAACTGTCCAAGACTGGTTTAGAATACAATCAAACCATGCTAGTTGCGTCAGTTTATTTTTGGGATGCTTCCCACAACACTTTCCATCTTCCATGTGGAATGGTCACCCCCACACTTTTCGACATAGCTGCCATTACGGGGCTTCGACCAACTGGAGAACCCTTTGACCCCAACGTCATGGACACTGATACTATTAACTTCAATGAAGCAACTGTTACTTATACTGCATTCATTCAACAGTATCATGACGAAAATAATGAGGTAGTCTCAGACTAATAGCACATTGCTTTCTTAGCCTTATGGCTTTCGAGGTGCGTCTTCTGTTCTAGGTCCATACAAGTAGCAAAAAGATATCTCTGTATGGCTAATCAACTCCATGCCGGAACAAAACTAAACCTGAGCCAGTTAATTCTAGGGTTTCTCTACGAGAACCTAGGTGAAGCAACAAACCTTGTAAAGAATTATAAAACAGGTTCTTTGCTTTTCGCTGGCCCCTTCTGGCTGCTACAACTATGGCTCAATGCTACTTTCGAGAATCAGCTCCCATTTCGAGGTGTTGTGAACGAAGAAGATCCGGATATTAAAAATCGAACTGTAGAAGGAACCAGGTTGGCTTCGCTAACTCCAAAAGAAGAGACTGGTAAACTTCGCGAGCATTTTCTAGCATATATCATGATGTTTGCTCGGTGTCATCAATTCAGCCCTTCGATGGCTCCGTTCGTAAACAGGACAGTGGGTCCCGAATGGTTCACTCGAAAGTTTCCACCAACATCTCAAGATCAAGAGACTGAATCCATGACTATTTGGGGAGCTTTCCTTATCCCAAGATTATTCTATCATCGTCTTCGCCCCTCCAAAAGCCAATACGTTCTCCTCTGCTACCAACCAAATCTGGTTTCGAGACAATTTGGACTGGTTCAAATAAAACCCAAGTGTTTATACGAGAAAAGGAACCACATGTGTTTGCACACTTTATATCTGACTGAAGAATAATGTGAGTCAAAAATTGCTAGATATGCTGATGTGACCAATCTTTCGCCTATCCCTTTCGATCCCGTATTTTACTCTACTTTAGATTTTCAACAATGGTGGACAGACTATTACACCACGCAAATCTTTGACGCTGAGAGCCTTACTCGCGAACTAACTGAAGCTTTTGCTGATGTGCAGGAAAAATTTCAAAAAGGTACTTCGACTCATATTAAAGAAATACAAGCCTTTCAAAAGTTCTTTGAAACCATTTACAGGCCTGATGACCTTAGTCGGACCGTTCGTGAAGCTGCAGTCACTTTGCGCGAAAAGTTTTCTGCTAAACTGGATAAGTTGAAACTGCCCTCGTCTGTTCGACCAGAACTACGTTATGAAGTGACTTTCAAACTTAATCCTCTGAAATTCCCTCCACTGCCAAGCGCTGATTTTGGTGTGGCTTTAAGCCCTCCTTTCCCAGACTGGTTCGTGTGTGGGAATGCTTTTAAAATTCTTCAGGAAAGTACTAAAATACGCGCTGAACGAGTGGTCCCGACTAAGCATACCCTGGATACTTTCAAAGGACATCTCCATATAGATCTTGAACATGTTCGTGTCTTAACTCCAATACCTGAAGGTTTGGGTTCAGACAAAATTCTTTGACTAACGTTCCTTTTCCGCTGAAATACTAATTCAGTTCCAACTACAGCTGTCGCTCGAAGGAGAAGATTAAACAACTCCCTGCGTGGAAAGCTTCTGAAGTTTCGCAGAGCAACAAGCCCAGTGAGAGTGACTCTTTCACTACTGACAAGAAAACCACAGTATATACATACTTTATCTTTCATTTGTATGTTATATGAATCATCCTTACCTTACCCAATTTATAATATCAGAGTTCGAAACCTCCACCACATTCGAAGCGAAAAACCTCTCCAGTAGTTGTCTCAGATGAGGATGACAAATCTCCACCTCGAATCAGACAAGCCCAAAAGAAAAAGCAGAAGGCCTCTACTCCTTCAAGAAAAGAAAAGGGCTCTGGGTCTTCGAAACTTACTTCACCGGGTGACAAGGTATCTTCTAAAAAATCACCTTTGAAAGGTGGTAGTAACGCTTTTGTTGTCGAGAGCCACAATTCGAGCCCAGATAACATCCTAACTAAGGTATTTGGATTTCCCAACCTGCTCATCTTTATAAATTTTTAACTTAAAATAATTAAGTTAACGTTTTACCTTATGATTGTAGGATGATGTTGGCACAGCCACTTCCGACCACAAATCCTTCACTCTTAATATCGATCTTGATAAACTTCAAGGTAAATGCATATTCTTTTTACAGCGAAGAAATTTCTTGCGACTTTCCTTACCATGACATGTTCTAATTATTCCATGCAGGTAAATCTCATGTGCTTTCACCAGTGATCGAAGATGCTCAACCTCTTGCAACTATCATTCCTAGTACAGCAGTCGAAGGGAGCCACTCGACTGATGATTCTCCACCTACCCACAAGAGCGAAAAAGCATACCAACAATGTTCCGGTAGCAACAATGCAGCTGGTCATCCAACTGGTAGTGAGGACACTTTATCTGAACAAGATGTCATGGAAGAAACCCCCAAATTAACCACAGTAGTTCCTCACAAAACCACAACTTTTGGGACCATAGTTTCTCCTGAAACTACTTCGACTCCTGCCCCAACAAAGCCTACTCCTTCAGAATTGGAGCAGCTTAAACAAACCGATCCTCTCAGCTTCCTCAAGGCTATGATGGATATTGATAATAGTTTACCTTCTGGGCTCGAAACTTCTCCAGCTGTACAGCCAGACTCTGGTAAAGAGGATACTTCTGTCCTTCTTAATCAGATAAAGGAAAAGTTCTTCGAAACCAACCTCGTCGAAACTCTTAGCAAGGATCCCATCAAAAGTCACAGCTTGAATCAACTTCTTAAAAAGGTGGATGTACTCCTAGTTTCGAAAGAAGTCTCAGAGGTGATTGTTTTGCTGGGTTCCCTGATCGATCAACTCCAGGCCAATATTCTTCGAAAACACAATGTCGACGAACAGCTGACTGCGAAAATGGCCTCTCATAATTCTTCATGGAAATCTGCTATTGATGCAACCAAACAGGGTGAAGCCCTTAAGCTTAAATATTCGATGAACCAGGAAGCATATGACGAATGTGAGAAGAGCATCAACTCCTGGAAGCAAGAGATAAAAATGCTCGAAGAGAAGATAAAGGAGGCTGAATCTCGTAAGGCAACCCTTCAACAATCCAGTGAGCAGGAATTGACTGAAGTTGCACGTTTAGGAATCCAACATTTCGAGGCTGCACGAAAACTGGTTCCTGAAATTGACGAACTGAAGAAACAAAGAGCCCTGATTGAACTTCGCATGTCTTCCTGGGAGATTCAATATTCGAAGATAAAAGACAGTCTCCCTAAAGATTTTAATTAGTTATCTCAAACCTTGTACTTCATTATCATGCTGTACTTTTGCCTTGTAATCAAACTTTTCGTAGAATATATATGCATGCTCAACTTTTATCTGCTTAGCTTTTATCTTCCACTTTGCTCATATTTGTGCAATCTTCGCAAACAGTAATCTTAGCAAATCTTCCAGATTTCGCCAAAATCTCTTTCCTGATTTGCCACAGTAATTTTAATTAATGTAAAACACGTGATCTGACCATCCTTCGCACCTTTCAACTTAGACTTGACGTTTCCACTCCCTTAGTCGTAATCATTATTAAGTGATGACATCACTTTCTCCAAAACGTCTCTTTAAGACGTGCGTGCATCAGTTTTTCATGATTGCATCTCAACTTCTAAGGGCGGGAAACGGCGGAAGCCATAACTCCTCTTTGGAATACTAAACGCAGTCTAATCACACATTAAAAATTAAACCGTTCCACTCCTGCCCCCAAGTCTATATAAGTGGTTAACATCACACTTCTTTTCTTCACCTTTATTCCACAGAATCTTATCTTGAACCTTCGTTGCATCCTTTTGCATTTTCTTCAACAAAAAAAAAACCAGAAAAACATTTCCCACTTTTTCTACAAAATGGCAGTACCCCTCACTTATAACAATATCAGAGCTTGCATCGAAAAGGAGTTCAAGGTTTCTGAAGAAGACTTTGAAAACAACTCCATAAGCATTAGTGCTTTCTTTGTCAACCAAGAGCTTGATTTCTATTATGAAATCTTGGAGGGACCAGTTTATCCCAACATGCTGGCTGATTTCTGGATGTTTGCGTCTTTACGCATGGATCCAGAAGGTAGAACCACCATAATCTCTGAGGTTCGAGGTGCCCACATTAGGATCACTCCCACCACTATCTCTAACCTTATGAGATGCAACAACTCTGGGGAAACCTTTGATGATAACAGCTTCAACATGACCACTCATCTTCTGTTGAGGACTCTCATGGACAACGACCCTTTCAGCGCCAAGGTCATCAGGATTTGGCACCAACTCCTTGTGGGTAATTTTCGTCCACGAAACCATGATCAAAATAGCATCATGGTGGAAGATTTAGAGTTTATACTCTGTGGCTTTCGTGGGAAGAAAATCAACTTTCCTTTGATGATCTTCAAAGGGCTTGTTGAGGCAGTCTCTATGGCTGCTGCTCGTCAAGGGGTTGTGACGTGTCTTCCATATAGGAGACTCCTATCTTACATATTCCTCAAAAAGGGTATAGTGAGAAGGATACGCAGCTCTGGGTCCATGGATATGTTCGAAGCGGAGAGCTTGCCCCTGCTGGCTTTGGAAGGTTTAGACCAGAGGATCAACTAGGGGGTGTTTTGGTTTAGGTTTTTATGTTTTCTCTTTTGTAATCTTCAACATTTTGGGTCATGCTAGGCTTCATTTTGTAATGCCTGTAATCTTTTACTTTCTAATGACAAATATTTTGCTGTTTCTTTGCCTCTTTACTTTATTTACCGTATATTTTGATCACAAAGCCATTTTGGCATTAGTTCAACCATTTTGGCTTACGTAGTACCTTAAATATCTACGTTTTTGCAATCTTTACTTCATGCATGCTTAGTTTGTATCTCTTCAGATACTTCCCATTTACTCTTAAGATCCTGCGATCTTCTGCTAATTCTTCGATTTCGTAAGCATTGTTCGAAAATACCTTTAAGATTCGAAAGGGTCCTTCCCAGTGTGGGGACCATTTACCAAGTGCCTGATTCTTTCGATCTATAGGTAAAATAACCTTCCAAACTAAGTCATTATTGATAAACGTTTTACCTTTCACCTTTTTGTTGTATGCTCTGGATACTCTTTCCTTTTGCCTTTTTATCATCTCCAATGCTCGAATTCTATCTTCGTCCAGGTCTACTAATTCATTCATCATTAACTCCCAGTATATGTTGGGAGGGATTTCTGCATGTCTTTGTATCCTTACTGACTGCAGATGTATCTCGATTGGGAGTACTGCGTCGTGACCAAACGTCAGTTGGAAAGGCATTGTATTTGTAGCTTCTTTTGGAGATGTTCGACAAGCCCAAAGTGCTTGGTCCAAAGTATTATGCCAATTCTTGGGTTTTCTCCCCACATGTTTCTTGATAAGACCAATTATTATCTTGTTTGCTGCTTCAACTTGTCCATTTTCCTGAGCATAGTAAGGTGTAGAAGTAAACAATTTGAACCCTATTTCTTTGGTGAAGTCCTGCATCTTTCGCCCAGTGAACACTGATCCTTGATCAGTAGTTATACTTTCTGGGATTCCAAATCTGTATATAATATGTTTTTGAATAAACTCAATCACAGCCTCTTGGTCCACATTCGCAAGTGGTATTGCTTCGACCCATTTTGTGAAGTAGTCTATTCCTACCAATATGTATCTTTGACCTTTAGATGATTTGGGATGAATTTCTCCAATCAAATCTAGTGCCCATCCCCTAAAAGGCCATGGTTTTACTATTGAACTTAATTCGTTTGCTGGGGCGTGTTGGATACCTGCATGTTCTTGACATTCTTGACATCCTTTCGCAAACTCTATGCAGTCTTTTAACATGGAAGGCCAATACATTCCATAACGAAACAGAAGCCATTTCATTCTGTGTCCTGCTTGGTGTGCACCACATGCTCCATTGTGCACATTTGAAAGAGCCAAATATGCTTCTGCTTCACCCAAGCACTTTAACAAGACCCCTTCATGAGTTTTCTTGAACAATTCGTTTCCCATCAGGAAATATGACAGGGCTCTATACTTCACCTTCCTGTCTGTGTCTGTCGAAGGATTTTTTAGATAGTTTACTATTGGACTTCTCCAATCTGCATCTGTCAATGAGTCTATGTTTAATACTTCGAACTCTTCTTTGTTAGCGTAACCTAATTGTGAATCCTCCAGATCACTTGGGGAAAGTTTAGTAGACATTGCTCTCCCTCTTACTTCGATCAGTTCTTCTAACTTCTCTTTTGATACCCTATATCCCGAGGCTAACTGTGCCAAATCATTTGCTTCTTGATTGTTGGTCCTTGAAACGTGTTTTAATTCCACATACTCGAATTTCTTGAGCAACCTGTTTGCTATGACAAAGTACATGATCAAATTTTCTTTGATACATTTGTATTCCTTTGTCAGTTGCTTGATCACCAGTTCGGAGTCTCCTTTAATTTCGACTCTAGTTGCCCCCAATTCTAACAAAGCTTCAAGTCCAGCAATTAGTGCCTCATATTCAGCTTCGTTGTTGGAGCATAAAGGACCTTCAATCTTATACTTGAGTTTTGTTGGAATTCCATCAGGAGAAATTATCAATATTCCAACTCCAGTTCCCTCTCTATGAGTCGAACCATCGAAGTATAGCTTCCAAGGTTTCAAATCCACATACTGTTGATGACTCTCAACTACTGCATGGTCAACAATGAAATCTGACACAATTTGTCCTTTCATTGCCTTAAGAGGCTGAAATATTAGTGAATATTCAGTGAGGGCTAAAGCCCATTTGCCAATTCGACTATGTAATATTGGCTTTGATAACATATGTTTAATAACATCACAATGAGACGAAACATAAACATCAACTGGCTTTATATAATACTTAAGTTTGATACAAGTGAAATACAAACAAAGGCAGAGTTTTTCTATCGCAGTGTATCTAGTCTCTGCATCATTGAGTACTCTACTTAAGTAATAAATGGCTCTTTCGATGCCATTTTCATCTTCTTGTGCTAACATGCTGCCGATTGTTTTATCTGAAGCTGAAATATACAGACGCATGTGTTTCTTCCCATTTGGGGGAGATAAGATTGGTGGATGGATCAAGTATTGCTTGATTTTATCAAAAGCTTCTTGATGTTCGACACGCCATTCGAACTTTCCTTCCCTTAGACGAAGTAGAGGGGAGAAAGCTTGTGTGCGTCCACTCAAATTAGAGATGAACCTTCTTAAGAAGTTTATCTTCCCCAGCAAGGACTGTAATTCTTTTTCGTGGATGGAGGCTTGGTTTCCATGATAGCCTTCGTTTTATTCTGATTAATTTCTATCCCCTTTTTATGAACCACGAAGCCCAGGAAATCTCCAGCCTGCACAAAGAAAGCACATTTGAGGGGATTCATCTTTAAGCCATGTTTTCTCATTCTATCGAATGATTGGCTTAGATGATCTAGATGATCGCAATCTGAGACAGATTTAACAACGATGTCATCTATGTATACTTGCATGAACGTTTCTATAAAATCATGAAATATAGAATTCATTGCTCTCTGGTAGGTTGCCCCAGCATTCTTTAAACCGAATGGCATCACAACCCACTCGTAGGTGCCTATTGCCCCTGGGCAACGAAACGCTGTTTTAGACACATCTTCTTCTGCAATGAAAATCTGATTATAACCGGAGTATCCATCCAACATACTCAGATACTCGAAACCTGCGGCTGAATCTACTAACATTTCTGCCACTGGCATGGGATATTCATCCTTAGGAGTTGCTGCATTTAGATCACGAAAATCTATGCATACTCTTAATGAGCCATTCTTTTTAATAACTGGTACAATATTATCAATCCATTCGACATACCTTGTGGTTCTGATGAATTTACACCGTAGGAGTCTTTCGACTTCTGCTTTAATCTTCGAATGAATTTCTGGTGCGAATCTTCTAGGAGTTTGCTTGATGGGCTTCTTTCCTTCCTTTATAGGTAACTTCAATTCGACCAAATCACGCCCTAAACCAGGAATCTCATCATAATCCCATGCAAAGCAATCCTTGTTCTCCTTCAGCAACGCGACCACTTTCGACTTCAGCGTTGGATCTAGTTTTGCACTGACATATGTTACCCTCTTTTGATCTCCATCTCTGAGATTTACTTCTTCTAGTGGATCTTGGGCTAACATCTTGGTATTTGATCCCATTGGGTCCTTTTCGAAACCCAAAGGCTCTTCGTTATAGATTGCATCCAATCTTTGACCTATCACTTCTCTTGAAATCTCTTTGACCTGGACTGAATCTTCAGGCAGGTGAGGGATCGTATCTATCCCCATATCTGGAGCTTCTTCTTTTTTCAGACCTTCATTAAACAACATGTTTGACGATTCGGCTTCGAGAGCCGTCTTTCTTTTATTCTCGGCTACATAAGCCGAAATCCTTTCGAAAAATGATGACTCAGACATCATCAATTTCGTCATCCCAGCCTGTTGACCGTACTGTTTGATGATGCTCCGTTGGTGGGGTATCTTCTGGGCCATCCATTATTTCCCTATTCCACTGGAAACCATTTGGGTGTAAAGTTAAGTAGTACAATGCATTTTTATTCGGGGTATACATCTCTTCTGCAGTATGACAAGGTCCTATGTTTGCCAAGTTCCTATCGAAGTTAGTTTTACTAACTTGATTAATTTCATCCATATAATAACTCTGATCCCCTTCAATATTCTCTACTATACCATCTTCCCTCCAAATGGTTACCCTTTGATGCATTGTCGATGGCACAGCTGCAACTCCGTGGATCCATTCCCTTCCGAGCAAGAGATTGTAATTTGCTTTCGCAGGTATGACCATAAACATAGTTGGCCTTGTGACTGATCCCACCGTGAGAGTCACTTGGACAACTCCCAAGGTTTGCCCTATTTTGCCTTCATAGTTAGACAAAACCATGTTGTGTGGCCTTATATCGGTATCAAACATACTAATTCTTTTCAACATGTATTGGGGCATTAGGTTCACTGCTGCCCCCCATCTACTAGGACTTTATTAATGCCAACATCTTCAATTTTAGCCCTTATGTAGAGTGGTTTCATATGATTTCGCGTACCTTCATCGGGCCTCTCGAAGAAAGCGTTCTGCTCTTCAACTGCACCGTTGTTTAGGACATAGTAACACACAGGTCTGTGCTTCGCCATTTCTTCGATATCAGCCTCTTTGCAGTCTTCAACTTCAGTTTCCTGATTAAACTCATGAGGGAGTACAGACACAACGTTGCAGTTAAGGTTTATAGATGACACCCCGTCAGAATCGAAATCATTTGTCATTCTATCCTCTTCCTTCCAATGGTTGGAATGCATCTTTTCTTCTTCTTCTAAAATATTTTCAGCTTCAAATAGTCTGCGTTCCACCGGAGGTTTGCTTGCCTTCGCCCCCTGGTGTGGGACTTGGTTGCTACTAGACTTTCCAGCTTCTCTTGGTCTGTATTCTCTTTGAGCCTTTTTCATTCTCTGGTGCCTTCTCCACTGGGATCTCGACATAGGATTTTTTCCCTTGTAATTCTCCAACCGATACATCTCTCGATTTGAGTTTTGAAATTGCTTCCTATATGCCATTGCAGTCCTTCCTCCTTGGTCCCAACTTCGCCATTTGTTGGTTCTTGCACCAGCTTGCACCCATCTATCCCTTGGTACATCTGCAGGAACTCTGAATGTTACCCTTCGAGCCCTAGGATGTGGGCTATCAGGTCTCTTCGTTGGGGTCCATATATCGAAACCATACAGGTTAGGATGTAATCCCTGAATTTCTCGACCCATGTAGCAGTACACCCTCTCGAATGACCGTGCCAGCATTTCATCATACACTGCCCCACATCTGGGGCACAGTGCAACTTCAGTGTTTTGCCTGTGACATCTGACCAGAAATCCCACTAAGCTTTCTTCCATCCTTGGGTACACTTGTAGCAACAGGTTTGGTTCTCTCCCGGGGTGTTCCCATCTCTCACGTCGAGCTCTTTCGAAGTTGGCTTCGACCCTTCGATTCAGCATGATCGAACATCTTGGACACATCCATTGTTTTCCGCCATTCCTTTCATGGCAATTCCAGAGGTAATCTTTGAGACTTTCCCCTCTTGGAGGAATTTCGATGTTTCCCTTTTGTCATTTCAACCATGTTTCCAATTCGCCAAATTCAGACACTAGTCGTCTGGCACTGACCATGTTAACAACTGCTGGAGGGGCTTCAGAAATCTGGATTTGTTGAAGTTTTACCCTGAGGTCTTCAGTGGCCTCACTGGTTTTCCCTCTCGAAACTTCAGTTCCCTCTGTCTTTGGGGATTCTTCAACATCAGTATTGAAGACCGTATCGTCATTTAGGCTTTCAGTAGCCTGCTTTCCAGTTAACATTGTCTCAGCTTTCGCAATGTTCACCTCAGATACCTCTATCATGTTGACATCCAGTGGTTCACACAGGCTAGCGTCAGCAATATTCAAAGGATTTGTGTCGACCTTCATGTGACTCTTAGACTTGTCAGCAAACTTCAAACGTCCATCCTTGATAGCGTTTTGAATTAGATCCCTGAAAAGAAAACATTGTGAGGTTTTATGGCCCAAAAAACCATGGTATTTACAAAATCCTCTCTTCTTCCGTTGTTCTAACGGAGGAATTTTGGAATTTGGAGGCAGTATCATTTGGCCATCTTTTACTAGTAAATCAAATATCTCATCATACTTAGTGACGTCGAATGTGTAAGTTTTCTTAGGGAATCTATCGTTCTTATCGTTTTCTACTGGGTTTTTTCCATTTGCAGGATTGAGTAATTTGCAAGCATAAGGTGGCGCTTCTTTCAGTTCGGCTAAATCTATTTCGACCTCTTCTATGCCATATGAGTCACTGAAAGACTCGTCATCGGCATCTTCCGCCTCGACGTATGCTACCCTTTCCATTTTATATCCCTTGTTTGCTCTAGCCTTTTCTGCTTTCAGGCGTTCGACTTGTCGAACCCTATCTGCCAACTGGGCCATATCCCTAAGGTACTGAGTATCTAGTTTCTTTCTTATTGAGTAATCTAGACCACCGGAAGCCATTTCGACCAATTCATGCTCTGGGACTGTTGTGAAACACCTTGATTTCAATAGTCGGAACCTATTCAGGTAATCATCAATTGGATCTGTAAACTTCCTTTTAATGCTGGCCAATTCTTTCAGACTTATCTTGGTTTGGCCCATGTAGAACTGTTCGTGGAACAACCTTTCTAAGTGTGCCCAAGCATCTATCGAATTTGGTGGTAAAGTAGTGAACCAAATAAAAGCATTCTTTGTTAGTGAACTAGGGAAATATTTGATCCTTAAATCTTCGTTCCCTCCTAAGTCTCCTGCTTCTGTCAGGTATCTGGCAATATGTTCCACAGTTGACTCGCTAGTTTCGCCAGAAAACTTTGTGAACTTTGGTACTTTAGTGCCTCTAGGCAACTCTGTCTGCATGACATAATCTGATATAGGGGATGTATAATTTGGACGTTGAAGTCCAGTACTAAGGCCATTATTCGCCATAACCCTTTCTATCATGGCAGTTAAGTTATTTTCCGTAGCCAGATTTTCTCTTCTGACTCTCTGAACGATTTCATCTGGGTGTTCGTTCCTACCCACTATCCTTAATCTGGGTCTTACTTCCTCCATCTTCTGTTGAACAGGAACAGCTCTTTGATTCGAAGCCTCCAAATCTATTACTTGGTTCCCTTCGGTTGCCGCTGTTCTTTGTGGGGCAACTACATTATTAGTGGTTGTCCTAGACGGAGGGACCACATCTTGAATACGTTCCATAATGGGTCCTTCTTCTCGATACAAGGGCTGCTTGTCCTTTCGTTTAGGGTATGGAACTCCCATGAACTCTGCCATTCGATTCATCTGAGATGATATCTTTTGGAAAATCTCCACATTCTCTCGATTCGTACTAGTAATATTTGTTGCTAGTGGATTCAAAATTGAAGCCAGTTCCTTGGCCAGGACCCCTAACATATCATGGTTGCTTGCATCCATTTCTTGTCGGAATGCTGCTTGATTACTTGTGGTGAAATTGGGTATTTGGGCAGAGAAGCCAGTATTTTGTGCACTTCGACCCGCTGAACCAACATTTGGCGAAAACGTCACATTGTTTGTTGTAGTATATGTAGGTCCTGCCCCTCGTACGCCTCTTCCATATGTATATGGCATTCCGTATGGGTAGTTTGGCCTCCATTCGAACGCGGAGTTCGACCCTAGGTTGAATAAGTTATTTGCAGCATTTGTCGAGAAAAGTGGTATCTCGTTTGCGCTTGTAGATGCAGGTGCGGTAGTCGACACTGAAACTGGAATAGTCCCTGATGGTTCTGTATTATTCTCAGGTATAGCCTGGGAACTATCCGTGGGTCTCGATCCATTTGGACCCGGTGTATCCCGCGCTCCTTGAGTTGAAGTCGAAACGTGCGCAGAATTTTCCGCTCCTGATCCTGAGCCTTGTGGGGGATCTTGATTTCCCCCTGCATTGGTCTTGACGACCATTTTCCTGTTGTACCTTCGTTTGGGAATCGGTTGTGCACTATTTGTTAATTTACCGTTCCTAAGGTTCATACAAGGTCTTGATATTGTCTAGACAAAATAAAACAATTGATTAAAAACAATCTGCTTGACACAATCCCACCGGGCGTGCCAATTTGTTTACGGTGATTTCTGGTAAACAACCGCTAGTCTTCCAAACTATAATGAATATGATTTGGTTACTCGCAGGATCGACTAGATTGATCCTAGGACATAGTCAAAAAGATTGTTATTCGATCCATGTTTATGATTTTGTCTTGAAAATAAGAATTACTTAATCGAAATAGTAAAGGTTAACAATCACTTAGTTATACGCGTAAATATAACTCCAGCGAAAAGTAAGTCAAGATAAAACATAGGATAAGAGACTATAAAAGTGCAAAAATCTTAAAGTGCAGAAATGTTAAATACTTCAAAGATAAATAACGTGAAAATAAAGAATGCAGGAATGTAAATGGAAAGAAGTAAACGAAATGCAATAATATCGAAAGATACTTGAGAGTAAAGGAAAATACACATGTATTAAAACGATGGTGGTGTCATACGTACATTTCTCAGCGAACTCTTTCTCTTAACACTTGATACTTGAGTAATATGTGAGTGATTTGTACAAAATGAACACACTGAATCCTAACATTAGGACCCTTATTTATACTAGTTTCGACCTTAACGGTCCTACGCTAATCTAATGCCACGTTTCTCATGAGAATCCTCGGAAAGCCATCTGTCTCTGGACAGTTATGAAAACTTCTTCGAATTTCAAATCCTCCCGCCTGAATCCTCCTTCGACGCGTGGCAATATAACTTAACATTAAAATACCACGGAAATACACTAAGCATCAGTACTTAACATATTTCGTAAAATTTGTCTAAGTCTCGAAGATATACACTCCTACTAGCTTCAACATTCACTATCTCCGTTATGACTTAAAAGTTCTTCATCCTCGAAACATGGCCATCAGGAGCCATTTTTTCTTCAAAGACGGTCATCAGGAACCATCCTCCTTCGAATCTTCACCCTTCGAAGGATCATATTTGTAAAACGAAATCTTCAGCTAACAGTACCCGAGGAGGAATAACTTATAATCCCATATGTCATACCCCAAAATTTGCCCTCATATATTTACAAACGCCATGTTATTTCGAATAAATGAATTGGCACAGTTGGTAAGAATTTGAGCGTGAAAAGCACAATAGTGAGAGGTCCCTGGTTCGAATCTCACTTCTAACATTTTCCCCTTTTATTTAATTCTAACTTTATTTCACTTTTGTTCAAAAAATCACAAAAAAATGTTTTTTTTTTATATATTTAAGTATTATTTTCATATTCATTATTTATTAAAATTACCTTTTTTACTTTATTCATATTTTATTCAAAAATTAAAAAGATTTAAAAAAGATTTTGCTTTTCTTTGCATTTTAGAATAATATTTATATTTTAGAAAATAATCAATTTAAATTAGTTAGAATAATAAAAATCTAAATTTATGAATATTTTATTAATTACTTTGATCTATTTGAATTTTATCTTTCCAATTTTGTTAACCTAATTTTACAATATAAATTATCACAATTTCTACACTTTTAGGGGACTAACAATTAATCACATTCTAACCTACACAAAAACCTTTTTCAAACCCTTATTTGTCCATACGCCAATTCATGTATCACCCTCCTTGATCTTCACTTTTGTTGTCCCTCACACAAAACACAAACATAACCACCATCACCATATTCAATGATTCATTCAAACAATAAAATCTAACATCACTGTAATTTGTAAAAACCCATTAGCATTAGAACCATGAATCAAATCACCAAAAGTTCACAACAAAATCAATACTGACCCTGATTGTTGAGAGCAACATTTTTGTTATTTTCTTGTTTTGCAGATTGGAATAAAGAATCACAAAAGCCAAAGAAGGAAGCTACTCCACAAATCTGTTCCGTTGTTGTTAATGTTCACTCTCACGGATCCGAAGATTCACGATGCCGTCAAATCGCAGCAACTAATACGAGACTTTGATTAGCGACGCCGTCAAATCGCAGCAACATAGCAAATAACCCAGATTCGAACCATGCTCAGCCGCCTCTTCCGCGAGAAATCAAATTTGTTTCCGTCACCGCCTCAGTCGAATCCGCCGCCGCAGCCCTCCGGATCCTCACGCAGACAACGCACCTCCGTTGCTAGCTTCCAATCCGCCAACGGAAATGCTCCAGCCATCACCAAAATTACGATTGCGCGTCGGAATGAATGGATGAATTTGAGCTTATGGATTCTGTGCAAAAACAAAAACTATTTTACTGTGCGAAGAAGATGAAGGTATGTGTGGTTCTAACTTGTTCTAATATCTTATGCTAATGCTAAGTTTTCTTTTTAATTTATTTAATAATAATATCGCCACTTGTTGTGAGGTTAGTGGCTTCTTTTTTTTTATTGGTTTGAAAGGTCAAGTTTTTTTTATTTCTATTATTATTATATACTTTCTTTTTATAAAAAATGTGCATAGTAAACTAAAACGGTGCCTCTGTACGGCACCCCATCATTTTTTTTAATTTTTTTTTTTGTTATTATAATTAATTTCTTTTTAGAATTAGATTAATTAAATTTTTGTTTTTTTTATTAAAATATCAAGATATGCTTAGATTAATTAACCTTTTACCCTTTTTTTTATTAGTTAATTCATTAACTAGCTATTAACCACTTAATTAAATTAGATACTAATAATTAATTATTCAACTGATTAGTAAAATTAGGTTTAGTTTTTAGACTATTAATTAATTTTTATTTTAGATAATAATTTAATTTTAGGCTAATTATTTTTAGGTTTTAATAATAATTATTAATTTTAGGTTTTATCATCAACCTTTGCCCTTAACCCTAGAAATCATATTTGATAGATGTTGTCCATTAACACACTCTGTTCAAACCTTATTTAGGTCACAACGAGTTTTCTTAATAAACCTTAGGGGTATAGTGTTAGGGTTTGCATTTCCTTTTCTTTGTGCAGTGTTCAGGGTTATCATCAGGGTTCGTCCGACTACGCGCCATATCAGATCAAAGCTAAGTTCTATTTCATTCTGATTTTAATCCTTATTTCGTATTATTTTTATCCGATTAAAGTTAACCTCAACTATTAGTGAATCGATAATGCACTCACCCTGGGGTTTCTCTTTTTTTTCTTTCTAATTTTCAGGGTTAGCCAACCGTCAAAGCTCGATCAGTCCGTAACCCTAAAACCTAACCTCATTTATTTTTCTGTCTTAATTATTATTTATGTCAGACCTATTGCACTGCTGGTCTTCTGGTTTCTTTTTCCCCATTCCCATGATGTTTCTGTATCTGCTTCGAGGTTGTATTGTTTGGCCTTGTAGGCACTTAACCTGTCATTATATTATTGTGTGGTTAGTAACTTAGGGAGTGCAACCTTGAATTGAATTAGCCTCACTAATTATAAGATAATTTAATTGAATTAACCACGTGATTGATGCACCCACGCACACTGTTAGGGTAACCTCTCTGTTGCCTTGTTGCCTTGTTGCCTTGATGCCTGTTGCCTTGTGTTATTTTGCAGAATAGCCAGTCCCTCGAATACGAGGATACCTTAGCCAGTTGCCTCGATTTAGATCATGGTCCCTAATGATGCTGCCTTCGATATGCATGATCTCGACCCTCGGAAGTTGCCTACGAAAAAGGCTAAGGTATCCTCTGGCTGCCTACGAAAAGGCTATTCTGATCCTTCCCTTAGACTACCTGCCTCTCTATGGTATGGGTCAGTCTTATGGTGAACGATAATGCGACGACCCTTTAACCTCCAAATGAAAGGCTTCCTGCCCTCTTATGGCAAGGATAGACCCTTTCACCCTGAAAGGCTTAAAGAACAGATTCTCAAAATTATAAGGTAAATTGCCCTTAATTGCTTTGCCTTGCTCTAAAAACATTTTCAATATTCTTTCTCATAATTCTTCAATATGGCTACGCTCATTTACGAGCTAAAGTCTGTATTCACTTCTTCTACATTTCTGAAACAAAAAGAGCAAAGCAAATTAAGAGCCCATGGAAAACCATGGATGCAAAGGGTGCTTTTTAAACCTTCCCTTTGCATAATTTACCCCCCAAACTCAAAATCTTTTTAAAAGGTATTTTCCTGTTCTTTTAGCCTTTCCGATATTTGGATAAAATAAAAGTCGGTGGCGACTCTTGTTTACCGCGACATTTTCGATTATAAAAAGTCAGTTCACCGTATTACAGAACTGGCGACTCTGCTGGGGATTTTTCGATAAAAGAGGGGTTACCTTAAAAGTTTAGGATTCACTTAAATGTTTTCTATTGTTTGCTTTGCTTGTTTTATTTTTCAGGGCTGTTTTGGGAAAATTGAAGGACGAATCCTATTTCCGGATTCAAGAACACTTAAGATTAGGAGTGGCATAGTGTCATACCCCAATTTTTGACCTAAGATACCACCTCATATCATTGCATATGCATCATTTGCATCTCTAACAAATTGCATAGCTTGTGTTTGCTACTTGTGACTCAGCAGGATTTAATCAGGAAATCACTCATCAGTACAAGTAACAATCATTTAGGGTTTTGTTCTCCCTTCATCTCAAATGAACCATCTTCATCAACAATCAACATTTGGTCCTCAGAGATTCATTTCAACAAGTTCAAAGGCTCTGAACCAACCAGATTAGGGTTTTGACTGAAGTTAGCATACTCCTGACTTTTGCTCAGGGGTTTGACCTAATGACTTGGGACATGATATCAAGACCTCAAGTGCATCATTTTGACCTAATCCATTGGCTCATAACATCTTCTGCACAAAGATTGATCAGACAAATCCTCAGATCAGGGTTTTGAAATATCAGGGACTGAAATCAGGGATCACATTTGGGAAACCCTAAAAATCCCCAGGAAGTCAATCAAAGGTTTCAATCATTTTCAAATAATCCCTATGACAATATACAATGGAAATTACATCTCAATTCAAGATCCACAGTCATCAATTTCATCAGGTCGATAATTAGGGTTTTTGACCTAATTCACTGAACCACTGACTTTTTAATCAGGACATGGTGCCACAACTCAAACCATGGCTCAATATCCTCTAATGCTTCAACATGATTCATTCATACCATTCATTTGGTGAGGGTAGCCTGTTTCATTTGAAATCTCCAGAAACGCGATTCGACTGAAAAAGTCAACAGTACAAGATCACCATTGACTTTTGGGGAATTTTGGTCAACCATGACTTTTGAAGTTTTGAATCATCAATATGTGATATATGAAGTCATTTGATCAAGAAAAATCAAGAAAATCAATCAAGAATCAAAAAGTCAAAAGTTTGACTTTTCATACTTAGAAAAATTTCTAAGTGTTTTTCATGGTTTTTTCCAAACTTTGAAAGGGAATTTCTCAAAATTTCACCTACAAACTGAAAAAAACTTCCAACATGAAAGTTGTAGATTTTGATCCAATAAACAACTTTGACACATATAATTTTTTTCCATAAGATCAACCATTTAAGAGATATGGAGCTTCAAAGTTGGTACTTTTTGAAAACTTCACTTAAAACTTCATTTTTCTCAAAGTTCATGGATCTTTTTCACCCATTTCCTTAAAGAGTTTGAAGAAACTTTCAACTAGGGTTTTGAAGTATGTAATATGAGCTTTCCAAAATGTCAAAGAGCATGAAAAAATATGGAGTGTAGCCATGGTTTTGAATTTTGACATTAGTGAACTTTTCACTTGAAATTTCAAGTCATTTTGCCAAAGTTATGAACCATTTTGCCAAATGATCCAAGTAATGATGCATAGATGCAATAATTGGTAGATATTTGCTGATTTGAGATCAGAATGGAAGAGGATAAGAAGCTTGAGAAATAACCATGGTTAAGTCACTTTTAACCATTTGCATTTAATGTGAAAGATTCCATTTTATCTCTTAAGCCAAATCATCACTTCTTTGATCAACTTGCAAAGCTCTTCATTCAGAATCCTTGGCCTATAAATAGAGGTTCAAATCACTCTTCAAATCACACCAAAACCTCATAAACATAGGTTTTCTCTTCCTTTCTTAGAATGCAAGTTTCATGGTTTTCAAAAGAGGTAAAATTCTCAACCTCTAAACCTTTGAAGTTCTAAGCAAAGTGATGCTTCTAACACTTCCCAAATACCATATGGAAGTTGTTTGAACCTTTGAAACCTTCCAAAAACACCTCAAACTCAGAATCATCATCTCACCTCCATATATGCATATAAAGAACCTTATCATGCCAAAATCCACACAAGCTCATTTCTGTCCAAACTAATGCTTCTAACACATCCTATATACCATATGTGAGCTATCCCAATCATCATCCCTGACCTGTAACTCCAAAATCACTAAGCTTGATCCTCACTTGAACCATACTGCAGATCGAGTACCATGGATTGATCAAGGGGTTTTCAAATTGTTCCAGACATCCAAACATGTTCCATAAGGTCCACTGAAGGTGTTCAGATCAAGAAACAACATCTGGAATCCCTCATTTGCAGAATTCGATTTCCAGTTTTGCCATTTTTAAGGTAAGCTCTCTTGAACTTCAAACTCATACATACATGCATCATAAACTAAATATTGATATACCATCTTGTTTCTGCACCTATGAGGATCATTAACCCTCAATCAATTGCATCATAACTTGCACCTACACGATTTCAGATTGAATCATAGAATTAGGGTTCTTCACGATTTCCAGAAAATTAATGATCTTAGAGTGAAAATAAATGAAATTAAATGCTATCATCATGTTCCTCGTCCAAAACCGAGCAAGATAGACCCTTCACTTGATCAATTTGGTTCGGTTTCAAGAATTTTCAAAATCAAATGGGGATGGTGTTCTTGGCGCCATTTTCTGTTCATAAATTTCAAATATCAGTTTTCAAATATAATTAAATGAAGTTGTTATAATAACAAGCTGCGCGCGCAGCTGGGTTGGCAAGTGTTTTGGCTGGTAAACACAAGGGCGTGGGTTCAACACCTCTAGGGACCAAAACAATTTTTTTTACAACTATTTTTCTTTCATTTTTTTTAACAAACTTCAATTAATTATTTAACTAACCAAATCAATTCATTTTTCATTCATTTTTCACACACCTCTCATTTAATATATATATTTTAAGAATATCAAAAAAAATCATAAAAAAATATTTATTTGATACATTTTTAATTAGTTTTAAAATGACTTGTTTTTAAGTAATTTTAATACTTTTAAGTACTATTTTTCATTTGATTTTCAAACTTAGTAACTTGTAAATATTTTTTTGAAGCAAACCCTAATCATCTAAGTGTTAATTGAGGATGATCTTTTGATTAAATTGACTTCTTTCAAAATTCAAATTGTTTTAAAACGAGCGATCGCGATTCTTTTCAAAAACAATAAACCATTTCTTTTTGAAACTATTGATTAAATCTTTTTAATTGATCAATTGATTTTCAAAACAATGTGGGGCCTCTCGAATATTAGAGAGTGTAAGTCCCATTTCTTTTCTTTTTGTACAGTTTTCAAAACAATAAAACTTCTTCAAAATAAAATCTTTTCAAACAATTTTCAAATCATTTTCAAAACAACAAAACTTCAAAGAAACTTCAAAACTTTTCAATATACCATGGGCCTCCATGTAGGTATAAGTCCCAAGCCCTTTTGTACATACCCACTCCAGTACATGAAATTAGGTATTTCATTGTACGCCTTTTGTACATATCTCAATCAATTTGTTTTTAACTTTGAATAACAAACCAAAAATGAAGGTTTTCTTTAAATCTTCCCAAAAAATATACCATGGGCCTCCATGTAGGTATAAGTCCCGAGCCTTTTGTAAATACCTGTTTACATAGCTTTGAATAAATTCAAATGGGCCTCTCCCCGAGTATGAGTCCCGAGCCCTGTGTATACAAATGGATCATGCTTACAGGTATATTTCCTTCATAAACTCCATTATATACACACACTTTGTCATACATATATATAATTGTTCATACCTGTTCATGTTTGTTCATACTTGTTCATGTTTGTTCATATGTGTGATATGTGTACCTGTTCAACTTAGTACAACACTAGGTTCCCCATAGCCTCCTATTGGGCTTCGTGCAAAGAATCTCCCTAGTTTAGGTTAGGACATAGAGTATGGTTTCCCGGTGAAATCGCTCTAAGAGCTCAAACCAACTATACCATGCCTCCCCTTGGGCTTTGCACAAACGAGTGACCCTCCCATAGCCTCCTCTTGGGCTTACAATGCAAGGACCCTGGATTGTCCCTCCCATAGCCTCCTCTTGGGCTTACAATGCAAGGACCCTCGGATAGCCTCCTCTTGGGCTTCGTACAAGGACCCACGGGCTTCTTATAAGCATCCCAAATATCCAAAACAAATACCCTAGGAGATTAGACATTTTTCATCTCTATGCTAGGAGTATCTCTTCTATATCATCACAAACAATCAATCAATCAAACTTTTTTTGCCACAAGGCTGGCTAATCAATCAAACTTCTTTTTGCCACAAGGCTGGCTAATCAATCAAACCATTTTGCCACCGTACTGGCTGATTAATCAAAGTTTTTGTCACAAGGCTGACTTCATTGAAACTTTTGCCACGAGGCTGGCTGATTAATCAAAACTTTTTGTCACAAGGCTGACTTCATTGAAAGTTTTTGCCACAAGGCTGGTTAAACAAACAAAAATCAAACAGATGTATGTGATGATATAGATTAGATACATCTAGCATTTAGACGACATTTGTCTATTTTCCTTTGCTTCCACTAGCATAAGTGGGAACTACGATTGCTCTGACTTTCTCAACATCCCTTTGAGAATACGTAGGCACAAGGTCGATCCTTGGCGAGCAAAACAAAACAAAAAAAACCATTCAAACCTTAGCACCCGTAGACCCCGAGCTACAGATGCTCTGATTCCCTCTAAGGGATATGTATGCAGAGGATCGCGATGATCTTTGCGAGCATAATCAAACAAACACCTTAGGTCCCACCTGTTTCACAAAAACCTCTCAACAACATAGAATGAAAAACAATAAAGAATCCTATAGAGTACTATAGATACGTTGGGTGCTAATACCTTCCCTTCGTATAACCAACCCTCTTACCCAAGATCTCCCCCCACTTTTTAGGTTATTGCAGCTTTTTTCCTTTTCCTCCTTTGGAAATAATAAAAAGTTTGGTCGAAACAAAGAAAAATCATTTTTTATGAGCACTCGAGCCCAAAGAAGGCATCAGGTGTCTCATCCCACAAAAAAGAGGAACAAAACGATTTTTCGCCCGCGACAGAAAAATGGCGACTTCACTGGGGACCATCTTTTTATTGTTTCCAAAGGAAGGGTTAATTCTAATTATTGTTTTTATTTTAATTTTTGTTACATGCGTGATTCTTTGGCTCTGTTACTTGTGTGGTTCTGTTACAAGTGATACATTATGGACAAATCCTAACCCGGATTAAGTACACATAAGAAATTAGGTGGAGGGTATAGTCATGTGCAGGCGCACTTGAGAATCCTTCCGCTCAGTGGAGGTTCCTTGTTGGTAATATATGTTTAGCATGCTTTCGTAGCGAAGACATTATTGTCGCATTGAACTGTAGAAGCTGAGAGACCGTAGAACCCCAACCCATCCTGGCCTTATTAGGACGTGGTGCAGAAACGATCCAGGTGAAGACTTGGATAGTTGTCATGCGGAGAACCACACTCAGACGAGTTTTTCTTGAGAATATTTCTGGCTCATCAGTTTAGTTGTGAAAGCCGGTAATATCCGAAAGAAAAATGTAGACTCTGACGTATCAGTAGAACATGTTGTACAGGTGATTAACTAGATCTATCCCTATTTGGTTCTCTGACCTCATGCTCGTGACGCTGGACCTTTGAACCTGTGTGTACTATGTTTGAATTACCACGTTTGTGTACCATGTTTGCGTTACCATTATCATGTCTGTTTTACCATGTTTGAATATGTGGCATTCATGCATCCACGCATTCATACATTCAAAAAAAAAACCATCTTTTTTCCATAAAAACATGATTTTTCCAAAGATTTAGAGAAATTTTCTTTGCAAACATTTTAGGATTTAGTCATGGAAGAAGTAAAAAGGCATACCAAAAAATACGGTTTCAAAGCGCCTGATGTGGGAAAACTGATAGAGTTAGCATCTTCTGTACAAAATCCTTCCAATTTTAGGAAAAGTTATGGAAAACTTTTGCCTATCTTGAACACTCATGTTGATGAAGGACTTCTCAAAACTTTGGTTCAGTTCTATGATCCCGTCTACCGTTGTTTCACCTTTCCAGACTACCAGTTGGTACCGACCTTGGAAGAATATGCCAATCTTTTGGGTATCCCTGTGTCTGACAAAATACCCTTCAATGGTTTGGAAGCCATTCCTAAGTCACATGTCATTGCAACAAATATCCATTTGAAAAAGTCTGAAGTAGAGAGTAATTGGACTACCAAAGGAAACCTCCCGGGTTTAACCTCACACTTCCTGATAAAGAAAGCCTTTGATTTCATCGAAACTGGTAGCATGATAGCTTTTGAAGCTGTACTAGCCTTGCTCATCTATGGGTTGGTTCTGTTTCCCAATGTCGACAACTTTGTTAAGATCTTTCTGATTGGAAATCCTGTTCCGACTTTACTTGGTGACATGTATTTCTCTGTCCATCATAGGAATCGCCAAGGCGGTGGAATCATTGTATGTTGTGCACCTTTGTTGTTCAAATGGATTGTTTCACACTTACCTGAGTCTCCTATTTTCACAGAAAACTGAGAAGGTTTGCGTTGGCCTCGAAGACTTATGTCTCTTACTAATAATGATATCCGTTGGTATACCTTGGCTCGCTGTGGTACAGAAACCATTGAAAGTTGTGGAGAGTTCGCCAACGTACCCCTCATTGGTACACAAGGAGGAATTAACTACAATCCGATCTTAGCCCGACGACAACTCGGGTATGCAAATTCAGTTAAACCTGTTGGTCTCGCAGTAGAAAGCTACTTCTATCAAGAAAGGGAATATCCTCAAAGGTTGAAGACAAGAATGATGAGAGCTTGGTACGACGTCCGATGGAAAGAAAAAGGTGAGGAAAGGAATTGCGTTGCTACGGACGCCTACACCTGCTGGGTAAAGAAAAGAGCAAAGGAGTTTCAAATGCCTTATGATTATGAAAAACCCATGTCTCTTGTGGTATCTCAACTACCCAATATTCCCATTCCCACTATGAAGGAATACCAAGACACTTTAGCCAAGATGAGGTTAGAGAAAAATGCTTGGGAGCACAAGTTTCGTAGGACCGATATGGAAAACAGAAGGTTGAAGAAACAAGTGAAAGATCACGAAGAAACTCTCTACTGTCAAGATGGATGGCTCATGAGTAAAGATGAGAAGATTCGTCAGAAAGATGCTGCAATCAAGAGGTACATCAAAGAAAGCAAGAAAAAACCTGAAGGTTCAACAAGCAACGCTCCAACTCCTGACGATTGGAAGAATATTGTTGACAAGCTAAAGACCGAAAAGGCCGAATTGAAAGCTTACTATGGGAAAGAAATCATGAAGCTCAAGCTGCACAATGCATTTGGTTCTTCGTCTGATGAAGATGCTTAGGATTGTTTAGCTTTTTATTTATCATTTGCTTTTGTAAGGAGCTACGCTCCAATGTTGTAACATTTCCCATTATTGTAATAAAAAAAATGAATGAATAAAAGATCAGTTTGTGTACAAATGTTTGCAAGAAAATAATCTTTAAAATATTTGGAAAAATCATAAATTTCTTTTTACATACATCATTCTGCATATCGAGTCTGTTGTATAGGGTCTCATCTTTTGGATCTTTCTCCATTAGATCGTCAAACTGTCGCGTCTCAAAGTTTCTCGACCGCGCTCGCAATCAGATCACAGATACAATACTCGTCAAGCAGAAGAAGAGTAATGGAACACTCTGAACAAGAGAATGTTGAGCTCCGTGGTACAGTGACCACCCTTCAGGAAAAGTTGGAAAGTCTCACTACTCTGGTTGACTCCTTAATGGCCGCACAGAATCAGCCGCCGCCACCCAACAGTCAAGCAACAGTAACATCTGAAGTCACTACTCCAGTTTCTACGGTTGCATTCGGCATTCCATCTTTCTCCATGCCAGAAGGTTGGGGCACGCCTTTTAGCTTTGGTACAGGTTTCCGCCATAATGTTTCTGGGGTTCAAACATCCACAACTGAAGCGCCTGCTGCTCAGAGTTCACAGTTCACTCCAAATCAGGGGATAACTTTTTCTCAAATCACTATGGCACTTTCTCAACCCACTATGACAGTTCCGACCCCTACGGTTCACACTGTTCCTTATGATGGCAATGAGATTTATCATGATCAAGGTGATAGCACAAATCAGCGTAATCTTGTGGGAGATCTCCAAGAACAGTTTAACAAGATGCAGTTGGAAGTTAAAGCTATCCGTGGAAAAGATTTGTTTGGAAAGAATGCCCAGGAGCTATGTTTGGTTCCCAGTGTACAAATACCAGCTAAATTCAAGGTCCCAGACTTTGAGAAGTACAAAGGTAGTTCTTGTCCGCAAAGTCATCTCGTGATGTATGCCAGAAAGATGTCTACTTATGCAGACAATCATCAGTTGCTTATCCATTACTTTCAAGACAGTTTGACTGGTGCCGCACTGAAGTGGTACACAGGTTTGGATAGCACCAATATTCGGACTTTCAATGACCTAGGCGAGGCCTTTGTCCGACAATACAAGTATAACTCGGATATGGCTCCAGACCGAGATCAGCTTCGATCCATGGCTCAGAAAGACCATGAAGCTTTCAAAGAATATGCCCAACGATAGAGAGAAACCGCTGCTCAGATTAATCCACCGTTAAAAGAGAAAGAGATGACAAAGATCTTCTTGAATACTCTCAGTCCGTTTTATTATGAACGCATGATTGCTAGTGCTCCATGTGATTTCACCGAAATGGTAAACATGGGGATGCGTCTAGAAGAAGGAGTCCGAACCGGACGTCTGACTAAAGAAGGTGGATCTTCAAGTGGAACCAAAAAGTTTGGAAGTGGTTTCCCAAAGAAGAAAGAACAAAGTGTTGACATGGTATCCCAGGGAAAGCCAAGAGGAAACGTCAATCGTCGACAACAGATTGCTGCCATTGCGCCAGTCGTTAATACAGCACCGAATCCGGGGTTTACTCCGCAGTTTCAACAACAACAGCCTCGACAACAGGCTCAACAACTTAACAACAATCAGAATCGTGTGCAAAGAGCTCCACAGTTTGATCCGATTCCAATGACCTACACAGAATTGTACCCTGCTTTGGTTGAAAGAGGTCTTGTTCAAACTAAAGCACCACCACCAGTACCTGAGAAACTCCCATGGTGGTACAAAGCTGAGGTCTCATGCCCTTATCATCAAGGGGCACCTGGCCATGATCTTGAGCATTGCATAGCTTTGAAATATGAAGTCCAGAGGTTGGTTAGGTCTAATCTCCTCTCTTTCAGAAATTTGAATCCTAATGTGCAAGCAAATCCGCTGCCCAATCATGGAGGGCATGTTGTAAACATGGTATATGGATGTCCTGGCCAATACCGAGTCTATAATATCAACTTCTCAAGAGCAGATTTGGTACAAATGCACGCCACTCTTTGTCGGGGGCAGAATTTTCGCCAGCATCAATACGGTTCCTGTAGAATATGTTGTGTGGATCCTCACGGGTGTTCGATTGTGAGAAGAGATCTCCAAGTTTTGCTAGATAATGGTACTATTGAGATCTACAGAAATAGGGATGAAAATGAAGTTAACATGATAGGATGTTATCCGCATGAGCTTTTAGTCTCAGATATCAACTCGGAAATGCCTACAGTTAACGTCATCGTTCCTCATTTCAACATGCCTGAGCGCGTGGAAGTTACTTACAACAAGCCGAAGGTTCCTGTTGCTCCTTTGATCATTTGTCTACCTGGATCTGTTCCTTATGACTCTGACAAGGCAGTTCCATACAATTACAATGCTACAATGATAAAGAATGGACAAGAAGTTCCTTTACCAACTCTCTCATCTGTCGAAAACATCGCTGATGTGAGTCGAGTAACAAGAAGTGGACGTGTGTATACTCCACTACTTTCAAAGCAGCCTAGTACTCCTGTAACTGGGCAAAATCCTGTTAATACACCAGTAGGGAATCCTATGGAAACTCCTGTCAGTAATACAAACACTGATGTTGGTCAATCCAGTGGAACCAATGTCAATCCTGACTTTGATGAAATTTTGAAGCTCATCAAAAGAAGTGAATATAAGATTGTGGATCAGCTTATGCAGACTCCTTCAAAAATCTCAATACTTTCATTGCTGTTGAATTCAGAAGCCCACAGGGAAGCCCTGATGAAGGTCTTGGATCAAGCTTTTGTAGATCATGATGTGACTGTTGATCACTTTGATGGGATAATAGCGAACATAACAGCTTGCAACAATTTAAGCTTCTGTGATGAAGAACTCCCCGAGGAGGGTAGAAATCACAATCTTGCTTTGCACATTTCTATGAACTGTCAGTCAGACTCTTTGTCCAATGTGTTGGTAGACACCGGATCTTCCTTGAATGTTATGCCAAAGACGACTCTTGCTCGCTTGTCTTACCAAGGAATGCCTATGAAATTCAGTGGTGTAGTAGTCAAAGCATTTGATGGATCGCGAAAATCTGTTATTGGTGAAGTCAACCTTCCCATGACAATTGGTCCACATACATTTCAAATCACCTTCCAAGTCATGGACATTCAAGCTGCTTATAGCTGTCTGTTAGGACGACCATGGATCCATGAAGCAGGGGCAGTAACTTCTACGCTCCATCAAAAGTTAAAGTTTGTAACAAATGGAAAATTGGTAACAATAAGTGGAGAACAAGCCTTGATGGTGAGCCATTTATCCAATTTCTCCTTCATTGGTGCTGATGATGTGGAAGGAACTCAGTTCCAAGGTCTCTCTTTAGAAGACGAATCTTCCAAGAAGAAAACATCGATCTCTTCTTACAAAGAGGCAGTGAAAGTAGTGAAAGATGGAACTACCACTGGCTGGGGGCAAGTTGTGATCCCGACCAAGAATGAAACTAGAGCAGGTCTCGGATGTTCACCAACATTCTCAAACTGCACCAAGAAGGATGAAACCCTTCGTCCGATCAAAGAAACATTCATTAGTGGAGGATTCCTTAACCCAATTCCTCAAGAGGTCAATGTCCTTATTGAAGAATGCATCGAAGAAGGTCTCTCCGATAGTGAAGAAGAATGGAAATGTTATCTCAATGACTCAGGATACATATCTCAGGAAGAACCATATCCTCCGTCACAGAAATCCAAAGGCAAAGAAACTGAGCCTGTTCCTGCAGAGATCTGGGACACCTTGGGACAACCAAGTGGAAAATTTGATTATATGGTGAAATATACTGCACCTGAAAGTTACAAGATTGCGATTGAGGATATCCAACCAACTGGATGGGGAGATTCCTTTGAATATAATAGTCAACCAGAAGAGGTTTATCAGCCCTGTCAATTTTCTCAGCAGCCTGAAATTACTGGAGATTTCAGCTTCAATGCATCTGCCAAGGTTCATAATCCTGAAGATGGTTACCATCACATAAATGCCATTTTTGAAGATGAAGGGGAAGATGGTCCCGCAACTGACTCGGAAAGTGTCGCTGACAATGAGTCTCTTCATCCTGAAGACTGGGAAGAACAACCTGAAAATTCTGAAGATTGTGACTCGTCTTATGCTCTTCAAGAAGTAGAAGAAGACCGTTTCAACTCTACAAAGAACAAGGTTGACAAACCAGGACCTTCAAATCCTGCTCGACCAGCGGTCAATGTCAATACTGAAGATAATTCTGGGGAGAACTTTCCTGAATACATAATACACAGAGGAGTTCGTTGCTACTGGAAAGCTGTCGACGTTCCGAATGTTGTTCGCCGCTCAAAGTAATCACCTCGCTGTTATTTTGACCTCCTGCCTTGCCCAAAGCAGAGAGATGTTTTATAGGGCTTTTCTTTTAAATGTTCCGCCCAAATAACTTTGTGTATAGGGCTTTGTTTTAAAAGTTTCCCTCTTTGTCCTGCCCAAGGCAAATGAGTTTGTGTTTAAGGCTTTGTTTCAAAAATGAATCATAAATAAAGTGTCATTTTGAATTCCCTACATTATATGTTTTATTTTTGCTTTTTTCTGGAAATGGTAATCCTAAAAAACCAAAATAAAATAAAAAAAAAAAAAACTTTTTCAAAAAAAATCTGCATACACTCCTGCATTCATAAATTTTCTGAAATAAATATAAATCACATGTGCAGATTTACTATTGATAAACCCATTGAATGCAATAACCCTATGCCCTCTCCCAACTTTGAGTTTCCTGTGTTCGAAGCCGAAGAAGAGGAAGAAGAGGAGATCCCGGACGAGATCTCTCGATTACTTAAGCACGAGGAAAGAGCCATTCTGCCTCACAAAGAGCCTTTAGAAAAAATCAACTTGGGTTCTGAAGAAGACAAAAAAGAAGTGACCATTGGATCGCTGCTTGATGCTGATATCAAGAGTAAGTTGACAGACCTTCTCAAAGAATATGTTGACGTGTTTGCCTGGTCCTACAAAGACATGCCTGGGTTGGATACCAATATTGTTCAGCATTACTTGCCATTGAAGCCAGAATGTCCGCCAGTTAAGCAGAAATTGCGAAGGACTCACCCTGATATGGCAAACAAGATCAAAGTGGAAGTTCAAAAGCAACTCGACGCAGGTTTTCTTGTCACCTCTGAGTATCCTCAATGGTTGGCTAACATAGTGCCAGTTCCGAAAAAAGATGGCAAAGTCCGAATGTGTGTTGATTACCGTGACTTGAACAAAGCCAGTCCAAAAGATGACTTTCCATTACCACATATCGACATGCTGGTCGATAACACCGCTAAGTTCAACGTCTTTTCCTTCATGGACGGGTTCTCCGGTTATAATCAGATCAAGATGGCTCCTGAAGACATGGAGAAGACATCTTTCATCACCCCATGGGGGACATTTTGCTACAAAGTGATGCCGTTTGGATTAAAGAATGCAGGCGCAACTTACCAAAGGGCAATGACTACTCTCTTTCATGACATGATGCATAAAGAAATAGAAGTTTATGTGGACGACATGATAGCCAAGTCCAGCACAGAAGAAGAACATATTGAATACCTTCTGAAGTTGTTTCAACGACTAAGGAAATATCAGCTTCGCTTGAATCCTAACAAATGTACTTTTGGGGTTAGATCTGGAAAACTCTTGGGTTTCATTGTCAGCCAAAGAGGTATTGAAGTGGATCCCGACAAAGTCAGAGCTATTCAAGAGATGCCTGCACCAAAAACTGAAAAGCAAGTAAGAGGATTTCTCGGACGATTGAACTATATCTCCAGATTTATCTCTCAAATGACTGCTACTTGTGGGCCAATTTTCAAGCTTCTCCGCAAAGATCAAGGGGTTGTATGGACTGAAGATTGCCAGAAAGCGTTTGACAGTATCAAAGAGTACCTGTTAGAACCACCAATATTGATTCCTCCAGTTGAAGGAAGACCATTAATCATGTACCTTACTGTGTTGGAAGAATCCATGGGCTGTATGCTTGGACAACAAGATGAAACCGGTAAGAAGGAACATGCCATCTATTACTTGAGTAAGAAATTCACAGACTGTGAGTCTCGTTACTCCATGCTCGAAAAAACATGTTGTGCTTTGGCTTGGGCTTCAAAACGTCTCCGCCAATACATGATCAACAATACTACTTGGTTAATCTCCAAAATGGATCCGATCAAGTATGTCTTTGAAAAGCCTGCCTTAACAGGAAGGATTGCCCGATGGCAAATGCTGTTATCCGAATATGACATTGAATACCGTGCTCAAAAAGCGGTCAAAGGAAGCATTCTCGCCGATCACTTGGCGCATCAACCAATCAATGAATATCAATCTCTCAAGTTTGACTTTCCTGATGAAGATGTCTTGTACTTGAAGATGAAAGATTGTGACGAACCATTACTCGAAGAAGGTCCTGAGCCCGGATCAAGATGGGGCCTAATTTTCGATGGAGCAGTAAACGCTTTTGGCAATGGAATTGGGGCAATCATCATCACTCCCAAGGGTACTCATATCCCATTCTCCGCCAGATTGCTATTTGATTGTACCAACAACATCGCAGAATATGAAGCTTGTATCATGGGTCTCGAAGAAGCCATTGACTTAAGGATCAAGATCCTAGACATATATGGATATTCAGCCCTCGTGATCAACCAAATCAAAGACAAATGGGAAACTTACCACCCCGGCTTGATTCCTTACAGAGATTATGCAAGACGTCTGTTGACTTTCTTCAACAAGGTTGAATTGCATCATATACCTCGAGATCAGAATCGAATGGCAGACGCTTTAGCTACTCTATCTTCCATGTTCAAAGTCAATCACTGGAATGATATGCCTACAGTCAGAATCACGCGCCTTGAAAGGCCCGCCTATGTGTTTGTAACCGAAGCCGTCATTGATGATAAACCGTGGTTTCACGATATCAAACGCTTCCTTCAAACTCAAGAGTACCCGCTTGGGGCATCAAACAAAGATAAGAAAACTCTAAGGAGGCTTTCTGGCAGTTTCTTCCTGAACGGAGATGTGCTATACAAAAGAAACTTCGACATGGTTTTGCTCAGATGCGTGGACAGACACGAAGCAGACATGTTAATGCATGAAGTGCATGAAGGGTCCTTTGGAACTCATTCAAATGGGCATGCAATGTCCAAAAAGATCTTAAGAGCAGGTTACTATTGGTTGACAATGGAATCTGACTGCTATAAACACGTGAAAAGATGTCACAAGTGCCAGATCTACGCAGATAAGATCCATGTGCCACCGACTCTACTCAACGTTCTCTCATCTCCATGGCCTTTCTCCATGTGGGGTATCGACATGATTGGAATGATCGAACCGAAAGCTTCAAACGGTCATCGTTTCATCTTGGTAGCTATTGATTACTTCACCAAATGGGTCGAAGCAGCATCTTACGCCAATGTTACAAGACAAGTGGTTGTGAGGTTTATCAAGAATAACATCATTTGCCGATATGGTATTCCCAGCAAGATCATTACTGATAATGGTTCAAACTTGAACAACAAGATGATGAAAGAACTGTGTGAGGAATTCAAGATTGAGCATCATAACTCTTCTCCTTACAGACCGAAAATGAACGGCACCGTGGAAGCCGCCAACAAGAACATTAAGAAGATCGTCCAGAAAATGGTCGTCACTTACAAAGACTGGCATGAAATGCTGCCATTTGCTTTACATGGGTACCGTACTTCAGTGCGTACTTCGACAGGGGCAACTCCCTTTTCTCTAGTATACGGCATGGAAGCTGTGCTCCCCGTAGAAGTTGAAATCCCATCAATGAGAGTCCTCATGGAGACTAAGTTGTCAGAGGCTGAATGGTGTCAAAGCAGATACGATCAGTTGAACTTAATCGAAGAAAAACGTATGACTGCTCTATGCCATGGACAGTTATACCAAGCAAGAATGAAACAAGCCTTCAACAAAAAGGTTCGACCTCGTGAATTTCAAGAAGGCGACCTCGTGCTTAAAAAGATCTTGTCTTTTCAACCAGATTCTAGGGGCAAATGGTCTCCTAATTACGAAGGCCCGTATGTTGTCAAAAGAACATTTTCTGGCGGCGCCATGACTCTTGCAACCATGGATGGTGATGAACTCCCACATCCTGTAAATGCTGATGCAGTCAAGAAATACTTTGTCTAAAAATTACAAAAGAACAGCTCGGTAAGTCGAAAACCCGCAAAGGGCGACTTAGGCAAAAATGAGCGTCTCGGTGGAATGAAAACCTGAAAGGGCGGTCCAGGCAAAAATTAGAGACAATAAACAGAAAAATTCATCCTGGTAGATTGAAAACCTGAAAGGGCAATCTAGGCAAAAATTAGGGATTTATGACAAAGTAACTGCATCAGTCCGTACTTCGTCACCTGAAGAGTCTGTACTTCATCAAAGGATCTTCAAACAAATCATTGCCAATCTGAAGCGACAAGCACAGTTGGAACTCAAAGTTGTTGGGGGAAATAGTGGTTATTGCTTTCAATGTAGCCTTTTCCGCATAATTACCATTTCCAACTTTTGTAAATACTCCATGGAATCACGCCTTTAGCTGATTACCATCCTATTAAATAAATTTGAGCCTTGTGCCCACTTGTTTGCAATCTCTAATTTCTTTTAGCTTGCAAAATGACGCTTTAATTGTGTTATTCACTTTTGAAAAGAAAAAAGAAAAAAAGTTTTAAATGAATTTACTTTTCTTTTTCAAAATAAAAGCGAAATTTTCCTTTGAGTGATGAACAACCGAAGGAACATCAACAGCTATCTCCATAGGACGAATCAAGGATTATGATAGGAAAAGCTCTTCTATCCCCAGTGAAGAAGGTCTTCTATCCCCAGTGTCAAAGATTTCCCATCTCCAGTGACGAAGATTTTCCATCACCGACAAAGAGGTTCTTCCATCTCAATGAGAAAAGATGCTCATCTTCCCCAGAGAAATTTAAAACATGCAGCACATTCATCACCCGTGTTATCTACACCGTGTTGAAGAACATTTGCTAAGTATCTGGATGTATTGCGACGTCGATCCTTCTCCAGTATATACTTCTTTGTCTGTCAGTATTGTCAGTATGCATGCTACATTCATGACATTCATCATTCATACATATTTGCATCATTTATGCATTCTTGCATTTTTCAATATTTGCTTCATATTCACTTGCTCAGGATATATCTATCCCAAAAAAAAAGAAAGAAGAAAGAAAAGGAAAAAAGAAACAAGTATGGGCGTATCATCTCTCTAGTAGGTTGTCCCCATAAGCAGAAATAACATCTTCTTTCTCCAATTCCCCACTGAGATCATTCCTCGTGGAAGAAGGTTGCTTTAGTTTTCTCCTCTCAAAACGAAAGAGAAAATCCCATTGAGTTCATTCCTCATGGGTACAAAGTCTTGTTTAGAACCTTGTCTTTACCAAAGATTCAAATTCCGATTCCTCAAACAGAGTCGTGAAAAAATAGACAATAAGCAATAGCCTCGTCATCTGAGCAGCTTATGTCTCTTTCAAAAGCTTTTTCCTCTCAAGGAAATCAATCATGAAGACCATTTGACAATCAGGGCCTTATTACTGTTCACAAGGCTGAATAACCAGTAATTTCCCTAGCAAAGTCTCCAGGATCATTTTGTCACTTGGCTGATAATTGATCATGTCTTCAAAACCACTATCACAAGGCTGGTAGTCGGTACCCTTTTGTTTTGGTTATATTATTAAACATGTCTATCACCATGCTGATAGTCGGTAATATTAACCAAACTTTTGAAGCTCTTTTTACCTTGTCAAGTCTATCACCATGCTGGTAGTCGGTAACACAGTTTCATACCTTTCACCTTCGCATTATTAAACAAGTCTATCCCCATGCTGATAGTCGATAATGTCGATAGGTAAGCTTTTCTTACAAAGCTATCATTCCCCGGTGAAGCATACACTTGCTTTCCCGAAAAGAAAAAACGGATTCTCTTCCTAAAACGGATTGAGACATCCCTCCCAATCTCTTTTCCCCAGCGGAGTCAGTTCTTGATATTCCCTCGGTAAAGATATCCTTGCATCATTCGCAATTTTGGTATCTTAGGTCCAAAATTCGCGTCTTCTGATATTTAAGTCTCTTCCACCCTATCAAAACGAAGATTTTCAATCTTCATGTCTCAGGTTGAAGAAACTTAAATAGGGGCATCTGTCATACCCCAATTTTTGACCTAAGATACCACCTCATATCATTGCATATGCATCATTTGCATCTCTAACAAATTGCATAGCTTGTGTTTGCTACTTGTGACTCAGCAGGATTTAATCAGGAAATCACTCATCAGTACAAGTAACAATCATTTAGGGTTTTGTTCTCCCTTCATCTCAAATGAACCATCTTCATCAACAATCAACATTTGGTCCTCAGAGATTCATTTCAACAAGTTCAAAGGCTCTGAACCAACCAGATTAGGGTTTTGACTGAAGTTAGCATACTCCTGACTTTTGCTCAGGGGTTTGACCTAATGACTTGGGACATGATATCAAGACCTCAAGTGCATCATTTTGACCTAATCCATTGGCTCATAACATCTTCTGCACAAAGATTGATCAGACAAATCCTCAGATCAGGGTTTTGAAATATCAGGGACTGAAATCAGGGATCACATTTGGGAAACCCTAAAAATCCCCAGGAAGTCAATCAAAGGTTTCAATCATTTTCAAATAATCCCTATGACAATATACAATGGAAATTACATCTCAATTCAAGATCCACAGTCATCAATTTCATCAGGTCGATAATTAGGGTTTTTGACCTAATTCACTGAACCACTGACTTTTTAATCAGGACATGGTGCCACAACTCAAACCATGGCTCAATATCCTCTAATGCTTCAACATGATTCATTCATACCATTCATTTGGTGAGGGTAGCCTGTTTCATTTGAAATCTCCAGAAACGCGATTCGACTGAAAAAGTCAACAGTACAAGATCACCATTGACTTTTGGGGAATTTTGGTCAACCATGACTTTTGAAGTTTTGAATCATCAATATGTGATATATGAAGTCATTTGATCAAGAAAAATCAAGAAAATCAATCAAGAATCAAAAAGTCAAAAGTTTGACTTTTCATACTTAGAAAAATTTCTAAGTGTTTTTCATGGTTTTTTCCAAACTTTGAAAGGGAATTTCTCAAAATTTCACCTACAAACTGAAAAAAACTTCCAACATGAAAGTTGTAGATTTTGATCCAATAAACAACTTTGACACATATAATTTTTTTCCATAAGATCAACCATTTAAGAGATATGGAGCTTCAAAGTTGGTACTTTTTGAAAACTTCACTTAAAACTTCATTTTTCTCAAAGTTCATGGATCTTTTTCACCCATTTCCTTAAAGAGTTTGAAGAAACTTTCAACTAGGGTTTTGAAGTATGTAATATGAGCTTTCCAAAATGTCAAAGAGCATGAAAAAATATGGAGTGTAGCCATGGTTTTGAATTTTGACATTAGTGAACTTTTCACTTGAAATTTCAAGTCATTTTGCCAAAGTTATGAACCATTTTGCCAAATGATCCAAGTAATGATGCATAGATGCAATAATTGGTAGATATTTGCTGATTTGAGATCAGAATGGAAGAGGATAAGAAGCTTGAGAAATAACCATGGTTAAGTCACTTTTAACCATTTGCATTTAATGTGAAAGATTCCATTTTATCTCTTAAGCCAAATCATCACTTCTTTGATCAACTTGCAAAGCTCTTCATTCAGAATCCTTGGCCTATAAATAGAGGTTCAAATCACTCTTCAAATCACACCAAAACCTCATAAACATAGGTTTTCTCTTCCTTTCTTAGAATGCAAGTTTCATGGTTTTCAAAAGAGGTAAAATTCTCAACCTCTAAACCTTTGAAGTTCTAAGCAAAGTGATGCTTCTAACACTTCCCAAATACCATATGGAAGTTGTTTGAACCTTTGAAACCTTCCAAAAACACCTCAAACTCAGAATCATCATCTCACCTCCATATATGCATATAAAGAACCTTATCATGCCAAAATCCACACAAGCTCATTTCTGTCCAAACTAATGCTTCTAACACATCCTATATACCATATGTGAGCTATCCCAATCATCATCCCTGACCTGTAACTCCAAAATCACTAAGCTTGATCCTCACTTGAACCATACTGCAGATCGAGTACCATGGATTGATCAAGGGGTTTTCAAATTGTTCCAGACATCCAAACATGTTCCATAAGGTCCACTGAAGGTGTTCAGATCAAGAAACAACATCTGGAATCCCTCATTTGCAGAATTCGATTTCCAGTTTTGCCATTTTTAAGGTAAGCTCTCTTGAACTTCAAACTCATACATACATGCATCATAAACTAAATATTGATATACCATCTTGTTTCTGCACCTATGAGGATCATTAACCCTCAATCAATTGCATCATAACTTGCACCTACACGATTTCAGATTGAATCATAGAATTAGGGTTCTTCACGATTTCCAGAAAATTAATGATCTTAGAGTGAAAATAAATGAAATTAAATGCTATCATCATGTTCCTCGTCCAAAACCGAGCAAGATAGACCCTTCACTTGATCAATTTGGTTCGGTTTCAAGAATTTTCAAAATCAAATGGGGATGGTGTTCTTGGCGCCATTTTCTGTTCATAAATTTCAAATATCAGTTTTCAAATATAATTAAATGAAGTTGTTATAATAACAAGCTGCGCGCGCAGCTGGGTTGGCAAGTGTTTTGGCTGGTAAACACAAGGGCGTGGGTTCAACACCTCTAGGGACCAAAACAATTTTTTTTACAACTATTTTTCTTTCATTTTTTTTAACAAACTTCAATTAATTATTTAACTAACCAAATCAATTCATTTTTCATTCATTTTTCACACACCTCTCATTTAATATATATATTTTAAGAATATCAAAAAAAATCATCAAAAAATATTTATTTGATACATTTTTAATTAGTTTTAAAATGACTTGTTTTTAAGTAATTTTAATACTTTTAAGTACTATTTTTCATTTGATTTTCAAACTTAGTAACTTGTAAATATTTTTTTGAAGCAAACCCTAATCATCTAAGTGTTAATTGAGGATGATCTTTTGATTAAATTGACTTCTTTCAAAATTCAAATTGTTTTAAAACGAGCGATCGCGATTCTTTTCAAAAACAATAAACCATTTCTTTTTGAAACTATTGATTAAATCTTTTTAATTGATCAATTGATTTTCAAAACGATGTGGGGCCTCTCGAATATTAGAGAGTGTAAGTCCCATTTCTTTTCTTTTTGTACAGTTTTCAAAACAATAAAACTTCTTCAAAATAAAATCTTTTCAAACAATTTTCAAATCATTTTCAAAACAACAAAACTTCAAAGAAACTTCAAAACTTTTCAATATACCATGGGCCTCCATGTAGGTATAAGTCCCAAGCCCTTTTGTACATACCCACTCCAGTACATGAAATTAGGTATTTCATTGTACGCCTTTTGTACATATCTCAATCAATTTGTTTTTAACTTTGAATAACAAACCAAAAATGAAGGTTTTCTTTAAATCTTCCCAAAAAATATACCATGGGCCTCCATGTAGGTATAAGTCCCGAGCCTTTTGTAAATACCTGTTTACATAGCTTTGAATAAATTCAAATGGGCCTCTCCCCGAGTATGAGTCCCGAGCCCTGTGTATACAAATGGATCATGCTTACAGGTATATTTCCTTCATAAACTCCATTATATACACACACTTTGTCATACATATATATAATTGTTCATACCTGTTCATGTTTGTTCATACTTGTTCATGTTTGTTCATATGTGTGATATGTGTACCTGTTCAACTTAGTACAACACTAGGTTCCCCATAGCCTCCTATTGGGCTTCGTGCAAAGAATCTCCCTAGTTTAGGTTAGGACATAGAGTATGGTTTCCCGGTGAAATCGCTCTAAGAGCTCAAACCAACTATACCATGCCTCCCCTTGGGCTTTGCACAAACGAGTGACCCTCCCATAGCCTCCTCTTGGGCTTACAATGCAAGGACCCTGGATTGTCCCTCCCATAGCCTCCTCTTGGGCTTACAATGCAAGGACCCTCGGATAGCCTCCTCTTGGGCTTCGTACAAGGACCCACGGGCTTCTTATAAGCATCCCAAATATCCAAAACAAATACCCTAGGAGATTAGACATTTTTCATCTCTATGCTAGGAGTATCTCTTCTATATCATCACAAACAATCAATCAATCAAACTTTTTTTGCCACAAGGCTGGCTAATCAATCAAACTTCTTTTTGCCACAAGGCTGGCTAATCAATCAAACCATTTTGCCACCGTACTGGCTGATTAATCAAAGTTTTTGTCACAAGGCTGACTTCATTGAAACTTTTGCCACGAGGCTGGCTGATTAATCAAAACTTTTTGTCACAAGGCTGACTTCATTGAAAGTTTTTGCCACAAGGCTGGTTAAACAAACAAAAATCAAACAGATGTATGTGATGATATAGATTAGATACATCTAGCATTTAGACGACATTTGTCTATTTTCCTTTGCTTCCACTAGCATAAGTGGGAACTACGATTGCTCTGACTTTCTCAACATCCCTTTGAGAATACGTAGGCACAAGGTCGATCCTTGGCGAGCAAAACAAAACAAAAAAAACCATTCAAACCTTAGCACCCGTAGACCCCGAGCTACAGATGCTCTGATTCCCTCTAAGGGATATGTATGCAGAGGATCGCGATGATCTTTGCGAGCATAATCAAACAAACACCTTAGGTCCCACCTGTTTCACAAAAACCTCTCAACAACATAGAATGAAAAACAATAAAGAATCCTATAGAGTACTATAGATACGTTGGGTGCTAATACCTTCCCTTCGTATAACCAACCCTCTTACCCAAGATCTCCCCCCACTTTTTAGGTTATTGCAGCTTTTTTCCTTTTCCTCCTTTGGAAATAATAAAAAGTTTGGTCGAAACAAAGAAAAATCATTTTTTATGAGCACTCGAGCCCAAAGAAGGCATCAGGTGTCTCATCCCACAAAAAAGAGGAACAAAACGATTTTTCGCCCGCGACACATAGTCATGGCGACCTCTTTCACATATGTGGGAGATGAGTCAATATGAAGTTCACGCTTGAGCTAGGACTCCATAGCATATGCACACCTTTCTCAAATGAGGGAGGTCTATGTATGTGTCTGTGGGTGCGCCGGAGCTCAAGGACCTTTAGTTACCCTTAACCCATCCTGGCCTTTAGGAACGTAGTGGGGGGACTACTCTTGACAAATGTTAAGAACTAGTCGCTACCCGATGCTACAATTCAGATAGGTTCTTTCTCAAAGTATCATTGCATGGTGCGAATGCATCATGTCCGAGGGTGCTTTAGAAGGGCTGACAATTCTGGATATCTTGTAGAACCCGTTGCTGAAATCTCCTTATCCATAGAAATACCCTTGGGAAGGACACCTGATTAGACTCCATGCAAGCCTTAAGCCAAAAATTGTGTGACTTGTGTGACTTGTTTGTGTTTGCTACTAACCTTCATTTCCTCGCAGGTTTTGTTGAAAGGACTTGTTTTTCCTTACCATCTCGCACTAAGTCTAACGAACTGCATTCGCATAACATCATGACATCATGACATCATAAGCATAACATGATTTAACTAACCCTTTCAAGGATCTTAGAAATTTAGGGCGCGCAATTTCAGGTGCCCTTATCAAAGACTGAATCCCTATCAAGGGGCAAGAGGATTTACTTTCCTCTGGCCACATACCTTCCAATTCAAAGACTCAGTATCTATCAAGGGGCAAGAGGATTTATTTTCCTCTAGCCGTGTACTTTCAAATTCAGAAGTATCCCGAATCAGAGGCGATGTCCCACTCGATATGGTGAGCTTGATTCTCAAAGAATGATGTTCAAAGACAAGAGTCAGAATTCTTCAAACAAATATGCGACCAAATCATTTTCCAATGTTGCTAACTAAATTCCTTAAAGATCCTTGAAAACATTTCATTTGCATTCATGACATTGCATATTTCTAACTTTGTTTTCAGGTTCCGCCTCGACAATCATTCCTCTCAGATATAATCGAGCTGGAGATTCATTCTGACAAGCCTTTTTACATTCCAATACTTCGTCAAATAGCTCATCGACTCTAACGAGCAAGCATTCTCTATCAGATATGGTCTAATGTATGACCCGTTCCGGTATTTCTCAATCAGATATGGTCTAATGTATGACCCGTTCTGGTATTTTCAGTCAGATATGGTCTAATGTATGACTCGTTCTGGCATTATTCATCAGATATGGTTTAATGTATGACTCGTTCTGGTATTCTCCTTCAGATATGGTTTAATGAATAACTCGTTCTGATATCCTTCCTCAGATATGGTCCAATGTATGACTCGTTCTGACACCCTCCAACAGATATGGTCTAATGTACGACTCGTTCTGCTATTCCAATAGATATGGTCTAATGTACGACTCGTTCTGCTATTCCTCAACAGATATGGTCTAATGTATGGCTCGTTCTAATATTCCTCTTCAGATATGATCTAATGTATGGATCGTTCTGATATTCCTCCTCAGATATGGTCCAATGTATGACTCGTTCTGACATTCCTCTGCAGATATGGTCTAATGGATAACTCGTTCTGACATCCTTCAACAGACAAGGTCTAAATGTATGACCCGTTTCTCTCATCACGAACAATGTTGTGCACAATCTGAAAGGTCGCAATAGACACAGCCAATCTGTGGGGACAATTCTGATCTCTACACCAGTTCCACAACAAAGACGCAAGTCAGATGTACCTAAGCGTCAATTCACAAAGATCAATATGTCATTGGCTCAAGCATTACAACACCTACTGAAGTCGGAGTTGATCACTTTAAAGGATCCCCCTAAGAATCCTAGTACTTCTACTCGTAGCTATAATCCTAATGTGAGGTGTGCATATCACTCTGATAGTCCTGGTCATGATACAAATAGCTGCTGGTCATTGAAAACAAGATTCAAGACATGATCGATGCTGGAGAAATTGAATTCAACCATCTGAGAACTCATGTGGTGATCACCGCTCCTATGCCTAGTCACGACAAGACCGATTAATGTCTAAGTGGATGAACTTTTAATCATTAGATTTACTTTCATGCGCAAATTTTATTCTGTTTGTTTAATCAATCGAATTATGATAGACATTATATATTTTAATAATCATCATCAGTGCATTGCATATGTTTGTCTTGAATACATTATTTCGTTATCACTCATTTTAAATTGTGTCTTTACTTTGCATATGTTTTGTGTTTATTCAACTCCTGCTAAGCTGTAAGCCTTTTGAGGGAGGATGACGAAAACGATACCGCAACCTCATACAGTATGCTTTTGAACGGACTATGCTGACGATGTACAGGCATTGTTTCATTTCCTAAACAGTGGAGATATAAGGATGTTAACCCCTCGTCAACCCCTTTGAGCCTAAGAAGTAGAAGTTTCTTTCTTGTACTAACTAAAACCCTTAATCATAACCTGGGGCAGGGTAGTTCTCAGTTAATTTGGCTGTGCATTCTATTTTAAGAGAATCATTCAGTACACCTTTCAAAAAGGGTTTCAACCACAAGCGTTCATCCGCACACATCAAAGAAGTGTTGGAGATGTCAATGGTTTGTCAAGCAAAGCAGTCAGTATCTTTCAAAAAGAAAAGTGATGAATAAAAAACACATATACAAATAAAAGCCTGCTAATTCAAAAATCAAAAAGAAGACTTAGGCAAAAATCAAGGCATCCCGCTGACTGTAAGCTCAAAATAGACAGTTCAGGCAAAAGTTAGGGATATCAAAAAGATGAAAAAGAGAAGTCAATAAATTCCTGAACAACACAATGTTGTGACTACCAAAAGGAAGAAGTGACTGCCATCTCAAAAGTTCTCTTTGCTTGTGAACCACCATCATTAGCAAAAGGTACAAATCCAAAAGTCTCTTGGAACCTGAATGCATAATTTGAATTAACTGAGCTTAGGACTGAAGATCATCACGAAGAGGGGTGGGTACAATCAAATTTTGAGCCTTTATCCTTTGTTTCTTAAACCGTGAACCAAGCCACGTTACAACCCTTGAAAGTCCTAACTGAAGCGTGGTTAGTTCAAAAGCATACTGTCACCAAAAAGGTATCCCGACTCCTTAAGGTTTACCACAAATGCTGAGTTGATATTCCTTTTTAACAAACATCATGTTTTTATAAACATCACGCTTTTACATCTCCTGTTTTAATGTTTTTCAAAAAAACTCAAGACGGACGTATGCATTGCATCTCATGAATTCATTATTAAACATATTCTGCTACATAAATTCAAATGTTAGCAACAAAAAGAATTTGCACGGGTACAACTAATGACTGGAAGTTATCCCGATAGACAAAATTACTCCGAGAAGAAACGTCTACTACGCATACAAGGGGCATGGCACGTTTTGCACAATCAATCTGGGGCAATCAAGTCAAGATTCGAAGAATCTCTCAAATGCCAAAAAGTCAAAGGCATACATCACAAGTAGATTTCAAACTATTTCCCGATCAGTCAGGGGCATCATACTAAGCACTAGGGGCATGTCGCCCATAGTGCACATCTCATAAAGTCCTCGCGAGGCGAATCTTTCCAAGTTCCTACTAACTGGGGCAAATCTATGCAAGTCCAGTTCAACATCTTGATCAATACTCAGTGGCGTGTCCTGAATCAAGTAGTAAGTTACTATGATACTGGGGGCAACTTTCAAGACACCCACATCTCCCCACAGAGCCAGGTTCATAAGATCATATCCCCTACAGAGTAATCATTAAGAAGATATCTTCAAAAGTTCTCGTCCCGACAAAGACATGGCTCCCCAACAGAGTTTACATCTTCAACACTGTCGTTTTTCCAACACTTTGCTCTTCTCCAAACATGGCGTATTAATGTCTTTATCCCCAATCAGGGTACATCAAGTTACAGATCGTCCCCAAGCAGAAATCATAAATCCCCAGCTGAGCATCTTCAAGATAGGATCAAACATCAAAGTTACAATGACATGGAGATCCACCTTCTCAACCAAGACGTGTCAAATAGCGCAAATCATAGTCATACGTCATAAATCATAAACATATTCATACAATTGCATACATATTCATACATAATACATAATGCATCGCGACAAGTGCGTACATAACATGCAAAGGTTCTCATTTATTTTGAGAATCCCGTCACATAAACGCATTACATGCATCATGGCATGGCATAAAAAACTAACTTTACCTTTTTCAGGTAACTGCGGCAGTCAAATAAACATTTTCAAAAACCCTTCAGATCTAAGTCGATACCTTGGACGGTTCCTTAATGATCTATCTTTGGAGTTAAGTCGATACCTTGGACGGTTCCTTAATGATCCACCTTCAGAGTTAAGTCGATACCTTGGACGGTTCCTTAACAATCTACCTTTAGATCTAAGTCGATACCTTGGACGGTTCCTTAATGATCTACCTTTGGAGTTAAGTCGATACCTTGGACGGTTCCTTAATGATCCACCTTTGGAGTTAAGTCGATACCTTGGACGGTTCCTTAACAATCTACCTTTAGATCTAAGTCGATACCTTGGACGGTTCCTTAATGATCTACCTTTGGAGTTAAGTCGATACCTTGGACGGTTCCTTAATGATCCACCTTCAGAGTTAAGTCGATACCTTGGACGGTTCCTTAACAATCTACCTTTAGATCTAAGCCGATACCTTGAACGGTTCCTTAATAATCTACCTTCAGATTTAAGTCGATATCTCAGACGATTCCTTAAACAATCAACTATTCAAAATCTAAAAGCAGTTCCGTAACGATCAACACTCAAACAACTACTTCTCAAACACTCCAAACATAATCTAAGGCATGATTTACTGGATGGCATCTTCAAGCCCATCTCCGACAAAGGTCCCTACTTCAGTTAGGGCAAATTTCTTGGTATTCTAGTGTTCAATCATCTTCCACCTTCAGATACCGACTGGCATACAAACCACTCTACATCTTCAGGTTTAAGATAATTGAACAGGGGCAGCTGTCATACCCCAAAATTTGCCCTCATATATTTACAAACGCCATGTTATTTCGAATAAATGAATTGGCACAGTTGGTAAGAATTTGAGCGTGAAAAGCACAATAGTGAGAGGTCCCTGGTTCGAATCTCACTTCTAACATTTTCCCCTTTTATTTAATTCTAACTTTATTTCACTTTTGTTCAAAAAATCACAAAAAAATGTTTTTTTTTTTATATATTTAAGTATTATTTTCATATTCATTATTTATTAAAATTACCTTTTTTACTTTATTCATATTTTATTCAAAAATTAAAAAGATTTAAAAAAGATTTTGCTTTTCTTTGCATTTTAGAATAATATTTATATTTTAGAAAATAATCAATTTAAATTAGTTAGAATAATAAAAATCTAAATTTATGAATATTTTATTAATTACTTTGATCTATTTGAATTTTATCTTTCCAATTTTGTTAACCTAATTTTACAATATAAATTGTCACAATTTCTACACTTTTAGGGGACTAACAATTAATCACATTCTAACCTACACAAAAACCTTTTTCAAACCCTTATTTGTCCATACGCCAATTCATGTATCACCCTCCTTGATCTTCACTTTTGTTGTCCCTCACACAAAACACAAACATAACCACCATCACCATATTCAATGATTCATTCAAACAATAAAATCTAACATCACTGTAATTTGTAAAAACCCATTAGCATTAGAACCATGAATCAAATCACCAAAAGTTCACAACAAAATCAATACTGACCCTGATTGTTGAGAGCAACATTTTTGTTATTTTCTTGTTTTGCAGATTGGAATAAAGAATCACAAAAGCCAAAGAAGGAAGCTACTCCACAAATCTGTTCCGTTGTTGTTAATGTTCACTCTCACGGATCCGAAGATTCACGATGCCGTCAAATCGCAGCAACTAATACGAGACTTTGATTAGCGACGCCGTCAAATCGCAGCAACATAGCAAATAACCCAGATTCGAACCATGCTCAGCCGCCTCTTCCGCGAGAAATCAAATTTGTTTCCGTCACCGCCTCAGTCGAATCCGCCGCCGCAGCCCTCCGGATCCTCACGCTGACAACGCACCTCCGTTGCTAGCTTCCAATCCGCCAACGGAAATGCTCCAGCCATCACCAAAATTACGATTGCGCGTCGGAATGAATGGATGAATTTGAGCTTATGGATTCTGTGCAAAAACAAAAACTATTTTACTGTGCGAAGAAGATGAAGGTATGTGTGGTTCTAACTTGTTCTAATATCTTATGCTAATGCTAAGTTTTCTTTTTAATTTATTTAATAATAATATCGCCACTTGTTGTGAGGTTAGTGGCTTCTTTTTTTTTATTGGTTTGAAAGGTCAAGTTTTTTTTATTTCTATTATTATTATATACTTTCTTTTTATAAAAAATGTGCATAGTAAACTAAAACGGTGCCTCTGTACGGCACCCCATCATTTTTTTTAATTTTTTTTTTTTGTTATTATAATTAATTTCTTTTTAGAATTAGATTAATTAAATTTTTGTTTTTTTTATTAAAATATCAAGATATGCTTAGATTAATTAACCTTTTACCCTTTTTTTTATTAGTTAATTCATTAACTAGCTATTAACCACTTAATTAAATTAGATACTAATAATTAATTATTCAACTGATTAGTAAAATTAGGTTTAGTTTTTAGACTATTAATTAATTTTTATTTTAGATAATAATTTAATTTTAGGCTAATTATTTTTAGGTTTTAATAATAATTATTAATTTTAGGTTTTATCATCAACCTTTGCCCTTAACCCTAGAAATCATATTTGATAGATGTTGTCCATTAACACACTCTGTTCAAACCTTATTTAGGTCACAACGAGTTTTCTTAATAAACCTTAGGGGTTTAGTGTTAGGGTTTGCATTTCCTTTTCTTTGTGCAGTGTTCAGGGTTATCATCAGGGTTCGTCCGACTACGCGCCATATCAGATCAAAGCTAAGTTCTATTTCATTCTGATTTTAATCCTTATTTCGTATTATTTTTATCCGATTAAAGTTAACCTCAACTATTAGTGAATCGATAATGCACTCACCCTGGGGTTTCTCTTTTTTTTCTTTCTAATTTTCAGGGTTAGCCAACCGTCAAAGCTCGATCAGTCCGTAACCCTAAAACCTAACCTCATTTATTTTTCTGTCTTAATTATTATTTATGTCAGACCTATTGCACTGCTGGTCTTCTGGTTTCTTTTTCCCCATTCCCATGATGTTTCTGTATCTGCTTCGAGGTTGTATTGTTTGGCCTTGTAGGCACTTAACCTGTCATTATATTATTGTGTGGTTAGTAACTTAGGGAGTGCAACCTTGAATTGAATTAGCCTCACTAATTATAAGATAATTTAATTGAATTAACCACGTGATTGATGCACCCACGCACACTGTTAGGGTAACCTCTCTGTTGCCTTGTTGCCTTGTTGCCTTGATGCCTGTTGCCTTGTGTTATTTTGCAGAATAGCCAGTCCCTCAAATACGAGGATACCTTAGCCAGTTGCCTCGATTTAGATCATGGTCCCTAATGATGCTGCCTTCGATATGCATGATCTCGACCCTCGGAAGTTGCCTACGAAAAAGGCTAAGGTATCCTCTGGCTGCCTACGAAAAGGCTATTCTGATCCTTCCCTTAGACTACCTGCCTCTCTATGGTATGGGTCAGTCTTATGGTGAACGATAATGCGACGACCCTTTAACCTCCAAATGAAAGGCTTCCTGCCCTCTTATGGCAAGGATAGACCCTTTCACCCTGAAAGGCTAAAAGAACAGATTCTCAAAATTATAAGGTAAATTGCCCTTAATTGCTTTGCCTTGCTCTAAAAACATTTTCAATATTCTTTCTCATAATTCTTCAATATGGCTACGCTTCAATATGGCTACGCTCATTTACGAGCTAAAGTCTGTATTCACTTCTTCTACATTTCTGAAACAAAAAGAGCAAAGCAAATTAAGAGCCCATGGAAAACCATGGATGCAAAGGGTGCTTTTTAAACCTTCCCTTTGCATAATTTACCCCCCAAACTCAAAATCTTTTTAAAAGGTATTTTCCTGTTCTTTTAGCCTTTCCGATATTTGGATAAAATAAAAGTCGGTGGCGACTCTTGTTTACCGCGACATTTTCGATTATAAAAAGTCAGTTCACCGTATTACACCATATTAGCTCGACATCAGTTTGGTTTCGTGTTGAAAGACAAACCTCGCTCCATATATCTTAGCTCGGAAAATTTTGATTATGATTCAGATACAACCGGAAAGAAGAAGTTGTTTATTAGAGCTTGGTCCAAGGTAAAGAAAGTATGCACAAGAGAATTGGGATTAAGGAACTACATCCCTTCAGATATCTATTTTAGGTGGATTTATGACCGAGTTGTTGAGTATGGTATGCCATATCCATCTGATATCCCTGTTGTGCCAAGGGTTACCCCTCCGGTCATTCCCGTGGTTTTGGAGCCTTATGTTCCCGCTCCAAATGAAGACCTTGCTGCTACTGTTGCTTCTTTAAGAAGAGAAAAGGAGGATCTTGAAAAACGCTTACGTGAGGTTGAGGCTGAGAAAGCAGTGTTAGTGGCTGATGCTAAAGAGCGAGATGGTATGCTAGACTATTTCTCCCGTAAATGGAAGATCGAGGATTTCGTCTCTCCAGATCATATACAATCATGGGAGCAAGAGATTGATAGACTAGTCCAAGAAAGAAACGAGATGATTAAAGATCACAAAGAAGAGATCAGAAGTTTAAAGAGAAAGCGCTTACTCGAAGACTGATTACTATTATTTTCATGTTATATTTTATTTTATATTATTTTCAGTACCTTCAGATGTAACTATTAACTTTATAACATTATATTTTATATTTTTATGAGAGAATTAATATTTTTGCTTTCATTTTGCAATAGGTGTTAAAAATCCTTTAATTTCTTGGAAACATTGCATACGCATCATCATACCATTCATAAACATTACATCACAGGTTTTATAAAGCAAATGCCTCATCTTTCTGCTGTTTATTTCCGCGAGAAAATGGATCTCGAACAATCTGTCAAAAATCTTCAGGCTCAGAATAACCAGTTCCGAAAAATAATCTTTCACTTGGCCAAGGGGCAAGAAGAATTAAAGGCACTTATCGAAAAATAATCTTTCACTTGGCCAAGGGTCATTCGCTCCGTTGCACATGCCGTTGTCTCAAATTCTACAACAACTGCTCGATTTGAACTTGATAACTCTATTGCCTCCATGTTCATTTCCTACCAATCCCACTCCTGGGTATAAGTACCATGCGAGATGTGCTTATCATTCGAATAGTCCTGGTCATGATACAAAGGATTGTTGGCAATTGAAGCACAAGATTCAAGACTTAATTGATGAAAAGATCATTGAATTCAACTCACCTGAGGAACCTCACTTGACTAATGTTGTGCAAAATCGGGAACGTCACAATGAACACAACCGATCTGTGGGGACAATTCTGATCTCTACACAACAAGGACGTAAGTCGGAGGCACCTAAGCGTCAGTTCACAAAGATCAATATGTCATTGGCTCAGGCATTACAATACTTGCTAAAGTCAGAGTTGATTACTTTAAAGGATCCCCCTAAGAATCCTAGTACTTCTGCTCGCGGCTATAATCCCAATGCGAGATGTGCATACCAATCCGGTAGCCTTGGTCACGATACAATTAGTTGCTGGACGCTGAAGAACAAGATTCAAGACCTGGTTGATGCTGGTGAAATTGAATTCAACCATTCCAAGACTCCTGTAGTGATCATGGTTCCCATGCCTAATCACGATAAGATGGATTAATGTCTAGAAGGATGAACTTTTTAGATCATTAGATTTACTTTCATTTGCAATTTCTTTCCTGTTTGATTGAACATTCGACTTATGATAGACATTATCTGTTTTAATAATCATCATCAGTGCATTGTATATGTTTGTCTTGAATAAATTAATTCGCTATCACTCATTTTTATGTCTTTACTTTGCATATGTTTTGTGATATTCAACTCCTGCTAAGCTGTAAGCCTTTTAAGGGAGGATGACGAAAACGATACCGCAACCTCATACAGTATGCTTTTGAGCGGACTATGCTGACGATGTACAGGCATTGTTTCAATTCCTAAACACTGGAGATATAAGGATGTTAATCCCTCGTCAACCCCTTTGAGCCTAAGAAGTAGAAGTTTCTTTCTTGTACTAATTAAAACCCTTGATCATAACCTGGGGCAGGGTAGTTACTCAGTTAACTCAGTTATGCTAGCCGTTGCTTATACAAATAGTGATGGATTCCCGTAACCATTAAGTCAGGCAGTCGACATCTATGAAAAGAAAAAAGCTATTAAGTCAAAACCTATGAAGGAGACTTATCAAGTTGAAACATCCCGCTGACTGTAAAAATAAACAGTTCAGGCAAAAGTTAGGGATAACAAAGTAAAAAAGGAGGTTGCTAAAAAATCCTCGACAAAAGAAAACATTTCAAAAGAGGTCACTGCGAATCCTCGACAAAAAGAAAATTACAAAAAAAGGATGACTGTCTGTCCAAATAAACTGTCGGTGCTTTAACCATCACAGAATGTCAATATTACGATTTCAAAGCTCTGCTAGAACTTAAACGCGAAGTTGACTGAGCATAGGACCGAAGAACATCACAAAGATTGGGGATGGGTACAAATAAACTTTGAGCCTTTATCCTTTGTTTCTTAAACCGTGAACCAAGCCACGCTACAACCCTTGAAAGTCCTAACTGAAGCACGGTTAGTTCGAAAGCATATTGTCACAACAAAGGTATCCCGACTCCTTAAGGTTTACCAAAAAATGCTGAGTCGATAGTTCGTTTCTACAAATAGCATGTTTTTATAAATATCACGCTTTTACATCTCCTATTTTAAATGTTTTTAAAAAAACTCAAGACAGACGTATGCATTGCATCTCACGAACTCATTATTAAACATATTCTGATACATAATTTCAAATGTTAGCAACAGAAAGAATTTGCACAAGGGTACAACTAATGACTGAAAGTTATCCCGACAGACAAGATTAATCCGAGAAGCAATGTCTCCTACGTATACAAGGGGCATGGCACGCTTTGCCCGATCAATCTGGGGCAATCAAGTCAAGATTCGAAGAATCTCTCAAATGCCAAACAATCAAAGGCATACATCCCAAGTGGATTTCAAACTATTTCCCGATCAATCTGGGGCAATCAAGTCAAGATTCGAAGGATCTCTCAAGGGTGCCAAAACAACTAGGGGCATGCATCCAAGTAGATCTGAAGCTACTTCCCAATCAACATGGGACGTTGTCCTGGGCCTATGATTACTAAGGGCATGTCGCCCATAGTGCACATCTCATAAAGTCCTCGCGAGGCGAATCTTTCCAAAGTTCATACTAGCAGGGGCAAATCTATGCAAGTCCAGTTTGACTTCTCGACCAATACTCATTGGTGTGTCCCAATCAAATCAAATCCAGGAATGGTAGTTACTATAATACTAGGGGCAACTTTCAAGACACCCATGTCTCCCTAAAGAGCCGGGTTCACAAGATCATGTCCCCACAGAGTAATCATCAAGAAGATATTTTCAAATGCTCTCGTCCCGACAAAGACATGGCTCCCCAACAGAGTTTACATCTTTAACACTACCGGTTCTCCAACACTTTGCTCTTCTCCAACATGGTTTACTAATATCTTTTATCCCCAGTCAATGTACATCAAATTACTATTCATCCCCAAGCAGAAATCATAAATCTCCAGCTGAGCATCTTCAAGACAAGATCAGACAATAAAATCACAAAGACATAGAGATTTATTTTCTCAATCAAGACAACATAAATCATATTCACATATCATATGTCATAAACATATTCATACATTGCATACATTACCTCATAATGAATTCATACATAACACGCAAGTTTCTCATTTATTTTGAGAGACTCGTCGCATAATACATGCACCATAACATTGCATAAAAACTGACAATATCTGACAGGTACATTACGAAGATTCGAATCTTATTCAAAGCAAAGCCTAACGCACGGTCTTCCAGACGTCTACGGACGCAAATTGGATTCAGTCTAACGCACGACTCATCCTTCAACCTAACGCACAGTTTTCCAGACATCTACAGATGCAAATTGGATTTAGTCTAACGCACGACTCATCCTTAAACCTAACGCACGGTCTTCCAGACATCTACAGATGCAAATTGGATTTAGTCTAACGCACGACTCATCCTTCAACCTAACGCACGGTTTTCCAGACATCTACGGATGCAAATTGGATTTAGTCTAACACACGACTCATCCTTCAACCTAACGCACGGTCTTCCAGACGTCTACGGACGCAAATTGGATTCAGTCTAACGCACGACTCATCCTTCAACCTAACGCACGGTCTTCCAGACGTCTACGGATGCAAATTGGATTTCGTCTAACGCACGACTCATCCTTCAACCTAACGCACGGTTTTCTAGACATCTACGGATGCAAATTGGATTTAGTCTAACGCACGACTCATCCTTCAACCTAACGCACGGTTTTCCAGACATCTACGGATGCAAATTGAATCTGATCTAACGCACGACACATCCTTCAACCTAACGCACGGTTTTCCAGACATCTATGGATGCAAAGTGGATTTAGTCTAACGCACGACACATCCTTCAACCTAACGCACGGTTTTCCAGACATCTACGGATGCAAATTGGATCTGATCTAACGCACGACACATCCTTCAACCTGACGCACGGTTTTCCAGACATCTATGGATGCAAATTGGATTTAGTCTAACGCACGACTCATCCCTCAACCTAACGCACGGCTTTCCAGACATCTGCTGATGCAAACTAGACCCAGTCTAACATACGACTCATCCTAAGTATATCCTTCACATACGGTCTAACGTACGACGTATTCTAACTCTCAAGCAGGATGGCATCTTTGAGCCCATCCCAATCATACATCTTTTCCAAACACCTGGGTGGCATCTTTAAGCCCATCTCCAATAAAATTTCTCTCAAGGCTTGGATGGCATCTTTAAGCCCATCTCCGACAAAAGTCCTTACTTCAGCTAGGGCAAATTCCTGGGTATTCTATTGTTCAATCCTCTTCTACCTTCAGATTCCGACTGGCATACAAACCACTCTACAACTTCAGGTTTAAGAAAATTGAATAGGGGCAGCTGTCATACCCCAAAATTTTCCCATACTATTTCTCCTATTCAAATTCAAAGTCAAGACACATGGCTCTAAGACACCCCTCCTAAACAAGGATTTAGGAACTAGGGTTTTGATGTTCTGAGGAAAAATCAATGGATCAAAAGCTCCAAGGCATCTCATATGGTCTATGATATTCTAAACTACTTCCATGACAAAGTTCAGGGCTCAATTCAAAAGATTGATCACTCAATTGCTCAAAAAGTCAACAGTCGACTGATTTGATCTAAAAGTCAACTGTGGTCAAAGTACAGTCAAAACTCCTGATTTTTTGTCAACATCCTTATTATGAAGTATCATTCACCATTTGATCAAGAGTTGATCATGGTTCATCAAGGAAAGATCAGAAATCAACAAATTCAAAAGTTTCTAAATTAGGGTTTTCATCGGAGAAAGTCAACTGAACTTTGACCAGCCATAACTCCTACATGGAACATCAGAAATTTTCCATCCAAAGCTCATTTTGAAGGAAATTGAATTCTCTACAAATTTGTCTCTCATATGCCAAGTCTAAAAATGCTTCATTTGAGAGATATGGATCAAAACATTACAGGTCCTTTTTGGAAGTCAACCAAAAGCAGTTTTTAGTCAAAGCCAATATTATCAAGATAAAATCCTCAAATGGAAAAAAGTTTCCAAAGTAACTTGTAGAGGACATCGTGAGGTTTCCAAAAAGTCCTAGAACTCTTCCATACCTTAAAAATTGAGGGAGATATGCCTTGTCAAAGTTGGGCCATTTTGAGAAGAAAAATGTGAAATAAAAGGCTCCAAAATGAATCTTTTTGCAAAGGGACCCAATCTTTCTTGGCCCAATCTTCACTCTCAAGTTATCCAAGGCCTCAAAATTCAATTGCCACGAAATTGTTTGATTTATTTGATTTATTATGAATTTTTATTCATTTATAAGTGATTAAAATTAAGTAAATCAATAGAAAATCAAAGATATGATTTAAAAGATCAATTTGAATCAAATCCAATCATCATTTACCCCCATATTCCATACAATTTCTTGCTCCTCACAATTGATTGAAAATTTTTAGAATTTGGCAAAGATAGAAAGATTGGAAATCATATTTTCAATCAATTTCTTCTAATTGACAATCAAAGATTTCAAGGAGATTTATTCAAATTCTGTTGACCTAAATACTCCTAATATATAAGCAACACAATTGCAGACCAAAAGGGGAGGAATGGACAAGGATTCTGCAGGCAGAGGCACACGTTCATAATCCAAAAATTGAAGAAAATCTTGAAATCAGTTTGAGAGGTTGGAGGAGATTCAGCAATATTTGAAGGTTCAAGCACGATCAGGGAACACTCTTGATCGTTTCCCAATCGATTTCCAGGCTTAAAGCGTCAAGAATACGCTACTGTTCATTCACGGTTTGGCAATAGTTTTACAACTTCGATTTCCTTAATTCATGCATTGCTAATCAATTTTGATTGCATATTATGGTTATTCATTATGATTGCAACGTGTTTGAATGCTTCGATTTGAGTTTTGGGTTAAATATGACTATAGGCCATGTTTAGGGTTCGAGGTTCTTGAATTTGGGAACTCTGTTTAGGAACGGTTATCGGCCAAATTAAGGGCTCCAATGAATCCATAAGGGCGGTTATAATCGATCTAGGTTATTTTTGCATATTTGTATCTTGATTCTGCAGGTTCACCATGGCCGAACCAGAGAAGGAGTCACAAAAGTGACGATGAACAGTAATTGGCGCTGTTTTTTTTTAAACTTATTAGCGTCGCTTGTTTGCTTATATGGATCATGCTCCAATTTAGTACCAACGAGCAACAATTGGCTCAGTGGTGTGCAGGCGCGTCCAAAGGTTTGCGCATAATATCGCGGGTTCGATCCATGTGTGGAGCAAACCTTTTCCTTTTTTTATGCTAACATTATTATGCAGATCCCGTGTTGCTAGCGTAGGTGAGCCCATGATGCAACTTCGTCTCAAGGCCCTAGGATCTTCCCAAGGATGTATCCAACTGTTAGAATCCAAAATGTGGATAATTGTTGATAACTTTTGTGGTATTTTGATAACTTTTCTCAATTCTTTTCCATTTAATTATGGTTCGTAATCGTGTAAATAAATAAAGCCGAGTTTAGTAGTAAATATATTATTTATAAGCTTTTCTTATGTTTTTTGTAGGTTTTATGCATTTTGGGAAGTATTAGGAGGTAATGAGACATTTAGGAGCAAGTTTGGAGGCCAAAGGAAGAAGTTTTGCTCAGCAAGGGCCGCTCAGCGGCATGTAAGCGCGCTTTCCAGAAGCGAGAGGAAAATTGTGTTCATCAAGTTCCACTAAGCGGCCTCAGCCCGCTTAGCGGCCTCCAGCGTGGAAGCAGATATTTTGTGAGGTCCGCTTAGCTGCCCTTTGGGCGCTAAGCGGAGGTACTTTTTCAAGTGACCACTTTTAGGCACTTAGAGATATTTTGGGGACAATCTTATCTTGTTCTTTTCATTCTTACCAACCATACACTCTAGGGCAAGAGAAGAGGAAAGAAAAACTCAAAAATATTCAAGATTTCTCAAGCATTTTTCTTCATCATCTTTGAATTTTTATGCTAGGAGATCTTGTGTTGATGTTTTGTTGTTGAAGCTATGGATAGCTAAACTCCTCATGTGTCAAGATTAGAGGTAGTTAGCTTGTAGAGTATGTATTTAGCTTGATCTTTTGTATATGAACCTTGTTGGTGATTAATATATGGTGAATATCTTTGTATTCATGTTTATATGTTGTTTTGATACACTATTGAGAGATATGTTTCAAATCTTGACCAAAAGGGTATTCATCTATCAATAATCAAACTCTAGAGATAGATTTGTGAGTTGATAATCACTTGTATCAAACTTTAAAGGTTATTATGTCAACTGTCGGCATGAGAGATCATCTGACGGTTAATATAATAACAATCACGATACTGCTTTAGAGATAAACAGTATCGAGAGGATACATGATTGTATTAATCATTGATATGTTCATATACATGATCATCAGAGTATATACAAAAGCAAGCTAACGAGAACTAATCTTGACACAGTTTTACCAAACCGTTTTTTAAACCCTAAGTTATTGTCTTTACTTTCTTTTCATGCTATTTATCTTTCATGACACTAAAAACATCCAGAATTTTAACTCAAAATACACTAAGCTGTAGAACGGCGATAATATCGCATCAATCCCTAAGGAGACGATACTAGAAATACTTATCATATACTTTCTAACACCAACGTCTACAGATTGAAGATCCACCGTGCACCATCAGGAAGCGTCACACTAGATTACCAGATGAGTTTTCTTTAATTTTTTTTTTTAATTTTTTTTTTAATTACATAACCTTTTTTTTATATTGTTATTTATTTTGATTATTGTTTTCAAAACTCTTTTAAATATTCTCTTTTAATAAATTTTGTTCTAAATGTTCTTTTTATAAAACAAAAGTATTTATTCTAATAATTTTATTTGGTTTAAATGATTAATTGTTTAAATTAATTTAATTGTTAAATTATTTAATTAATTATAAATATTCTTATTAATTGATTAAAAATAAATATTAAGGTTAGATATTTAATCGAAACCTGATTTTCACCGATTTAATTAATTAGGTTAAAAACCAATAATTAATCAATTCGACTTTATTTATTCTATTAATCAGGATTTGCGAAGATCACACCTACACTAAGAGTTTTCTTTCTTTTCCTTGTGCAGTTTCAGGGTTAGCATCGGGGTTTCCTCTGACTACGAACCATATCAGATCAAAGCTAAGTCCCTTATTTTATTCTTACTTAAATATTTATTTTTGCCTTGTTAATTTAAAATTAGGGTTTAGTATTCAATTGCCAATGAATTAGCCATACACTCACTATTTTCTGTTTATTTCTTCCTTTTCCAATTTTCAGGGTTAGCCAGCCAGTCAAAGCTCGATTAGTCGGTAACCCTAGAAACTCATCTTTTAAATTCTTTATTATTATTACTTATGCCAAACCCTATTGCATTCTTGGGGTTTAAGTTTATTGTTTTTTTTCTTTTCCCCATCCCCATGGTTTATTCTGTATCTGCTTCGAGGTTGTATTGTGTGGCCTTGAAGGCACTTAAACTGTGATATATATATATATATTATATTATTACTGCATGGTTAGTAAAATAGGGAGAGGTAACCCTGAATTGAATTAGAATCACTTAATTAAAAGATAAATTATTTTGAATCTGATCACGTGATTGTTGCACCCACACACCTTTTATGGTACCCCTCTTGTTGCATGTTGCATGTTGCCTGTTGCCTTGTGTTTTAAAATGCAGAATAGCCAAGTCCCTCGAATACGAGGATACCTCAGCAATGTTTCCCTGGGTTCATTCAAAGATCATAAGTCCCTAATGATGCTGCCTTCGATTCGCCAAATATGATCTCGTCCCTCGAAGTTGCCTACGAAGTGCTGAGGTATCCTCTGGTTGCCTAAACGAAAATGGCTATTCTGATCCTTCCCTTAGACTACCTGCCTTTCTATGGCTAGGGACAGTCTTTGGTGAACGATAATTCGACGACCCTTCAACCTCCAAATCAAAGGACTTCCTTACCCTCTTATGGTTGGGATAGCCCTGAAAGGCTAAAAAGAACATTTTTCATCTAACCAGGTAATTGCCCCTAATTGCTTTGCTCTGGTTTAAATCTTTTTCTTACACTTTTTCATAAACCTTCAAAAAGGCTACGCTCATTTACGAGCTAAAGTCCTTGTTTCTTCTTCTTCTACATTTCTTTCAAAGAGCAAAGCAATTAAGAGCCCATGGAAAACCATGGATGCAAAGGGTGCCTTACACCTTCCCTTTGCATAAATTACCCCCCGAACTCGGTTTTTTTATTTAAAAGGTTTTTCCTGTTCTTTTAGCCTTTCTGATAATTTGGATAAAATAAAAGTCGGTGGCGACTCTTGCTTACCGCGACATTTCGATAAAGTCAGTTCACCGTATTACATATTCTAAAGGCGTAAATCGATTAATATGTTGAATTGAGTAGTTAAGTTTATGGTCGGATTAGTCGGAGGATTATGAATTCGCGAGTCGGTATATTTAAGTTATGGATCGATGGTAAATATGGAATATTATTGGAAATAATATTCAGTTATGTTGTGTGGTTAATTATTTATGTATGTTAATTGGATAAATTGAGCAATTAAAGAGATATTATGAATTAGGCCTAAGTGAAAGAAATATAACACAAAGAGATTGGATTGTGAGTTAAGCCCAATTAAGGAAAGAATAATAGTAAGAATTAGGGTTTTAGAGGTTTGGCCTCATAACTCATTTTGTGGAAAAAGAAGAGAAAGAAGAGAAAGAAGGGAAGGAAGAGAAAAGCTAAGGCATGAAGAGGAAGGGCTCCATTGGTGAAGCTTTTACTAAGGTAAGGGTGGGGTTCTTACTCTCTAAGGGTTGGCATGATGATGTTTATGGTGGGTTAGATTGTATGTTATTTTCCATGGATGTATGAGTTTGAAATTGTTAGGTTTTAAGTGAAATCAATGGTGTAATGTTGTATGTATTGATGGAATGATATGTTATAATGCTTCTTACCATGATTCTATGTGTGGGTTTTGAATTATAGCATGTTTAGTGGAAAGAATGTGAAAACCTAACTTTTGGGATTTGGGTGAAATTCATAGGTTTGCATGATTAATGAGGTTTTGATGAATTTAATGATGCATATGAGTTGTATATATGATATGTATGAGAATTTCGTTTGCAATTTTGAGCTAGAACATGGACTTGGGTGTTGGGATGAGAAGGGGGTTATGCTGAACTCGTGCAGGGGAATGTTTCGGCACTGCGATCGCGACATCATAAGGTCATGGATACTAGGAACACTTGTTTATGTTTGTTATCTACTTGGCATCATGACATCATAAGCATACCATTTCACTAACCATTTTAAGGACCAAGAAATTTATCTTCGTTCTTTTTTGTAGGTCATGGATACTAGAAACACTATTCGAGTCAACTTTGTGAGGGTACCTTCTGAGCTAAAAGAATTGGTATTAAAGGTTCCTGGAGGTTCTCGCTTCAGCGAAAGACATGGTCACCTACTCAACTTGGTTACCTCAGTTTTTGAAGAAGAAATGATGAGTGTGTTGTTTCAATTCTTTGACCCCGAGCATCATTGCTTCACATTTCCCGATTATCAATTAGTGCCTACCATGGAGGAGTTTTCTGAGATGCTTCACATCCCCATTATAGATCAGCTACCGTTCACTGGTTTGGAAAATATTCCGAACCCTGGAGTCATGGTTGCTACTTTGCATGATCTGAAGAAGTCTGAAATTGAGAATAATTGGGAAATAAGGAGTGGAGTCAAGGGTTTCCTTGCTAGGTTCCTACTTGAGAAGGCTCAATCGTTCTTGGATTCCATGAGTTACCATGCTTTCGAAGACATAATGGCTTTGCTCATCTATGGTTTGGTGTTGTTTCCAAATCCTAACCAATTCATAGACGTACACGCCATCAAGATATTTTTGACTCGAAATGCAGTACCTACTCTGCTCGGAGATATTCTACATTCACTTCACACTCGTACTATGAAGAAGCGAGGAACTCTCATGTGTTGTATGCCTTTGCTGTCTAGGTGGTTTATTTCGCACCTTCCTCGATCAGTGATGAGGAATGACCAAGGCTTGAAGTGGCATCAGAGAATAATGTCGCTTTATCATTCTGATATTCGTTGGTGTTCTCTATCCAAGGAAAATGTTATTATCATCGTCCGTTGTGGACAATACCCTAATGTGCCACTTCTAATTTTGAAGCTATTTCAAATAGATTTTCATAAAAATCATTTTTGAAATACAATTTTTTGAAAAAATTGCAATTTTGACTAAGTTTTGGTCTTCAATAATGTATGTTTATGTTTTAGGATGTCAAAATTAGTGTTTCATTTTAGAAAAAACGAATATAAAAAAACTTGTAATATTTTGAAAAACAATTTTGAAAAATCTATTTTCAAAAATACAAAGAAAAAAATCTATTTTTTTAGAGCTGAAACAAACAAGACCATAGTGTGTTGAAAATAACATATCTCTTACCCAGTTATTTACAAAAGTTCTTGCTTTATTTTAAATTAATTAATAAATAAATAAATAAAATTAGAAAAGAGTAACAAAATCTTGATGGAAGAGATATAGAAAACAAATATAGAAGGTTTAAATGGTCACGACAGTCAATATATGTGAAAATATATCATTGAAAGTTATACTAAATCTGAGACAACGGTCAATATAATGTGTAAAATATCAATTTCGTCAATCAATTATCAAAATAAAATTAATAAAAAATAGTATTTTAATAAATTCAATTAAAAATAATATTTAATAAATTCAAAGTTCATAGATAATTTTTATGGCATATTTTTAATTAATAAATTGCATCCCTATATAAAACAAGCAGGAAATAACAATAACAAAGAAACACGTTTTTTCTTCTTTGTTCTTTACTCTTTACTCTTTCCTCTCCATTCTTCATTAATCCATTGCTATCATGTAATTTTTTTTTTCATTCTCTTCGTTTAGTTTTGATGTTCTAAGTTTTCATCACTCTTGAGTATTACTTTCTTTCATCACAGTAACATAATGTTTTTTTAGTTCTTTTTAACATAATTTTGATTTTAACAAAATATTATTTTGTTTAATATTGATTCAATATTTTGATGCAGGATATATTTTTATACAGTTATCGATCCATCAACGGTAAGAAAATATCAAATCCTTATTTTTTTTTATCTCATTCGTTGTTTTATTACTACCTAATTTTATTTTGACTTGCCTCTAGGAAATAATCGAAGTTTGTCCCTATTACATCGAATTATTTGGAGATACACTAAAAAAGAATAAGACAGTATGGTTGTACAATCTTCATGACAACAAATACTGCAGAGTTCTTTATTATTTTGAATTTGGTACACCATACATTAGAAATGCTCATATAGTGGCATCATACTTTGATTTTAATGTACCAACACAAATAAAAGTCTATTATGAGCCTAAGAGAAATCAATTTAATTTTGAAGTCATTGAACAAACAAATTCAGTCAGCAACGATGATTTCGAGTTGGACCAAAATGGTGAGGCAAGTGATATGAGCACTGCTGGTAGTTGTTGCTGGGATTAAATGTATCAGCAAAAGTTATTACAAGTAGTATTCTTACTTTCATTGTATTGTCAAGTTATTTAATGAAATTTTTATTACTATTGTTTAAATATTTTTGTTATTTAATCACAATTTAATTTCAAAAATTAATAAACAATGACATATATATATATATATATATATATATATATATATATATATATATATATATATTAATGCAAGATTAATTAACAATTAATATCTAATAAAAAATATACATCTTCAAAATAATGTTTTATGACTTCCAATAACTTACTTCTATTAAAAAAAAATATTCTACAATTTGGTTTTTTAAATTTTTTTAAGAAATATTATGTATTTAATTTCAAAGTAATTTTACAAGTTTTCTATTTCTATTTCTTTAATATTTTATGAGTTCCGTATATATTTCTTTTTGATATTTTTTTTACATGACATAAAGAAATAGAATTTACCCATGACTTGAAGAACTCCAATATGTACCCATCCGACCCCGGACACTTATGGCCATCACAAGACCATATAGCTTCCTTCACTTACATTTCGGAAAAAGCCCTAGTCAACTTCAACCTATCAGATAAAGACAACCTCTTAAAACCTAGATCCTTTGGTTCTGGTCTACTTTCCTCCTCTTAAAAAAAACCTTTGAAGTGCTCAAAGATAAAGTTCTTGATTTCTCCAACCTCCTCCAACCTACCCCTCCTTGAAATTAGAGAACACAATGAAGTATTTCCCTTTCTTCCCTTAAAGCGGAGTGAAAGAAACGCGTATATATTTTAGGAAATCTGTATATATTTTTTTTTGATTTTTTTTTATATGAGATATGTTCAAATTATAAGATATAAAAATGTTAGCCAATTACGCATCAATTAAATATATTATTATATCTTCAATGCTTTATTTCTACAAATTATATTTGAATAGTATTTTTATTTCATTTTGAGGGTTTTTTTTATTAAATCATAGAATGTTAATTAAAAAAAAATATAGTGAAAATAAAAAAAAAGTTCTTACGTTATATTAGGATGAAATGGTTTGTTGAAAATAACATTTCTCATACCCAGTAATTAACAAAAGCTCTTGCATTATTTTAAACTAATTAATAAATTAAATATTGATGGAAGAGATATAGAGAAATAGGACTCAACAGGAAATAGTAAATGCCAGGAAGAAAAAAATTGAGAATGGATTAAAGGGTCACACCGGTCAATATATGTAAAAAATATCATTGAAATTTATACTATATATGTTATTTATGTAGCATGAGACATGACACAAATGTAAAGTACCAATTTCGTCAATCAATTTTAAAATAATTTAAAAATAGTAATTTAATAAATTCAGTTAAAAATATTATTTAATGAATTCACCGTCCACAATTAATTTTCATGGCATATTCTTAATTAATCCATTCATTTCAACCAATTCACGAATTAAAACAAGAAAGAAAAACAACAATAACAAAAAAATCACCTTTTTTCTTCTTTATTCTTGGTGTATAAAAATTAGAGTTTGTTTTTTATTTTTTAGTAATCAAGATATATTAATTTAGAACAAAAGTTCTAACAAACTCGGTTACAAAAGGCAAAGACCGCCAAAAACGGAAAACAAACACCGACAAAAACTAACTTAAGTAATACAAAGGGGATTTGCAAAATTCATAGAAGTTGCAAGGTGAGTTAATAGAGTTTATTTATTCATTGCAATCATGTACTATTTTCTTTCATTATCGCCATTTATTTTTTTTTTCTAAATTTTCATCAATCTTGATTACGATTTTTTTCTTTTTTCTATAATTTTGATTTTAACAATTTGTTATTTTGCTTAATATTGATTCAATATTTTTATGCAGGATATATTTTTATACAGTAATCGATCCATCGACGGTAAGAAAATATCACATCCTGTGTATTTAATCTCATTCGTTGTTTTATTACTACCTAATTATATTTTAACTTGACTCCGTAGGAAATAATTGAAGTTTGTCGCTATTACATCGAATTATTTGGAGAAACACTAAAAAAGAAAATGACAGTATGGCTCTACAATCTTCATGACAACAAATATTGCGAAGTTCTTTATTATTTTCAATCTGATACACCATACATTAGAAATGCTCATATAGTGGCATAATACTTTGATTGTAATGTACCAACACAAATAAAAGTCTATTATGTGCCTAAGACAAATCAATTTAATTTTGAAGTCATTGAACAAACAAATTCAGTCAGCAATGATGCTTTCGAATTGGACCAAAATGGTGAGGCAAGTGATATGAGCACTGCTGGTAGCTGTTGATGGGATTAAATGTATTAGCATTAGTTATTACAATATATACTCCTACTCTCATTGCATTGTCAAGTTATTTTAATGAAATTCTTCTTACTGTTGATTAAATATTTTTATTATTTCATCATAATTTAATTAAAAAAATTAATAAACTATAACATATATAATAATGCAACACTAATTAACAATTAATATCTAATAAAAAATATACATCTTCAAAATAATGTTTTATGACTTCTAATAACCTACTTCTATTGAAAACATTCATTCTACAATTTGGTTTTTTAAATTTTTTTATGATATTTTATATATTTAATTTCAAAATTAATTTACAAGTTTTCTAATTCTATTCTTTAATATTTTATGAAATCCGTATATGTTTCTTTTTGATTTTTTACATGACATAAAATAAATAGAATTTACCCATGCGATAACTAATAATCGTTTCATTATCATTTTTTTTATAGCTGCACCATTTTCATCTCTAGGTGTTTTCTAACTTGCAGTTTTTCTTTTAACTCCTCGATTTCCATTTCTAACTTTTCTTTGGCATCTAGTTACTTTTACAATAGAAATATTTTCTTAATGACCTTTTTCTATCTCCTTTTCTTCAACAAGTCTAAAGATATTCTTATCAGGTATCTTCTGCTCTTTTGAAGCTAACAAGAGTGATTCATTCATTGTGTCTTTCTTCTTCTTGTCCTCTTCAAGTTTCTGCATCTCTTGATCAATTAAAACCTCGCGTTTATTTCGATCTCTCCTCCAAGATTTAAGCTTCCGCATTTTCTCATCAAACTCTTTACACAATTTTTCTTCTTCTTCCCAGATCTTTCGTACCTAACCACGAGCTCTATGTTGCATACTCCTCGACTCTCATCACATGCATTCACGAAACCATTTCAATCATTGTTGAATTCTTTTACAGCCTAAGCATCACCATCCATAATATGAATACATGTACATCCAATTAATTTTCAACCTAATTAATTTTCAATTTTGTGAATAAATATGTACAACAAAATAGTACCCGTATGTATGCAGTGATTTATTACTAGTTTGTTATTATTATTAATGAAAACAAATCTAATTTAGAGTAACGGAACCATAACAAGATCATATAAAAATTAACACGAATGGAGTCAAAAAAATACTTTTGGATGTTCTAGGCATAATGGATGTTGAAGATATACTTCATATCCCTCCCAATAAAAATTCTAGTAGACACCCTTTAAGAATGTCTGGAACATATCGCATGCATCAAAACAACAACAAACAATGTTCGAAACAAATCAATTACCACTTAATATGAAAAATCATATCCAAGATGAAACTTATATTGATACAATCTTATTAAGTGAAGCCTAACTACATGTCATAGAGGTGCCTAATAAAGAGAATGAAGAGGTGAGCTCAATATTTGAGAAAATAATAATTAAGAGACATGCATGGATGAATGAATAGATTTTCTACTAAGGATTCCATGATAAAAGGATGTATTTGTTGTTTCTATATATTATTTTCCCTTTTTATATTTATGCGAGTATCTTTTAATACAAAGCATTTATATAATATTCGAATATCTTTTAATACAAAGCCTTTATATTATATTCGGTTAAATCAAAAGTTCAAGTGAAATGATAAATTTCTATTTTATTTCTATGATTAGTTGCACTTATATTTGGTATAAAAATTATTACTTATCTCGTTATAATAAATATAATTATTCTTACCTTTTTTAAAAGAAAAATAATATAATAAATAATAAGTAAAAAACTTAAACAAAGTACAAAAGAAAATACAATTGACATAAGATGTAACAAAAGCTACTGCAGAGAAACCATTCAAACACAAATAAAGGGAGACAAAGCGACAATAGCACAAATAAACAAAAAAAAAAACAAGTCTTCTCTTAAAAAATCGTCCTCTAAGAACTGCAACCCTAGGAAGGATCAAGCTAGAGCTCAAGTCTATAGGACCACTATAACACCCTTCTAAAGCCCATAAATATTTCGCATATAATTTTACAAAAGTAAATCAAATAAATCACCAACAAGGGTGTCACCTTCATAAAAACTTCATAAACAAACATCATCAAGAATTTCAAACATCGCAGCAGAAATTATAGTCTCAAAAACATCTATATTAAACTTCATAAATAAAATTATCATCACGTTTCATAACTCATAAGTTATGCTTAGAATACCTCAAAACAAAATAAAGCATCTCGATACAACATTCTAACAAAGAACATATAGTTCAATTTAAACGTCCCCAACCCCAATGTTACGTATCACATCAAGACTCCATTTATTCTAAAACAAGCGTTAAAAAGGACTCCACGAAGCTATCCTCTAACTTCAAGGGACTACTCTTGCTCATCTGCGCGTTACCCACGTGGAGGCAATATTCAAACAGAAAAGGTGGGTATTTCATAATTATTATATAAGACATGAAGAATAAATATGGCTCTACAATCTTCATGACAACAAATACTGCAGAATTCTTTATTATTTTGAATCTGGTACACCATACATTAGAAATGCTCATTTAGTGGCATCATACTTTGATTTTAATGTACCAACACAAATAAGAGTCCATTATGTGCCAATAAAACAAATCAAATTAATTTTGAAGTCATCGAACAAACAAATTTAGTCAGCAACGATGATTTCGAATTGGACCAAAATGGTGAGGCAAGTGATATGAGCACTGCTGGTAGTTGTTGCTGGGATTAAATGTATCAGCAATAGTTATTACAAGAAGTATTCTTACTTTCATTGTATTGTCAAGTTATTTTAATGAATTTTTTATTACTATTGTTTAAATATTTTTGTTATTTAATCACAATTTAATTTCAAAAATTAATAAACTATGACATATATATATATATATATATATATATATATATATATATATATATATATATATATATATATATATATATATATATATATATATATATATATATATATATTAATGCAAGATTAATTAACAATTAATATCTAATAAAAAATATACATCTTCAAAATAATGTTTTATGACTTCCAATAACTTACTTCTATTAAAAAAAAATATTCTACAATTTGGTTTTTTAAATTTTTTTAAGAAATATTATGTATTTAATTTCAAAGTTATTTTACAAGTTTTCTATTTCTATTTCTTTAATATTTTATGAGTTCCGTATATATTTCTTTTTGATTTTTTTTACTTGACATAAAGAAATAGAATTTACCCATGACTTGAAGAACTCCAATATGTACCCATCCGGCCCCGGACACTTATGGCCATCACGAGACCATATAGCTTCCTTCACTTACATTTTCGAAAAAGCCCTAGTCAACTTCAACCTATCGGTTAAAGACAACCCCTTAAAACCTAGATCCTTTGGTTCCGGTCTACTTTCCTCCTCTTAAAAAAACCTTTGAAGTGCTCAAAGATGAAGTTCTTAATTTCTCCAACCTCCTCCAACCTACCCCTCCTTGAAATTAGAGAACACAATGAAGTATTTCCTTTTCTTTCCCTTTCTTTCCTCTTTCTTGGTATTCCCATAGGATCTAATTCTAGAAGGATTGCTTCGTGGAGTAGTCTTGTGTCTAAATTAAAGAAGAGATTATGCTCTTGGAAGGAGAGGTGGCTTAGTTTTGGAGGTAGGATCACTCTCCTCAAATCCGTTCTTAGTAGCTTAGCCATATTTACTTTATCTTTTTACAAAGCTCCGGTCAAAATTATTAAGGAAATTACTAGGATTCAAAGTAATTTTCTTTGGGGTGGTGTGAAGGAGATTAGAAAGATTCATTGGGTGAGTTGGAAGAATCTTTGTCTTCCGATTGAAAAAGGGGGGCTTGGTTTGAGAAGGATGGGGGAGTTTAATTTGGCGCTTCTTAATAAGTGGCGGTGGAGAATTTTATCGGAAGAAAATGCTTTGTGGTATCATACTTTGAAGGCGTGTTATGGAGATATCAATTTAATTGTTTTTCAAGGGGAAAAAGGAGGTAATTTTAGGTATTCTAAATCGGTTTGGTGGAAGGATATTATCTCTTTAATTCAAGAGGACTCTATAGATGTTTTTGCCAACAAATCTTTTTTTAGAATTGGTAATGGGTATGCAACTTCTTTTTGGTCCGCCACTTGGTTGCCTTGCGGTAGATTAAGGGATGTTTATCCTCATCTTTTTTATTTGTCTCTTTTGAAGGATGCTTCGGTGGGAGGTATGGGCGGGTGGTGTTTGGGTGTGTGGGAATGGGGGGATTTTGGAATTCCTATTATTAATTTTAGCTCTTTTATTGATGATATTTCTTCTCTTCGGAATCTTCTTCAATCGGTCTCCCCTAGTGTGGAAACAAAAGATAAATTTTTATGGAAGGAGGGGGAGGGGCAAGTTTTTTCGGTGAAAGATTGTTATCTTTTTCTTAGTATACCTTTTACTCCTCTTGGTCCGGTAAATGTTTATGATAAGGTTTTTGTTGAAATTTGGAAGATGTTAGTTCCTCACAACTTAAAGGCTTTTGGGTGGAGATGTTTTATTGAGAGGCTTCCTACTAGAGACTTGCTCTCTCGTCGTGGCATTATTTTTAATAACTCCGATATTTCTTGTGTCTTTTGTAGCATAATTCTGGAAATTTCGTCCCACTCTTTGTTGTTTTGTCATGTAACCAGATTAATTTGGAAGGAAGTGGCGGATTGGATTGATTTTGTGGACTACAAAGGCGGTAGTTTCTTGGAGAGCTTTGCAAAGTGGTGTTCTTTTTGTAAAAGTAAGGGAGTTAAAAAAGGTAAAGAAGGAAGCATTTGATTGGCAATTGTTTGGAGCTTGTGGATTCTTAGGAATGGCATCATTTTTAAAGAGGAAGAGTGGGATATTATGGAAGTGGTTGGTAATATTAAAGCCATGGTTTGGAGGTGGTCTTTAATAGGAAATATTACACATACCAATTGTAACTTTTAAGAGTTTTGTAAAAATCCTTTGTTTTATATCTCTTAGGTTTCATTTGGTGTGTAATTTTTCTTTTCCGATTTGTCTTATCGGATCTCTTTTGTAACCGGGTTTGAGAATTTCTATTCTCTTTTTAATGAAACTTGCTTACAAAAAAAAAACACAAAGGGGATTTGCAAAACACATAGAAGTTGCAAGGTGAGTTAAAAGAGTTTATTTATTCATTGCAATCATGTACTATTTTCTTTCATTATCGCCATTTATTTTTTTCTTCTAAATTTTCATCAATCTTGATTACAATTTTCTTTCTTTTTTTTATAATTTTGATTTTAACAATTTGTTATTTTGCTTAATATTGATTCAATATTTTTATGCAGGATATATTTTTATACAGTAATCGATCCATCGACGGTAAGAAAATATCACATCCTGGTATTTTTAATCTCACTCGTTGTTTTATTACTACCTAATTATATTTTAACTTGACTTGGTTGGCCGGAGGTTTGTCGTTCGAAGGATGAGGGGAGTTTAGGTGTGAGATGCTTGGAAGCTTTTAATGAATCAATAATTATGAAATGGAAATGGAGATTTCTGGTGGATAATGGAGCCTTATGGAGACCATTGCTCGAAGGTAGGTATGGTTGTTTGATCTCGGCTGTGTTCATAGGATCGAGTTCTCCGTTGTCGAGGTCATCATTATGGTGGCGTGATTTATTCCCGAGCTCACAGCAATTTCCACATCAAGACTGGTTTAGAGAAGGGATTTCATGTTGTTTAGGGGATGGGGCTCTCACAAAATTTTGGGTTAACCGTTGGCTTGGTGGTGTTGCTCTGCGTGAGATATATCCGGCTGTTTACGCAAGGGCTTCTAATAAATTTACGCTTGTCTCTGAATGTGGGTATTTTGAAGAAGATTCTAGGCATTGGATGATTAATCTTTGCGATGGTGGCGTGGTGGGGGATGGTGTGCAGCAGCTGCAAGATTTATATGACATTTTGTAGGGTGTATCACCGCAGCAATCATCTGTGGACAGGTTTAAGTGGTTTAAAGAGGTGGAAGGCGCGTATACGGTAGCATCGGGATATGTAGAATTCTCGAACAGGTTGGAAATAGTTTCGGCTCAGCACCTGAATGTGGCAGCAATGCGGTTAGTATGGGAAACTCAAGTGCCCTCGAAGCTGCATGTGTTTGGTTGGAGGATCCTTCGCGACAGGCTGCCGTCTAGAGAACAATTGGCTGCTCGTGGAATAATCTTAGACGAGAGTGATACGGTATGTGTATTCTGTTTTAATGAATTTGAAACCGTAAATCATTTATTTGTTGAATGCTGTGTTTCAAGAGCTGTTTGGCAGAAAATTAGGGTATGGTTAGGCGTGGTTTTGAATAGATATGATGATATTGATGACCATTTGTTGAGTTTTGCTGAGAGGTTAGTCAGGATGGTGAATAAACGGAAGCGTCTTGTGGTGTGGTTGGCAACCGTTTGGGCATTATGGTGGATGCGAAATGAGATCATTTTTAATGATCAAGATTACCATGAAGATGAAGTGGTTCACAAGGCAATTACTCTAGCATGGATGTGGAATGTAATAGGCTCTAATGTTGTATCTGATTTTTACTTATGGTGCCAATGTCCGGTCCAATTTTTGAATTGTCGATAATTGTACGTTAATGTCTTGAGTACGTTTTGTGCTCTTGACTATTTCAATATATCATTGCTTATCAAAAAAAAAACTTGACTCCGTAGGAAATAATTGTCGCTATTACATCGAATTATTTGGAGAAACACTAAAAAAGAAAATGACAGTATGGCTCTACAATCTTCATGACAACAAATATTGCAAAGTTCTTTATTATTTTCAATCTGAGACACCATACATTAGAAATGCTCATATAGTGGCATCATACTTTGATTTTAATGTACCAACACAAATAAAAGTCTATTATATTCCTAAGACAAATCAATTTAATTTTGAAGTCATTGAACAAACAAATTCAGTCAGCAATGATGCTTTCGAATTGGACCAAAATGGTGAGGCAAGTGATATGAGCACTGCTGGTAGCTGTTGATGGGATTAAATGTATTAGCATTAGTTATTACAATATGTACTCCTACTTTCATTGCATTGTCAAGTTATTTTAATGAAATTCTTCTTACTGTTGATTAAATAATTTTATTATTTCATCATAATTTAATTAAAAAAATTAATAAACTATAACATATATAATAATGCAACATTAATTAACAATTAATATCTAATAAAAAATATATATCTTCAAAATAATGTTTTATGACTTCTAATAACCTACTTCTATTAAAAACATTCATTCTACAATTTGGTTTTTTAAATTTTTTTATGATAATTTATATATTTAATTTCAAAATTAATTTACAAGTTTTCTATTTCAATTCTTTAATATTTTATGAAATCCGTATATGTTTCTTTTTGATTTTTTTACTTGACATAAAATAAATAGAATTTACCCATGCGATAACTAATAATCGTTTCATTATCATTTTTTTTTATAGCTGCACCATTTTCATCTCTAGGTGTTTTCTAACTTGCAATTTTTCTTTTAACTCCTCGATTTCCATTTCTAACTTTTCTTTGGCATCTAGTTACTTTTACAATAGAAATATTTTCTTAATGACCTTTTTCTATCTCCTTTTCTTCAACAAGTTTAAAGATATTCTTATCAGGTATCTTCTGCTCTTTTGAAGCTAACAAGAGTGATTCATTCATTGTGTCTTTCTTCTTCTTGTCCTCTTCAAGTTTCTGCATCTCTTGATCAATTTGAAACTCGCGTTTTTTTCGATCTCTCCTCCAAGATTCAAGCTTCCGCATTTTCTCATCAAACTCTTTACACAATTTTTCTTCTTCTTCCCAGATCTTTCGTACCTCACCACGAGCTTTATGTTGCATACTCCTCGACTCTCATCACATGCATTCATGAAACCATTTCAATCATTGTTGAATTCTTTTACAGCCTAAGCATCACCATCCATAATATGAATACATGTACATCCAATTAATTTTCAACCTAATTAATTTTAAATTTTGTGAATGAATATGTACAACAAAGTAGTACCCGTATGTATGCAGTGATTTATTACTAGTTTGTTATTATTATTATTAATGAAAACAAATCTAATTTAGAGTAACGGAACCATAACAAGATCATATAAAAATTAACACCAATGGAGTAAAAAAATACTTTTGGATGTTCTAGGCATAATGGATGTTGAAGATATACTTCATATCGCTCCCAATAAAAATTCTAGTAGACACCCTTTAAGAATGTCTGGAACATATCGCATGCATCAAAACAACAACAAACAATGTTCGAAACAAATCAATTACCACTTAATATGAAAAATCATATCCAAGATGAAACTTATATTGATACAATCCTATTAAGTGAAGCCTAACTACATGTCATAGAGGTGCCTAATAAAGAGAATGAAGAGGTGAGCTCAATATTTGAGAAAAGAATAATTAAGAGACATGCATGGATGAATGAATAGATTTTCTACTAAGGATTCCATGGTAAAAGGATGTATTTGTTGTTTCTATATATTATTTTCCCTTTTTATATTTTTGCGAGTATCTTTTAATACAAAGCATTTATCTAATATTCGAATATCTTTTAATACAAAGCCTTTATATTATATTCGGTTAAATCAAAAGTTCAAGTGAAATGATAAATTTCTATTTTATTTCTATGATTAGTTGCACTTATATTTGGTATAAAAATTATTACTTATCTCGTTATGATAAATATAATTATTCATACCTTTTTTAAAAGAAAAATAATATAATAAATAATAAGTAAAAACTTAAACAAAGTACAAAAGAGCATACAATTGACATAAGATGTAACAAAAGCTACTGTAGAGAAACCAATCAAACACAAAAAAAGGGAGACAAAGCGACAATAGCACAAATAAACAAAAAAAAAACAAGTCTTCTCTTAAAAAACCGTCCTCTAAGTACTGCAACCCTAGGAAGGATCAAGCTAGAGCTCAAGTCTATAGGACCACTATAACACCCTTCTAAAGCCCACAAATATTTCGCATATAATTTTACAAAAGTAAATCAAATAAATCACCAACAAGGGTGTCACCTTCATAAAAACTTCATAAACAAACATCATTAAGAATTTCAAACATCGCAGTAGAAATTATAGTCTCAAAAACATCTATATTAAACTTCATAAATAAAATTATCATCACGTTTCATAACTTATAAGTCACGCTTAGAATACCTCAAAACAAAATAAAGCATCTCGATACAACTTTCTAACAAAGAACATATAGTTCAATTCAAACGTCCCCAACCCCAATGTTACGTATCACATCAAGACTCCCTTTATTCTAAAACAAGCGTTAAAAAGGACTCCACGAAGCTATCCTCTAACTTCAAGGGACTACTCTTGATCATCTGCGCATTACCCACGTGGAGGCAATATTCAAACAGAAAAGGTGGGTATTTCATAATTATTATATAAGACATAGAGAATAAATATGGCTCTACAATCTTCATGACAACAAATACTGCAGAATTCTTTATTATTTTGAATCTGGTACACCATACATTAGAAATGCTCATTTAGTGGCATCATACTTTCATTTTAATGTACCAACACAAATAAAAGTCCATTATGTGCCTAAGACAAATCAATTTAATTTTGAAGTCATCGAACAAACAAATTCAGTTAGCAACGAAGATTTCGAATTGGACCAAAATGGTGAAGCAAGTGATATGAGCACCGCTGGTAGTTGTTGTTGGGATTAAATGTATCAACAATAGTTATTACAAGAAGTATTCTTACTTTCATTGTATTGTCAAGTTATTTTAATGAATTTTTTATTACTATTGTTTAAATATTTTTGTTATTTAATCACACACACATATATATATATATATATATATATATATATATATATATATATTAATGCAAAATTAATTAACAATTAATATCTATTAAAAAATATACATCTTCAAAATAATGTTTTATGACTTCCAATAACCTACTTCTATTAAAAAAAATTATTCTACAATTTGGTTTTTTAAATTTTTTTAAGATATATTATGTATTTAATTTCAATGTTATTTTACAAGTTTTCTATTTCTATTTCTTTAATATTTTATGAGTTCCGTATATATTTCTTTTTGATTTTTTTACTTGACATAAAGAAATAGAATTTACCCATGTGATAACTAATAATCGTTTCATTATCAATTTTTTTTTATAATTGCACAATTTTTATCTCCAAGGTGTTCCTAACTGGCAATTTTCCTTTAAACTCCTCGATCTCCATTTCTAACTTTTGTTTGACATCTAGTTACTTTTACAATAGAAGTTTTTTTCAATAAGCAATTGCAATAAGAAATCGCACTAGGGATGCAACCCTTACAAACAAAAAGGAAAGCTAAGAATTAAAACAACCCAATGGTTGCTTGTACCATTCATAAAAGCTAGACAAAGGTGAGGGATTACAACTAGCTAGCCACCTCCAAGACGAGAACGAGACATTAGAACAAACCACATCAAAGCTAAAGGAAACATTCTAAAAAATAATGGCGTTTCTCATGATCCATAAGCTCCATGGTGTTGCTATCCAAATAGAGTTGATCTTATTCCTATCTTTGAACTTCTTCACCTTCTCTTGAATAAAACCAAAATCCACCATATCTTCAAAGGCTAGTTGATGACCCTCTCCCAACCAAGAGTAGAGCCAACTCTAAATCGTTTTAGACACTTGACAATAGAAAAACAAATGTTCCAAATTTTTCGGTTGCATCCCACAAAAAACGAACAAATGATTAGAGGCGATGTTATCCACTCCTCTTTTGATTAATTGGTCTTTAGTCGACACTTTATTGATGAGGAGCCTCCACATGAAGATCTTAAATTTTGGAGGAATTTTCATATCCCACAAAACTTTCAGCGCTGTAACCGTGGACGGCAACCACGCGGGGGTATTGAATTCCGACGACATAGCAGTCGCGCTTTCCAACGTGAAGACACCATCTTCTCTGAATTTCCACTCAAATTCATCAACTCCAGTTTGCACACAAATTGCAGCAGTCAGTAATCCTTGAAGATTACGCCACTACGCCACTACGGTATAATTTTCTGCATTGGTTTCCATTAAAGCTTCGGCCAAAGCCTCCCCAAACAACCTCCCAGCATGCCAAACCCGAACCCCATTGTGACAAGAATAAACATCCTCAACATTGCTAAGTTTTTTGGTTGAGATATCAAACAATTCCGAAAATTTAGAACGACATGTTTGATCTCCCAACCATAAACTGTAACAAAACAGAACTTTATTTCCCTTTTTTAGAATGCATTGAACCCCATTTGAGAAACCTATTCCATCAAAATCTACCTTGACATCATTTTTAATTATGTCCCTCCACTAAATTGATTCCTTCGAATTTATAACTTCTTCACAAGATGCATCCACTTTCAAATTTGGATCGAAGTATCTCAACCTTAGAAAACTACTCCGAATTGCGTTGTCCTCTTTTAAAATCCACCATTTCCACTTTAGAAGGAGAGCTTTGTTCATTTCGCCAACATCTCTAATTCCAAGACCTCCCTTCTCTTTTGGTTTGCAAATCGTTTCCCATTTGGCCCAATGGATGCTTCTTTTATTTACGTTACCACTCCACAAGAAATTACTAAGAAAACTTCTAATAAGATGGATGATTTTTTTCGGAGCTTTGAAGAAAGAGAGAGTGTAAATGGTATTGCATTAAGTAGCTCCTTTATGAGCGTTACTCTACCACCAATCGAAATGTTTCGACTTTTCCAAGACGCAAGTCTACACGTGATGTTATCAATCACCTTCGTCCATACCTTCTTCCTTTTATGGTTTGCTCCCACTTCAATTCCAAGGAAAGTGAACGGGATGTTTCCTTTTTTACAACCAAGGAAAGAAATAGCCGAGTTCATGAGCCACATTCCTATATTCACCCAGGATATGTTACTCTTGGAAAAATTGATTTTCAACCCCGAAACAAGTTCTAAACCCCTCAAAAGAACTTTCTTACTCCATAACTTGTCACTTGAAGCTTTGCCAAGAATAATTGTATCATCCGCAAATTGTAAAATATCCACGTGCTCCTCTTCACTATACTTGAAAGGCTTGAAATCACTGATATCCACCGATTTACGAACTAAATCCGTTAGCCCTTCCATAGCTAAAACAAAGAGAAACGGGGACAAAGGATCGCCTTGGAGCAATCCCTTGTGAACCTTGAAGTCTTTTATAGCGCTTCCATTGATTAACACGGACATATGACTCGTGAAAATGCAAGTTTCCATCCATCTCATCCAAATATCACCAAGCCCCATATTCTTTAGCACTAGCCGAAGGTAGTTCTAAGATACCGAATCATATGCGTTTTCGAAATCAACCTTGAGCAAAAGACAACTCTTCTTTTTTCTCTTAGCCCAATCAAGAATTTCATTAACAAGCAAAACCCCATCCAACATATTCCTTCCCGGAACGAAAGTGGTTTGAGTAGGAGAAATCATATTGCCTATCACCTTTTTGATTCTATTAGCCAACAACTTAGCAATGATTTTGTATAGACTTTCTACCAAACAAATAGGCCAGTACTCAAACAATCCTTGAGGATTGTTGGACTTAGGAATCAAAGCGATAAAAGAAGAAGTGATAGATTTCACCATCGTACCTTTGGAATGGAAGTCGGAGAAAAACCTCAAAATTACCTTTTTTAAAAGCGCCCAAAAAGACTTGAAGAACTCCAATATGTACCCATCCGGCCCCGGACTCTTATGGCCATCACAAGACCATATAGCTTCCTTCACTTCCATTTCGGAAAAAGTCCTAGTCAACTTCAACCTATCGGTTAAAGACAACCCCTTAAAACCTAGATCCTTTGGTTCCGGTCTACTTTCCTCCTTCTCTTCAAAAAACCTTTGAAGTGCTCAAAGCTGAAGTCCTTGATTTCTCCATCCTCCTCCAACCTACCCCTCCTTGAAATTAGAGAACACAATGAAGTATTTCCCTTTCTTTCCCTATATATATATATATATATATATATATATATATATATATATATATATATATATATATATATATATATATATATATTTGATTTTTTTTATATGAGATATGTTCAAATTATAAGATATAAAAATGTTAGCCAATTACACATCAATTAAATATATTATTATAACTTCAATGCTTTATTTCTTCAAATTATATTTGAATAGTATTTTTATTTAATATTGAGAGTTTTTTTATTAAATCATAGAATGTTATTTAAAAAAAAACTATAGTGAAAATAAAAAAAAGTTCTTACGTTATACTAGGATGAAATGGTGTGTTGAAAATAACGTTTCTCATACCCAGTAATTAACAAAAGCTCTTGCATTATTTTAAACTAATTAATAAATTAAATATTGATGGAAGAGATATAGAGAAATAAGACTCAACAGGAAATAGTAAATGCCAGGAAGAAAAAAATTGAGAATGGATTAAAGGGTCACACCGGTCAATATATATAAAAAATATCATTGAAATTTATACTATATATGTTTTTTTTTTTTAATAAGCAATTGATTGAAAGTTCGCACTAGGGGTGCAACCCTTACAAAAAGACACAAAGCACTAGAGGTTATAAGAGACGGATAAGAGAAATTTAAACCATTCGTAGTAAATTGGTCTAAACTTAGTATGTCCACTACATAACCACCTCCAAGAAAGAAACACAATGTTAGAACAAATAACATCAAAATAAAACACCCCCCCTTAAAGATAATGGCATTCCTCATAAGCCAAATACTCCATATGTTATTTATATAGCATGAGACATGACACAAATGTAAATTACCAATTTCGTCAATCAATTTTTAAAATAATTTAAAAATAATAATTTAATAAATTCAGTTAAAAATATTATTTAATGAATTCACCGTCCACAATTAATTTTCAAGGCATATTCTTAATTAATCCATTGCATCCTATATAAATAAGAGTCATTTCAACCAATTCACAATTTAAAACAAGAAAGAAAAACAACAATAACAAAAAAAATCACGTTTTTTCTTCTTTATTCTTGGTGTATAAAATTAGAGTTTATTTATTCATTGCAATCAGGTACTATTTACTTTCATTATCGCCATTTATTTTTTTCTTCTAAATTTTCATCAATCTTGATTACGATTTTCTTTCTTTTTTTATAATTTTGATTTTAACAATTAGTTATTTTGCTTAATATTGATTCAATATTTTTATGCAGGATATATTTTTATACAGTAATCGATCCATCGACGGTAAGAAAATATCACATCCTTATATTTTTTATCTCATTCATTGTTTTATTACTATCTAATTATATTTTAACTTGACTCTGTAGGAAATAATTGAATTTTGTCGCTATTACATCAAATTATTTGGAGAAACACTAAAAAAGAAAATGACAGTATGGCTCTACAATCTTCATGACAACAAATATTGCGAAGTTCCTTATTATTTTCAATCTGATACACCATACATTAGAAATGCTCATATAGTGGCATCATACTTTGATTTTAGTGTACCAACATAAATAAAAGTCTATTATGTGCCTAAGACAAACCAATTTAATTTTGAAGTCATTGAACAAACAAATTCAGTCAGCAATGATGTGTTCGAATTGGACCAAAATGGTGAGGCAAGTGATATGAGCACTGCTGGTAGCTGTTGATGGGATTAAATGTATTAGCATTAGTTATTACAATATGTACTCCTACTTTCATTGCATTGTCAAGTTATTTTAATGAAATTCTTCTTACTGTTGATTAAATATTTTTGTTATTTCATCATAATTTAATTAAAAAAATTAATAAACTATAACATATATAATAATGCAACTTTAATTAACAATTAATATCTATTAAAAAATATACATCTTTAAAATAATGTTTTATGACTTCTAATAACCTACTTCTATTAAAAACATTCATTCTACAATTTGGTTTTTTAAATTTTTTTATGATATATTATATATTTAATTTCAAAATTAATTTACAAGTTTTCTATTTCTATTTCTTTAATATTTTATGAAATCCGTATATGTTTCTTTTTGAGTTTTTTACTTGACATAAAATAAATAGAGTTTACCCATGCGATAACTAATATTCGTTTCATTATCATTTTTTTAATAGCTGCACCATTTTCATCTCTAGGTGTTTTCTAACTTGCAGTTTTTCTTTTAACTCCTCGATTTCCTTTTCTAACTTTTCTTTGGCATCTAGTTACTTTTACAATAGAAATATTTTCTTAATGACCTTTTTCTATCTCCTTTTCTTCAACAAGTCTAAATATTTTCTTATCAGGTATCTTCTGCTCTTTTGAAGCTAACAAGAGTGATTCATTCATTGTGTCTTTCTTCTTCTTGTCCTCTTCAAGTTTCTGCATCTCTTGATCAATTTAAAACTCGCGTTTATTTCGATCTCACCTCCAAGATTCAAGCTTCCGCATTTTCTCATCCAACTCTTTACACAGTTTTTCTTCTTCTTCCCAGATCTTTCGTACCTCACCACGAGCTTTATGTTGCATACTCCTCGACTCTCATCACATGCATTCATGAAACCATTTTAATCATTGTTGAATTCTTTTACAGCCTAAGCATCACCATCCATAATGAATACATGTACATCCAATTAATTTTCAATTTTGTGAATAAATATGTACAACAAAATAGTACCCGTATGTATGCATTGATTTATTACTAGTTTGTTATTATTTTTAATGAAAACAAATCTAATTTAGAGTAACGGAACCATAACAAGATCGTATAAAAATTAACACCAATGGAGTCAAAAAAAATACTTTTGGATGTTCTAGGCATAATGCATGTTAAAGATATACTTCATATCCCTCCCAATAAAAATTCTAGTAGACACCCTTTAAGAATGTCTGGAACATATCGCATGCATGCATCAGAATTGGTAACATAATGATCTAATACTACCAAATCATAAGCCTTGTTCTTTGGTTTTTGGTCTCTGGTCTTCACGAAGGTATGGCTCCGGAATGGCAAACAGTGAAGAGAAGGGGGTTTCGAAATCAAGTTAACTATTGGGAGGTTTTTCCGGTGGGTAAGAGGTTGTTAGGGAGTGCGAACCAACCTATCTCTTCTATTTATTTCTCTGAAATTCCAGATTCAACGACTCCGGAAGACATTTCTGGCTTGTTCCACTGCATTGGGAACATTGTAGAGGTGGCGATTTCTCATTCCCGCTCCAAATGAAGACCTTGCTGCTACTGTTGCTTCTTTAAGAAGAGAAAAGGCGGATCTTGAAAAACTCTTACGTGAGGTTGAGGCTGAGAAAGCAGTGTTAGTGGCTGATGCTAAAGAGCGAGATGGTATCCTTGACTATTTCTCCTGTAAATGGAAGATCGAGGATTTCGTCTCTCCAGATCATATACAATCATGGGAGCAAGAGATTGATAGACTCGTCCAAGAAAGAAACGAGATGATTAAAGATCACAAAGAAGAGATCAGAAGTTTAAAGAGAAAGCGCCTACTCGAAGACTGATTTCTATTATTTTCATGTTATATTTTATTTTATATTATTTTCAGTACCTTCAGATGTAACTATTAACTTTATAACATTATATTTTATATTTTTATGAGAGAATTAATATTTTTGCTTTCATTTTGCAATAGGTGTTAAAAATCCTTTAATTTCTTGGAAACATTGCATATGCATCATCATACCATTCATAAACATTACATCACAGGTTTTATAAATCAAATGCCTCATCTTTCTGCTGTTTATTTCCGCGAGAAAATGGATCTCGAACAATCTGTCAAAAATCTTCAGGCTCAGAATAACCAGTTCCGAAAAATAATCTTTCACTTGGCCAAGGGGCAAGAAGAATTAAAGGAACTTCTTATCGAGAAGGAGAAGGATCAACATAGGCAGCAAGGTGGGCAAGATAAATGGAAATCCAAACCCAAGCGGTCATTCGCTCCGCTGCACATGCCGTTGTCTCAAATTCTACAACAACTGCTCGATTTGAACTTGATAACTCTATTGCCTCCATATTCATTTCCTACCAATCCCACTCCTGGGTATAAGTACCATGCGAGATGTGCTTATCATTCGAATAGTCCTGGTCATGATACAAAGGATTGTTGGCAATTGAAGCACAAGATTCAAGACTTAATTGATGAAAAGATCATTGAATTCAACTCACCTAAGGAACCTCACTTGACTAATGCTGTGCAAAATCGGGAACGTCGCAATGAACACAACCGATCTGTGGGGACAATTCTGATCTCTACACAACAAGGACGTAAGTCGGAGGCACCTAAGCGTCAGTTCACAAAGATCAATATGTCACTGGCTCAGGCATTACAATACTTGCTAAAGTCAGAGTTGATTACTTTAAAGGATCCCCCTAAGAATCCTAGTACCTCTGCTCGCGGCTATAATCCCAATGCGAGATGTGCATACCACTCCGGTAGCCCTGGTCACGATACAATTAGTTGCTGGACGCTGAAGAACAAGATTCAAGACCTGGTTGATGCTGGTGAAATTGAATTCAACCATTCCAAGACTCCTGTAGTGATCACGGTTCTGTTGCACCCCAATTTTTGACCTCTGAGATCCCATCATTTTCTAAGTGTTATGATCATTATTGTTATACCCCAAAATTTGCCTGCGTTTTTTAAAAAAAAAAAAAAAAGAGAAGTCAACAAACTTCTGTCTAAAAATTTGGAGTTTTATACAATCTTGGATTTTTATTTCATAAATATCCTGATTTTATGAATACTCAATTTTTAGAATTTTTTATACAGTATTTTGGTTCGCTGTTAAATTTATTCTTACATAAACGCCGAATACTGTTTATCACTTCATACACTGTTTATTTGAGATTTATTTTCAGATAAATAATGCTGACGCAGTCGGTACAGAATTAAAATTTGCAGGCGCGGAGTCCGGGTTTCAGATTGTACTGGTAACAATTAAATTATTATTGGTTTTATTTCCCACTAATTTTTATTTTTATACTATATTATTCTTTCAAAATCTCTTTCTTTCTTTTCAAATATCTTCCTTTCTTTTCAAATCTCTTTCTTTCAAATCAAATCCTAGCTTTATTCTACACCCCTTTTCTTTTCAAAACCTACCATATTTTTTTTTCAAATCCTACTACTATTCAAAACGGTAACACTCCATTCCCAACGTCTTTATCTCTCTCTTTTCACTCTATAAATACTCCTCATTTTTTCCATAAATTCTCACATCAAATTTCACTCATCTCCCAAATTTCTATCACACTATCTCATAATTATTTTCTCTTCTTCCCCGGCAAAAATGGCAAAGTGGATGGATACACTTTTTCTTATAGTCGTCACTATTTTTACGGTGATCATGTCCTTCTTCTGTCTGCATAGTCCTGAAAAATGCGGACCTGCGATGGTTACACTTCCGATCATCTATTTTCTGTTGTTCATAGCATGGATTATTAATCGTCATATGTAAAGTTTGTCGTATTTTCTGTTTTTTAGAATGTACCGTTCTTTATGTTTACCGTACTGTTCGCTACGTTTTGTTTAGGTAATATTTGTACTGTCAGTATTAAGTATTACACTATCTATTATACCGTCGTTTAACTAGTAAGATAATATTATGTGTGTTTATTGCTAGTTAAATATTTATTTTTCTATGCATTAAATCCCTTTCAATCTTATTATTGACGGTAATTTTGTTCGCGTACAGTGTATTTTAGTTATTTATTATATTTGTGTTTTTCTAACAAATCATGTAAATAATTTCTCACCGTTAACACAACAAAAAAACAAAAAGAAAAAATTGACTTTAACTGTTAAGTTTTCACTTTAATTGTTACGTTAATACCCGGACAGCTAGTTACCAGTCAAACCCGCTATCAGCGCAATTCTCCGTGTTTGTACCATCAGTCAAATCAATTTTTCACACTTCAAATTTCCAAGATTTTGTTCTAGAAGTCTTCTGATAATCACGTGATCAACAGAGACTCAACACTGCACAAAAATCAGGTACGCCTAACTGTCTCCTACACAAACAGTCCCTAACTAGGTTTTTTTGTTTTTTTTTTTCAGGAGAACGAGTTTTTGAGACCTCAAATGGATTTCATGCATCTCCATATGTCTCAAAGTACCACCAGGCAAATTTTCAAACTTCGATTCGCTCGGACGCACAGTCAACAGACGACCAGTTTGACCAAAAAGTCAACAGACAGTCAAAAATGCAATTTTTTGTCAACATCCATATTTTGTCAAAAGATTCATCATTTGATCAATGGTTGATCATAATTCATCAAGAAAAGTTCAGAAATCGACAAAACTCAAAATTGCAAAATTAGAGTTTTTTACCTAAAAGTCAACTGAACTTTGACCGACCATAACTCTCTCATAATTTATCACAAAAATTCCAACCAAAGCTCATTCTCAAGGAAATTCAATTCTCTACAACTTTGATGTTGGGACCAAGGTCAAGAAATGCTTCCGCCTAAGAGATATAAGACAAAACATTACAGGTCATTTTCAAAGTCAACAAAAAGCAGTTTTTTGTCAAAGCCCATATCATCAAAATAACTTCTCCAAATGCAAAAACGCTTCCAAAGTGGCTTGTAGAGGACATCTTGGGCTTTCCAAAAAGTTAAAGAACACTTTCATAGGATCAAAATTGAGGGAGATATGCCTTGATGAAGTTGACCTTTTTTGGAAAAATGCATGAAACAAGTAATGACCAAAATTTGATTTTTTTTCAAAAAAGGCCAATTCTTTTGTGATTCCATCTTGATTCCCATATGTCTAAAGGGCATCCACGACCTATCCATGATTCATGACACTTTTATTTCATTTTAATTAAATTTTATTCATTTAAAATTCAATTAAAGTGAGATAATTCAAAGATATTATACAAGATGCTTATGGTTGCCAATCAAGACCAATTCAAAGATGCTTCAAGATAATATTTGAGATTGGAAAGAATAACACTTGATTGTTTTAACCATGGTTAAGAAATGCACTCATTGAAAATATTCCATTATCATATTTTTTTCCACAAAATCAATCATGAAAATTCCAACTTGCAAGGGTTCAAGATCAAATCATTTGCCTATAAATAGAGCTTCATTTCTTCATTCATGAGGAGGAAAAAAAGGGGGAGGAACAAGAGGAGAGCACAGCAACAATCACCACAAAGTCATAGCTTAAGTTTATATATTTGTAAAAGTTTCAAGAAACTTGTAAAAATCAAGGCTCATTCAAATAGCCACTTTCAATCAATTTCAATCACTCTACTCCACTCTTGGGACATCATAGAGTAAGTACAATGTAATTTTTAATATGTAGTAGTGTTAGGAGTTCATGAATTAAAAACTCCATATTTATGCATATTTTCAATTTCTCAAAAAATGTTTTAATTTTAGTTTTAAGTTGATAAAATGTTTATTTAATTTTTAACATAAAAATATTTTATTTCTTTTCATAATTAATTTATTTTGCTTAATTAATTAGTAATTATGTAAATATTGCTTTCTTTAATTATTTTCAACCAATCAAAAAACTCCAAAAATATTTTCCTTTTAGATTTAGGTTTATATTTTTTATAATCTAATTTTTGACATATAAAATAATATTTTTCTAGTTAAGTTTAATTATTTGTATAATTATTTGTTTAATTAGCTTGTTAATTAACTTAAAATCAATTCCAGAAAATCACAAAAAGAATGAATTAAGTTTAATTTGTTTTATATTTATTTTTGTATATTATTTGATATTATTTCTTATCTTTTTCTTTGTCCCGAATTGGAATAAAAGATCAAATATGGCAGAGATTGTATGCAGTTGATTTAAGACTTTTGGAAATTTATCGTGTAGTCGTTATGATTCTATCAAGCTTCTGATAAATTTTCATTAACTTTAAATCCGAGATCATCATTCACTCACCATCGATCTTCACTAACATCGTGGATATACTTGACTAGCTTCAAGATGATTCGCGTGCTAACATACTAACAATTAACTTTAAATTCCGCATTTTATTATATTGTTCTTTATATTTCTTGCTTTATACTTTATTTTATCATTCATCATATTTATGTTTATGTTATTTTCTCTTTGTCCATTTGGACATATTATTTATATTTCTGCTATTTTTTCTTTGTCCATTTGGACATATTATTTATATTTCTGCTATTTTTTCTTTGTCCATTTGAACATATTATTTATATTTCTGCTATTTTTTCTTTGTCCATTTGGACATATTATTTATATTTCTGCTATTTTTTCTTTGTCCATTTGGACATATTATTTATATTTCTGCTATTTTTTCTTTGTCCATTTGGACATATTATTTATATTTCCGCTATTTTCTCTTTGTCCATTTGGACATATTATTTATGTTTCCGCTATTTTCTCTTTGTCCATTTGGACGTTTATATTCCGCTATTTTCTCTTTGTCCATTTGGACGTTTATATTCCGCTATTTTCTCTTTGTCCATTTGGACGCTATGTTTATGTTTCCGCTATTTTCTTTTTGTCCACTTGGACCATACTTTACTTTTATGTTAAAACACTAATAAACAACAAAAATATAAAAAAAAAACGCTTAAGGTTTTCTCTTGGACTACTGGTTACTATCCCTAGCATTTTGGAGATTCGGACTGATGGACTTAGTGCCTCTGGACCCTTATTCTGTTATTACTCTGTGGTTGTTCTGTCTGGCATTGGATTGTTGTTTGTTTGCGTATGCAGGTATTTCCTTGAAATTCCTTGATGGTTAATTCCAAGGCATTGAGATAAGGATTTTACCTGAAAACAGCCGTTACTCTGCCCGATTTTCATCAGAATTTTAATGTGCTTAATGCAAAGTGGTGCTAAAGATAATAAGTTCATCTGGATCCCTAAGTGGTAATGCGTCGGTCAACTGTTGGTTTCTTATTTTGGTCAGATCATTCTCTCCTTAAACTTTTATTTTATGCACTAGGTTAGCCTCTTCATCTCCTCCACTTCTTATATTTTCAAAATCTTCTTCCTTTTTTTTTTTCCAAAATCTTCTTATGTTTGTAAAACCTCTTTTTAAAACCTTTCTTAAAAATGTCTTTTGCCCTTAGTGGCTTTTCTGCAAAAGTTTAGACACGATTAATTGTTGTAGTGAGTTGCGATACCCCACGATTTTGAAATTGATTGATATAATGAGATCTTTTCTGCGTGAGAGAGCTAGTGGCATACTCGTTGATTTTATCCGAGTTGGAGCCCTTCTTTCATTAGCGATGCAAAGAACTCATTTGTTCTCATGCTCAAGATCAATGGCCGAGTATTTCTCTCCGACGATGATAAAGTGTTTATTTGTTTTTTTTAAACCGTTTTCCCTTTTAAGCGGAACTACATTAGCTCTGACTTCTCCATTGCACCGAGGAGGTATGTAGGCACAAGGCTTAATGTCTTGCCGAGCTTATTTTAAAAATCAAACAAGAGCAAAAGTGATCTAAGCAAAACTAAGAGCCCATGGATAACTATGGATACAAAGGGTGCTTAAAACCTTCCCTTTGTATAACCAACCCCCCGAACCCAAAATCTGTCAAAAGGTCTTTCCTGTTCTTTTATGCCTTTCCTTTTTTGGATAAAATAAAAGTCGGTGGCGACTCTTGCAAAAATATAAAATAATAAAAAAAGAGAGCAAGGAGTCAGTTCGTAAAAAAAAACCGAGTTTACAGAACTGGCGACTCTGCTGGGGACTTGAAAATTTTTTTTAGAGGGGTTACCTTAGAGTTTTTGATCACTTTAATATTTGCTTATACTTGGTTATTTTGTACATACTTGTTATTTCATGCTATTCTTGATATATGTGTGGTTCCGTCACTTGAGATACATTATGGACAAATCCTAACCCGGATTAAGTACACATAAGAATTAGGTGGAGGGTATAGTCATGTATGGCATACAAGGAGTTCAGTCCTTAAAAAGCTGGCATGAGAATCCTTCCGCTCAGTGGAGGTTCCTTGTTGGTAATATATGTTTAGCATGTTTCGTAGCGAAGACATTATTGCTTTCATTGAACTGTAGAAGCTGAGTTGGCCGTAGAACCCCAACCCATCCTGGCCTTATTAGGTTGTGGCGCAGAAACTATTCAGGTGAAGACTTGGATTAGTTGTCATGCGGAGAGCCACACTCAGACGAGTTTTTCTTGAGAATAATTCTAGCTCACAAGTTCAGTTGTGCAAGCCGGTAATATCTGAAAGAAAAATGTAGACTCTGACGTATCAGTAGAACATGTTATGCAGGTGATTAACCCTTAGTACTATTCCATGTTTGGTTCTTTAACCTCATGCCCGTGACGTTGAACTTTGGAACCTACCTTATGTGCACCATGTTTGTGTTACCATGTCGGTATATGTGGCATTCATGCATTCATACATTCATAAAAATCTTTTCCTTTGATTTCCAATGAACTCAGAGGTCTTTTTTTGTAAACATCGTAAGTTTCATCAAACTCAATGGATCTTGGGTGTTGATGGGGTGAAAACTCTAATCCACCAAAATGGATGATTGATTTTGATGATAACTTGATCAATGCTTTAATCCAATGCTTGAATGTTTGCAAATTAATATCTTAAGTTCTTTGAAACTCAAAAAAAATAAAATTAAAAACAACAATTACATCATTTGCATACATACATTCAGGTTATCCATGAAACTTATCCTTGTCTGTCTCCATCTTCAAAGTTATCTGTCTACCATCGAGTTGATTCTTCCTCCTCGAAATCCTCTTCCATAAGGTTTTAGGTCTGATCTTCATTGTCCTTTCCATCAAGGGGAAGCAGGCCATGATTTAGAAAGATGTTTCCCTATTGTTTGCATTTCCTCAGTTGTATTGTTTGCTTTTAAACTTTTTTCATTCCAGAATGTTAATTTTAATGAAATGAGCATCGTATGTTTGAATTCATTTTCATCTACTATGTCTATGTTTATGCTTCTTTTACAAAAATAAAAAAAATAATTAAAAAATTCTATTTTGCTTTCTCTATCAAACTTGTGTTTTACGCAAAGATTGGAGGGAGGATGATGACAACGAAATACCCAGGTTGTTGAAATGTATGCTTTTAATTAAAACTTTGCTGACAATGTACAGGCATTGTTTCAATTCCCAAACATTGGAGAAATAAGGAAGTTAATCCCTCGTCAACCCCTTTGAGCCTAGAAGTTGGTGTTTCTTTCTATTCGAAATAACCCACATTTTAACCCGGGGCAAGGTAGTTCCCAGTTAATTTGGTTGTGCATTCTATTTTAAGAGAATCATTCAATACACCTTTCAACAAGTGTTTTAATCACAAGCTTTCCTCCGCATACATCAAAGAAATGTTGGAGACGCCAAGCAAAAGCCAATGATGGGTCATTATAATCATTAAGCAGGATAGTCACTATCTTTCAAAAAAAGTATCAAAAAGAAAATCAAAGAAAAGCCTGCTAAGTCAAAATCAAAAAATGACTTAGGCAAAAATTAAGGCATCCCGCTGACTGTAAGTTCAAAATAAACAGTTCAGGCAAAAGTTAGGGATATCAAAAAAAGGGGAGATAAGTCAATAAATTCTTGAACCACAAAATGTTGTGACTATCAAAAGGAAGAAGTGACTGGCATCTCCAAGTTTTCTTGGCTTGTGAACTATCATCATTACAACAGGTAAAATTCCAAAAGTCTCTTGGTACCTAAATGCATATTTTGAATTAACTGGGTTTAGGAATGAAGATCATCACGAAGATGGGGTGGGTTACAAAAAAATTTGAGCCTTATACCTTTTATTTTTTAAACCGTGAACCTGACCACGTTACAACCTTCAAAAGCCCTAATTGAAGCAAGGTTTATTTTGAAAGCATACTACAACAAGGTTGCGTAAGCTGACTCCCAAGAGATTTGCCAATCATTTGTTTTGATATCATACTTTTACTTTGAATTTCTCAAACCATTGTGTTTTGACCAATAATTCCATTTTCTTTACATATATAACATCTTTCCAATAATGATTTTGACTTCAAAAAAATATGTTTTGAGCATTGCATTAAAATTACCATTCTTGAATGAACATTTTATTTGCAAGTAAGCACTCATCTTCTAGGAAGTTCGAACAGTCGAGAAACTTGGTCAGTGATCCTATCAGGGGCACGTTACTTCAAGATCCTGTTGTTCATATGTTTAATCAAGATTTGTTGATCAGAATATCCTCTTCAAGATGTATACTATGGCAAGTCTTCCCAACATTCATTTCAAGAGTTGAATCCATGATCTGTTCATCCCCAACATAGTTCAACTGAAGCCATGATCAGTTAACTTGCAACAATTATTCAATCAGGGGCAATCTTCTTCAGCAATCCCCAAGCATAATTTACCAGTCCTTCTCAAAGGATCATTTGTTTGATACAGTTATCAGTGTGACAAGAAGTTTGTTCAAGCATCTTCTTTCCAAGCGGATTTTTTAGAGTTCCCGTGTTGAGGAATCAAAGCTCCAATCTTGCCTCACAAAAGAGTCAATCTCAGTTGTCATAAATAACTACATTTCATTGAGCATTTATCATGCATAGAAAAAAATTCAACATCATGCATAGAAACAAATTCATGCTCATTTATATTTTTACAAGTCTTGTTGTTTTCAACATCTTACCTTGAGATCAAAGTCCAACTTACTTGGCATTGACCTTTAATATTATTCAATCACGCTTTACTCTTGATTGATCTTTATTTTCCATCATGTTTTACCCTTGATGTTGTTCAATCATGTTTTATTCTTGATGACCTTTGATATTGTCCAATCATGTTTTACTCTTGATTGTCTTTTGATACTATTCAATCATGTTTTAGTCTTGATTGCCTATGATGTTATCCAATCATGGTTTGCTCTTGATTGCTTTTGATACTATTCAATCATGTTTTAGTCTTGATTGCCTATGATGTTATCCAATCATGGTTTACTCTTGATTGCTTTTGATACTATTCAATCATGTTTTAGTCTTGATTGCCTGTGATGATGTTCAATCATGTTTTACTCTTGAATTCCTCTGTCAATTTATACTCCTTTCCAAATTCATTCATGTTTTACTCTTGAATTATTTCTGATATGGGTTCCAGAGATTTTTCTTTCTGAACGTCTCTATTGATTTCCTGTCCAGAGTTCCTTTCACGTTTTATTCCTGAAAGCTTCTGTCGATTGTTTCTTTCTTTTGTGAAGTCCGATTCTATTCCTGGATGACTTATACCTTTTCCCCAACGGAGTCTGTTTACTTCTCCCTTGTGGTGTCCTGTTTCCATCTCGTGGAAATCATATGCATTCATAATCATAAGCATTACATAGCATCTCAGGTTCAAAAATTGTGTTTTTATATATATTTAAGTCTCTTCAATCACGTCGAAACGAAGATTTCCAATCTTCAAACCTCCGGATAGAAGAAACTAAAAAAGGGGCATCTGTTGCACCCCAATTTTTGACCTCTGAGATCCCATCATTTTCTAAGTGTTATGATCATTATTGTTATACCCCAAAATTTGCCTGCGTTTTTTAAAAAAAAAAAAAAAAGAGAAGTCAACAAACTTCTGTCTAAAAATTTGGAGTTTTATACAATCTTGGATTTTTATTTCATAAATATCCTGATTTTATGAATACTCAATTTTTAGAATTTTTTATACAGTATTTTGGTTCGCTGTTAAATTTATTCTTACATAAACGCCAAATACTGTTTATCACTTCATACACTGTTTATTTGAGATTTATTTTCAGATAAATAATGCTGACGCAGTCGGTACAGAATTAAAATTTGCAGGCGCGGAGTCCGGGTTTCAGATTGTACTGGTAACAATTAAATTATTATTGGTTTTATTTCCCACTAATTTTTATTTTTATACTATATTATTCTTTCAAAATCTCTTTCTTTCTTTTCAAATATCTTCCTTTCTTTTCAAATCTCTTTCTTTCAAATCAAATCCTAGCTTTATTCTACACCCCTTTTCTTTTCAAAACCTACCATATTTTTTTTTCAAATCCTACTACTATTCAAAACGGTAACACTCCATTCCCAACGTCTCTATCTCTCTCTTTTCACTCTATAAATACTCCTCATTTTTTCCATAAATTCTCACATCAAATTTCACTCATCTCCCAAATTTCTATCACACTATCTCATAATTATTTTCTCTTCTTCCCCGGCAAAAATGGCAAAGTGGATGGATACACTTTTTCTTATAGTCGTCACTATTTTTACGGTGATCATGTCCTTCTTCTGTCTGCATAGTCCTGAAAAATGCGGACCTGCGATGGTTACACTTCCGATCATCTATTTTCTGTTGTTCATAGCATGGATTATTAATCGTCATATGTAAAGTTTGTCGTATTTTCTGTTTTTTAGAATGTACCGTTCTTTATGTTTACCGTACTGTTCGCTACGTTTTGTTTAGGTAATATTTGTACTGTCAGTATTAAGTATTACACTATCTATTATACCGTCGTTTAACTAGTAAGATAATATTATGTGTGTTTATTGCTAGTTAAATATTTATTTTTCTATGCATTAAATCCCTTTCAATCTTATTATTGACGGTAATTTTGTTCGCGTACAGTGTATTTTAGTTATTTATTATATTTGTGTTTTTCTAACAAATCATGTAAATAATTTCTCACCGTTAACACAACAAAAAAACAAAAAGAAAAAATTGACTTTAACTGTTAAGTTTTCACTTTAATTGTTACGTTAATACCCGGACAGCTAGTTACCAGTCAAACCCGCTATCAGCGCAATTCTCCGTGTTTGTACCATCAGTCAAATCAATTTTTCACACTTCAAATTTCCAAGATTTTGTTCTAGAAGTCTTCTGATAATCACGTGATCAACAGAGACTCAACACTGCACAAAAATCAGGTACGCCTAACTGTCTCCTACACAAACAGTCCCTAACTAGGTTTTTTTGTTTTTTTTTCAGGAGAACGAGTTTTTGAGACCTCAAATGGATTTCATGCATCTCCATATGTCTCAAAGTACCACCAGGCAAATTTTCAAACTTCGATTCGCTCGGACGCACAGTCAACAGCTCAAACAGTCAACAGACGACCAGTTTGACCAAAAAGTCAACAGATAGTCAAAAATGCAATTTTTTGTCAACATCCATATTTTGTCAAAAGATTCATCATGTGATCAATGGTTGATCATAATTCATCAAGAAAAGTTCAGAAATCGACAAAACTCAAAATTGCAAAATTAGAGTTTTTTACCTAAAAGTCAACTGAACTTTGACCGACCATAACTCTCTCATAATTTATCACAAAAATTCCAAGCAAAGCTCATTCTCAAGGAAATTCAATTCTCTACAACTTTGATGTTGGGACCAAGGTCAAGAAATGCTTCCGCCTAAGAGATATAAGACAAAACATTACAGGTCATTTTCAAAGTCAACAAAAAGCAGTTTTTTGTCAAAGCCCATATCATCAAAATAACTTCTCCAAATGCAAAAACGCTTCCAAAGTGGCTTGTAGAGGACATCTTGGGCTTTCCAAAAAGTTAAAGAACACTTTCATAGGATCAAAATTGAGGGAGATATGCCTTGATGAAGTTGACCTTTTTTGGAAAAATGCATGAAACAAGTAATGACCAAAATTTGATTTTTTTTCAAAAAAGGCCAATTCTTTTGTGATTCCATCTTGATTCCCATATGTCTAAAGGGCATCCACGACCTATCCATGATTCATGACACTTTTATTTCATTTTAATTAAATTTTATTCATTTAAAATTCAATTAAAGTGAGATAATTCAAAGATATTATACAAGATGCTTATGGTTGCCAATCAAGACCAATTCAAAGATGCTTCAAGATAATATTTGAGATTGGAAAGAATAACACTTGATTGTTTTAACCATGGTTAAGAAATGCACTCATTGAAAATATTCCATTATCATATTTTTTCCACAAAATCAATCATGAAAATTCCAACTTGCAAGGGTTCAAGATCAAATCATTTGCCTATAAATAGAGCTTCATTTCTTCATTCATGAGGAGGAAAAAAAGGGGGAGGAACAAGAGGAGAGCACAGCAACAATCACCACAAAGTCATAGCTTAAGTTTATATATTTGCAAAAGTTTCAAGAAACTTGTAAAAATCAAGGCTCATTCAAATAGCCACTTTCAATCAATTTCAATCACTCTATTCCACTCTTGGGACATCATAGAGTAAGTACAATGTAATTTTTAATATGTAGTAGTGTTAGGAGTTCATGAATTAAAAACTCCATATTTATGCATATTTTCAATTTCTCAAAAAATGTTTTAATTTTAGTTTTAAGTTGATAAAATGTTTATTTAATTTTTAACATAAAAATATTTTATTTCTTTTCATAATTAATTTATTTTGCTTAATTAATTAGTAATTATGTAAATATTGCTTTTTTTAATTATTTTCAACCAATCAAAAAACCCCAAAAATATTTTCCTTTTAGATTTAGGTTTATATTTTTTATAATCTAATTTTTGACATATAAAATAATATTTTTCTTGTTAAGTTTAATTATTTGTATAATTATTTGTTTAATTAGCTTGTTAATTAACTTAAAATCAATTCCAGAAAATCACAAAAAGAATGAATTAAGTTTAATTTGTTTTATATTTATTTTTGTATATTATTTGATATTATTTCTTATCTTTTTCTTTGTCCCGAATTGGAATAAAAGATCAAATATGGCAGAGATTGTATGCAGTTGATTTAAGACTTTTGGAAATTTATCTTGTAGTCGCTATGATTCTATCAAGCTTCTGATAAATTTTCATTAACTTTAAATCCGAGATCATCATTCACTCACCATCGATCTTCACTAACATCGTGGATATACTTGACTAGCTTCAAGATGATTCGCGTGCTAACATACTAACAATTAACTTTAAATTCCGCATTTTATTATATTGTTCTTTATATTTCTTGCTTTATACTTTATTTTATCATTCATCATATTTATGTTTATGTTATTTTCTCTTTGTCCATTTGGACATATTATTTATATTTCTGCTATTTTTTCTTTGTCCATTTGGACATATTATTTATATTTCTGCTATTTTTTCTTTGTCCATTTGGACATATTATTTATATTTCTGCTATTTTTTCTTTGTCCATTTGGACATATTATTTATATTTCTGCTATTTTTTCTTTGTCCATTTGGACATATTATTTATATTTCTGCTATTTTTTCTTTGTCCATTTGAACATATTATTTATATTTCTGCTATTTTTTCTTTGTCCATTTGGACATATTATTTATATTTCCGCTATTTTCTCTTTGTCCATTTGGACATATTATTTATGTTTCCGTTATTTTCTCTTTGTCCATTTGGACGTTTATATTCCGCTATTTTCTCTTTGTCCATTTGGACGTTTATATTCCGCTATTTTCTCTTTGTCCATTTGGACGCTATGTTTATGTTTCCGCTATTTTCTTTTTGTCCACTTGGACCATACTTTACTTTTATGTTAAAACACTAATAAACAACAAAAATATAAAAAAAAAACGCTTAAGGTTTTCTCTTGGACTACTGGTTACTATCCCTAGCATTTTGGAGATTCGGACTGATGGACTTAGTGCCTCTGGACCCTTATTCTGTTATTACTCTGTGGTTGTTCTGTCTGGCATTGGATTGTTGTTTGTTTGCGTATGCAGGTATTTCCTTGAAATTCCTTGATGGTTAATTCCAAGGCATTGAGATAAGGATTTTACCTGAAAACAGCCGTTACTCTGCCCGATTTTCATCAGAATTTTAATGTGCTTAATGCAAAGTGGTGCTAAAGATAATAAGTTCATCTGGATCCCCAAGTGGTAATGCGTCGGTCAACTGTTGGTTTCTTATTTTGGTCAGATCATTCTCTCCTTAAACTTTTATTTTATGCACTAGGTTAGCCTCTTCATCTCCTCCACTTCTTATATTTTCAAAATCTTCTTCCTTTTTTTTTTTCCAAAATCTTCTTATGTTTGTAAAACCTCTTTTTAAAACCTTTCTTAAAAATGTCTTTTGCCCTTAGTGGCTTTTCTGCAAAAGTTTAGACACGATTAATTGTTGTAGTGAGTTGCGATACCCCACGATTTTGAAATTGATTGATATAATGAGATCTTTTCTGCGTGAGAGAGCTAGTGGCATACTCGTTGATTTTATCCGAGTTGGAGCCCTTCTTTCATTAGCGATGCAAAGAACTCATTTGTTCTCATGCTCAAGATCAATGGCCGAGTATTTCTCTCCGACGATGATAAAGTGTTTATTTGTTTTTTTTAAACCGTTTTCCCTTTTAAGCGGAACTACATTAGCTCTGACTTCTCCATTGCACCGAGGAGGTATGTAGGCACAAGGCTTAATGTCTTGCCGAGCTTATTTTAAAAATCAAACAAGAGCAAAAGTGATCTAAGCAAAACTAAGAGCCCATGGATAACCATGGATACAAAGGGTGCTTAAAACCTTCCCTTTGTATAACCAACCCCCCGAGCCCAAAATCTGTCAAAAGGTCTTTCCTGTTCTTTTATGCCTTTCCTTTTTTGGATAAAATAAAAGTCGGTGGCGACTCTTGCAAAAATATAAAATAATAAAAAAAGAGAGCAAGGAGTCAGTTCGTAAAAAAAAACCGAGTTTACAGAACTGGCGACTCTGCTGGGGACTTGAAATTTTTTTTTAGAGGGGTTACCTTAGAGTTTTTGATCACTTTAATATTTGCTTATACTTGGTTATTTTGTACATACTTGTTATTTCATGCTATTCTTGATATATGTGTGGTTCCGTCACTTGAGATACATTATGGACAAATCCTAACCCGGATTAAGTACACATAAGAATTAGGTGGAGGGTATAGTCATGTATGGCATACAAGGAGTTCAGTCCTTAAAAAGCTGGCATGAGAATCCTTCCGCTCAGTGGAGGTTCCTTGTTGGTAATATATGTTTAGCATGTTTCGTAGCGAAGACATTATTGCTTTCATTGAACTGTAGAAGCTGAGTTGGCCGTAGAACCCCAACCCATCCTGGCCTTATTAGGTTGTGGCGCAGAAACTATTCAGGTGAAGACTTGGATTAGTTGTCATGCGGAGAGCCACACTCAGACGAGTTTTTCTTGAGAATAATTCTAGCTCACAAGTTCAGTTGTGCAAGCCGGTAATATCTGAAAGAAAAATGTAGACTCTGACGTATCAGTAGAACATGTTATGCAGGTGATTAACCCTTAGTACTATTCCATGTTTGGTTCTTTAACCTCATGCCCGTGACGTTGAACTTTGGAACCTACCTTATGTGCACCATGTTTGTGTTACCATGTCGGTATATGTGGCATTCATGCATTCATACATTCATAAAAATCTTTTCCTTTGATTTCCAATGAACTCAGAGGTCTTTTTTTGTAAACATCGTAAGTTTCATCAAACTCAATGGATCTTGGGTGTTGATGGGGTGAAAACTCTAATCCACCAAAATGGATGATTGATTTTGATGATAACTTGATCAATGCTTTAATCCAATGCTTGAATGTTTGCAAATTAATATCTTAAGTTCTTTGAAACTCAAAAAAAATAAAATTAAAAACAACAATTACATCATTTGCATACATACATTCAGGTTATCCATGAAACTTATCCTTGTCTGTCTCCATCTTCAAAGTTATCTGTCTACCATCGAGTTGATTCTTCCTCCTCGAAATCCTCTTCCATAAGGTTTTAGGTCTGATCTTCATTGTCCTTTCCATCAAGGGGAAGCAGGCCATGATTTAGAAAGATGTTTCCCTATTGTTTGCATTTCCTCAGTTGTATTGTTTGCTTTTAAACTTTTTTCATTCCAGAATGTTAATTTTAATGAAATGAGCATCGTATGTTTGAATTCATTTTCATCTACTATGTCTATGTTTATGCTTCTTTTACAAAAATAAAAAAAATAATTAAAAAATTCTATTTTGCTTTCTCTATCAAACTTGTGTTTTACGCAAAGATTGGAGGGAGGATGATGACAACGAAATACCCAGGTTGTTGAAATGTATGCTTTTAATTAAAACTTTGCTGACAATGTACAGGCATTGTTTCAATTCCCAAACATTGGAGAAATAAGGAAGTTAATCCCTCGTCAACCCCTTTGAGCCTAGAAGTTGGTGTTTCTTTCTATTCGAAATAACCCACATTTTAACCCGGGGCAAGGTAGTTCCCAGTTAATTTGGTTGTGCATTCTATTTTAAGAGAATCATTCAATACACCTTTCAACAAGTGTTTTAATCACAAGCTTTCCTCCGCATACATCAAAGAAATGTTGGAGACGCCAAGCAAAAGCCAATGATGGGTCATTATAATCATTAAGCAGGATAGTCACTATCTTTCAAAAAAAGTATCAAAAAGAAAATCAAAGAAAAGCCTGCTAAGTCAAAATCAAAAAATGACTTAGGCAAAAATTAAGGCATCCCGCTGACTGTAAGTTCAAAATAAACAGTTCAGGCAAAAGTTAGGGATATCAAAAAAAGGGGAGATAAGTCAATAAATTCTTGAACCACAAAATGTTGTGACTATCAAAAGGAAGAAGTGACTGGCATCTCCAAGTTTTCTTGGCTTGTGAACTATCATCATTACAACAGGTAAAATTCCAAAAGTCTCTTGGTACCTAAATGCATATTTTGAATTAACTGGGTTTAGGAATGAAGATCATCACGAAGATGGGGTGGGTTACAAAAAAATTTGAGCCTTATACCTTTTATTTTTTAAACCGTGAACCTGACCACGTTACAACCTTCAAAAGCCCTAATTGAAGCAAGGTTTATTTTGAAAGCATACTACAACAAGGTTGCGTAAGCTGACTCCCAAGAGATTTGCCAATCATTTGTTTTGATATCATACTTTTACTTTGAATTTCTCAAACCATTGTGTTTTGACCAATAATTCCATTTTCTTTACATATATAACATCTTTCCAATAATGATTTTGACTTCAAAAAAATATGTTTTGAGCATTGCATTAAAATTACCATTCTTGAATGAACATTTTATTTGCAAGTAAGCACTCATCTTCTAGGAAGTTCGAACAGTCGAGAAACTTGGTCAGTGATCCTATCAGGGGCACGTTACTTCAAGATCCTGTTGTTCATATGTTTAATCAAGATTTGTTGATCAGAATATCCTCTTCAAGATGTATACTATGGCAAGTCTTCCCAACATTCATTTCAAGAGTTGAATCCATGATCTGTTCATCCCCAACATAGTTCAACTGAAGCCATGATCAGTTAACTTGCAACAATTATTCAATCAGGGGCAATCTTCTTCAGCAATCCCCAAGCATAATTTACCAGTCCTTCTCAAAGGATCATTTGTTTGATACAGTTATCAGTGTGACAAGAAGTTTGTTCAAGCATCTTCTTTCCAAGCGGATTTTTTAGAGTTCCCGTGTTGAGGAATCAAAGCTCCAATCTTGCCTCACAAAAGAGTCAATCTCAGTTGTCATAAATAACTACATTTCATTGAGCATTTATCATGCATAGAAAAAAATTCAACATCATGCATAGAAACAAATTCATGCTCATTTATATTTTTACAAGTCTTGTTGTTTTCAACATCTTACCTTGAGATCAAAGTCCAACTTACTTGGCATTGACCTTTAATATTATTCAATCACGCTTTACTCTTGATTGATCTTTATTTTCCATCATGTTTTACCCTTGATGTTGTTCAATCATGTTTTATTCTTGATGACCTTTGATATTGTCCAATCATGTTTTACTCTTGATTGTCTTTTGATACTATTCAATCATGTTTTAGTCTTGATTGCCTATGATGTTATCCAATCATGGTTTGCTCTTGATTGCTTTTGATACTATTCAATCATGTTTTAGTCTTGATTGCCTATGATGTTATCCAATCATGGTTTACTCTTGATTGCTTTTGATACTATTCAATCATGTTTTAGTCTTGATTGCCTGTGATGATGTTCAATCATGTTTTACTCTTGAATTCCTCTGTCAATTTATACTCCTTTCCAAATTCATTCATGTTTTACTCTTGAATTATTTCTGATATGGGTTCCAGAGATTTTTCTTTCTGAACGTCTCTATTGATTTCCTGTCCAGAGTTCCTTTCACGTTTTATTCCTGAAAGCTTCTGTCGATTGTTTCTTTCTTTTGTGAAGTCCGATTCTATTCCTGGATGACTTATACCTTTTCCCCAACGGAGTCTGTTTACTTCTCCCTTGTGGTGTCCTGTTTCCATCTCGTGGAAATCATATGCATTCATAATCATAAGCATTACATAGCATCTCAGGTTCAAAAATTGTGTTTTTATATATATTTAAGTCTCTTCAATCACGTCGAAACGAAGATTTCCAATCTTCAAACCTCCGGATAGAAGAAACTAAAAAAGGGGCATCTGTTGCACCCCAATTTTTGACCTCTGAGATCCCATCATTTTCTAAGTGTTATGATCATTATTGTTATACCCCAAAATTTGCCTGCGTTTTTTAAAAAAAAAAAAAAAGAGAAGTCAACAAACTTCTGTCTAAAAATTTGGAGTTTTATACAATCTTGGATTTTTATTTCATAAATATCCTGATTTTATGAATACTCAATTTTTAGAATTTTTTATACAGTATTTTGGTTCGCTGTTAAATTTATTCTTACATAAACGCCAAATACTGTTTATCACTTCATACACTGTTTATTTGAGATTTATTTTCAGATAAATAATGCTGACGCAGTCGGTACAGAATTAAAATTTGCAGGCGCGGAGTCCGGGTTTCAGATTGTACTGGTAACAATTAAATTATTATTGGTTTTATTTCCCACTAATTTTTATTTTTATACTATATTATTCTTTCAAAATCTCTTTCTTTCTTTTCAAATATCTTCCTTTCTTTTCAAATCTCTTTCTTTCAAATCAAATCCTAGCTTTATTCTACACCCCTTTTCTTTTCAAAACCTACCATATTTTTTTTTCAAATCCTACTACTATTCAAAACGGTAACACTCCATTCCCAACGTCTCTATCTCTCTCTTTTCACTCTATAAATACTCCTCATTTTTTCCATAAATTCTCACATCAAATTTCACTCATCTCCCAAATTTCTATCACACTATCTCATAATTATTTTCTCTTCTTCCCCGGCAAAAATGGCAAAGTGGATGGATACACTTTTTCTTATAGTCGTCACTATTTTTACGGTGATCATGTCCTTCTTCTGTCTGCATAGTCCTGAAAAATGCGGACCTGCGATGGTTACACTTCCGATCATCTATTTTCTGTTGTTCATAGCATGGATTATTAATCGTCATATGTAAAGTTTGTCGTATTTTCTGTTTTTTAGAATGTACCGTTCTTTATGTTTACCGTACTGTTCGCTACGTTTTGTTTAGGTAATATTTGTACTGTCAGTATTAAGTATTACACTATCTATTATACCGTCGTTTAACTAGTAAGATAATATTATGTGTGTTTATTGCTAGTTAAATATTTATTTTTCTATGCATTAAATCCCTTTCAATCTTATTATTGACGGTAATTTTGTTCGCGTACAGTGTATTTTAGTTATTTATTATATTTGTGTTTTTCTAACAAATCATGTAAATAATTTCTCACCGTTAACACAACAAAAAAACAAAAAGAAAAAATTGACTTTAACTGTTAAGTTTTCACTTTAATTGTTACGTTAATACCCGGACAGCTAGTTACCAGTCAAACCCGCTATCAGCGCAATTCTCCGTGTTTGTACCATCAGTCAAATCAATTTTTCACACTTCAAATTTCCAAGATTTTGTTCTAGAAGTCTTCTGATAATCACGTGATCAACAGAGACTCAACACTGCACAAAAATCAGGTACGCCTAACTGTCTCCTACACAAACAGTCCCTAACTAGGTTTTTTTGTTTTTTTTTCAGGAGAACGAGTTTTTGAGACCTCAAATGGATTTCATGCATCTCCATATGTCTCAAAGTACCACCAGGCAAATTTTCAAACTTCGATTCGCTCGGACGCACAGTCAACAGCTCAAACAGTCAACAGACGACCAGTTTGACCAAAAAGTCAACAGATAGTCAAAAATGCAATTTTTTGTCAACATCCATATTTTGTCAAAAGATTCATCATGTGATCAATGGTTGATCATAATTCATCAAGAAAAGTTCAGAAATCGACAAAACTCAAAATTGCAAAATTAGAGTTTTTTACCTAAAAGTCAACTGAACTTTGACCGACCATAACTCTCTCATAATTTATCACAAAAATTCCAAGCAAAGCTCATTCTCAAGGAAATTCAATTCTCTACAACTTTGATGTTGGGACCAAGGTCAAGAAATGCTTCCGCCTAAGAGATATAAGACAAAACATTACAGGTCATTTTCAAAGTCAACAAAAAGCAGTTTTTTGTCAAAGCCCATATCATCAAAATAACTTCTCCAAATGCAAAAACGCTTCCAAAGTGGCTTGTAGAGGACATCTTGGGCTTTCCAAAAAGTTAAAGAACACTTTCATAGGATCAAAATTGAGGGAGATATGCCTTGATGAAGTTGACCTTTTTTGGAAAAATGCATGAAACAAGTAATGACCAAAATTTGATTTTTTTTCAAAAAAGGCCAATTCTTTTGTGATTCCATCTTGATTCCCATATGTCTAAAGGGCATCCACGACCTATCCATGATTCATGACACTTTTATTTCATTTTAATTAAATTTTATTCATTTAAAATTCAATTAAAGTGAGATAATTCAAAGATATTATACAAGATGCTTATGGTTGCCAATCAAGACCAATTCAAAGATGCTTCAAGATAATATTTGAGATTGGAAAGAATAACACTTGATTGTTTTAACCATGGTTAAGAAATGCACTCATTGAAAATATTCCATTATCATATTTTTTCCACAAAATCAATCATGAAAATTCCAACTTGCAAGGGTTCAAGATCAAATCATTTGCCTATAAATAGAGCTTCATTTCTTCATTCATGAGGAGGAAAAAAAGGGGGAGGAACAAGAGGAGAGCACAGCAACAATCACCACAAAGTCATAGCTTAAGTTTATATATTTGCAAAAGTTTCAAGAAACTTGTAAAAATCAAGGCTCATTCAAATAGCCACTTTCAATCAATTTCAATCACTCTATTCCACTCTTGGGACATCATAGAGTAAGTACAATGTAATTTTTAATATGTAGTAGTGTTAGGAGTTCATGAATTAAAAACTCCATATTTATGCATATTTTCAATTTCTCAAAAAATGTTTTAATTTTAGTTTTAAGTTGATAAAATGTTTATTTAATTTTTAACATAAAAATATTTTATTTCTTTTCATAATTAATTTATTTTGCTTAATTAATTAGTAATTATGTAAATATTGCTTTTTTTAATTATTTTCAACCAATCAAAAAACCCCAAAAATATTTTCCTTTTAGATTTAGGTTTATATTTTTTATAATCTAATTTTTGACATATAAAATAATATTTTTCTTGTTAAGTTTAATTATTTGTATAATTATTTGTTTAATTAGCTTGTTAATTAACTTAAAATCAATTCCAGAAAATCACAAAAAGAATGAATTAAGTTTAATTTGTTTTATATTTATTTTTGTATATTATTTGATATTATTTCTTATCTTTTTCTTTGTCCCGAATTGGAATAAAAGATCAAATATGGCAGAGATTGTATGCAGTTGATTTAAGACTTTTGGAAATTTATCTTGTAGTCGCTATGATTCTATCAAGCTTCTGATAAATTTTCATTAACTTTAAATCCGAGATCATCATTCACTCACCATCGATCTTCACTAACATCGTGGATATACTTGACTAGCTTCAAGATGATTCGCGTGCTAACATACTAACAATTAACTTTAAATTCCGCATTTTATTATATTGTTCTTTATATTTCTTGCTTTATACTTTATTTTATCATTCATCATATTTATGTTTATGTTATTTTCTCTTTGTCCATTTGGACATATTATTTATATTTCTGCTATTTTTTCTTTGTCCATTTGGACATATTATTTATATTTCTGCTATTTTTTCTTTGTCCATTTGGACATATTATTTATATTTCTGCTATTTTTTCTTTGTCCATTTGGACATATTATTTATATTTCTGCTATTTTTTCTTTGTCCATTTGGACATATTATTTATATTTCTGCTATTTTTTCTTTGTCCATTTGAACATATTATTTATATTTCTGCTATTTTTTCTTTGTCCATTTGGACATATTATTTATATTTCCGCTATTTTCTCTTTGTCCATTTGGACATATTATTTATGTTTCCGTTATTTTCTCTTTGTCCATTTGGACGTTTATATTCCGCTATTTTCTCTTTGTCCATTTGGACGTTTATATTCCGCTATTTTCTCTTTGTCCATTTGGACGCTATGTTTATGTTTCCGCTATTTTCTTTTTGTCCACTTGGACCATACTTTACTTTTATGTTAAAACACTAATAAACAACAAAAATATAAAAAAAACGCTTAAGGTTTTCTCTTGGACTACTGGTTACTATCCCTAGCATTTTGGAGATTCGGACTGATGGACTTAGTGCCTCTGGACCCTTATTCTGTTATTACTCTGTGGTTGTTCTGTCTGGCATTGGATTGTTGTTTGTTTGCGTATGCAGGTATTTCCTTGAAAGTCCTTGATGGTTAATTCCAAGGCATTGAGATAAGGATTTTACCTTAAAACAGCCGTTACTCTGCCTGATTTTCATCAGAATTTTAATGTGCTTAATGCAAAGTGGTGCTAAAGATAATAAGTTCATCTGGATCCCCAAGTGGTAATGCGTCGGTCAACTGTTGGTTTCTTATTTTGGTCAGATCATTCTCTCCTTAAACTTTTATTTTATGCACTAGGTTAGCCTCTTCATCTCCTCCACTTCTTATATTTTCAAAATCTTCTTCCTTTTTTTTTTTCCAAAATCTTCTTATGTTTGTAAAACCTCTTTTTAAAACCTTTCTTAAAAATGTCTTTTGCCCTTAGTGGCTTTTCTGCAAAAGTTTAGACACGATTAATTGTTGTAGTGAGTTGCGATACCCCACGATTTTGAAATTGATTGATATAATGAGATCTTTTCTGCGTGAGAGAGCTAGTGGCATACTCGTTGATTTTATCCGAGTTGGAGCCCTTCTTTCATTAGCGATGCAAAGAACTCATTTGTTCTCATGCTCAAGATCAATGGCCGAGTATTTCTCTCCGACGATGATAAAGTGTTTATTTGTTTTTTTTAAACCGTTTTCCCTTTTAAGCGGAACTACATTAGCTCTGACTTCTCCATTGCACCGAGGAGGTATGTAGGCACAAGGCTTAATGTCTTGCCGAGCTTATTTTAAAAATCAAACAAGAGCAAAAGTGATCTAAGCAAAACTAAGAGCCCATGGATAACCATGGATACAAAGGGTGCTTAAAACCTTCCCTTTGTATAACCAACCCCCCGAACCCTAAATCTGTCAAAAGGTCTTTCCTGTTCTTTTATGCCTTTCCTTTTTTGGATAAAATAAAAGTCGGTGGCGACTCTTGCATAAAATAAAAAAATCAAAACAAAAAAGGAGCAAGGAGTCAGTTCGCCTCAAAAAACCGAGTTTACAGGTTCCCATGCCTAATCACGATAAGATGGATTAATGTCTAGAAGGATGAACTTTTTAGATCATTAGATTTACTTTCATTTGCAATTTCTTTCATGTTTGATTGAACGTTCGACTTATGATAGACATTATCTGTTTTAATAATCATCATCAGTGCATTGTATATGTTTGTCTTGAATAAATTAATTCGCTATCACTCATTTTTATGTCTTTACTTTGCATATGTTTTTTGATATTCAACTCCTGCTAAGCTGTAAGCCTTTTAAGGGAGGATAATGAAAACGATACCACAACCTCATACAGTATGCTTTTGAGCGGACTATGCTGACGATGTACAGGCATTGTTTCAATTCCTAAAAAGTCACTAGTACAAAAATACCTTTTTAGTAGAGTTTGTTAAGTCAGTTCACCTGCCACCTGACTTAAGAAGTGACACGGTGGCAATTTCGTAAATATTTGTAATTTAGTTAGGTCGGTTGCTTTTAAATTCGACTTAACAAATATTGGATTTAATTTCTTAAGTCGGCTGTAGTTACCAACTGACTTAAGAAATCTATTTATTAAGTCAGTTGTCACCCACCTGACCTAAGAAGTTTTATTCATATAATAAATTAATTGAATAAGAAATAGAGTTAAATAAGAAATAGAAGTATATTTTCACGTGAACACTTGTTGTAAAGAGTCAGACTGCACGCGGAAAGTGAAATCCAACTTAGCCTATTATTCCTCATCGATGAGAAAAAACCCCAATCTATGGATCTCTCTCGATTCAACTTTCCTTAACCCCTTTCAACCCTTCGCCTTGAGAGTTACATATTTTTTTAATACCGATTCTCATTCTCTACTCCAAAGCTTCGATTTCTTGTTCTCTGCTCCGAAACTTGTTCAATTTCACATTCCTTCACCCATTTTCGCAGAAGTCACTCACCAAAGCGTAATATCTGACGACGAAGGTGAACCCTAATCTCCTATTTCATTCTCGGCATAATGTTTTCCTCTTCTAAGTTTTTCTTTTGGTTCTAGATGAAGTTGAGTTGATATTGATGAGAGAGAGGATGAAAAAGAATTGGAAATGGGAGGTGGAGATACCAACAAGGATGATGAGGATGAATAAGAGGGTATGAACTTTGATTGTTTTGAGTTTTCGCATATTTGCTGTTTACCATGTGGTTACGGGTGAATGTTTAGAATATTAGGGATTTCAAATTCGGGTTTCCTACGTGGCATTGTTTGATATTGGTGTGAACTATCATACAATTGCTCTTTCGGGCAGGCTGTGCATAATGGTAACAAATTTATCAAACTGTGTCTAGACCTTGCTCTTTTAGTACTGATTTTGTTCAATTTGAGATATGTTGATTTGAGAATATGTGCATTTATGGATTTATGGATGGGTAGGACTTTCCATCTTGTTCACATTTGGATTTCTTTCCTTTTATACCAGATTGCTCTTGCATTCTTGGTTGGACAGTGAACCTGGTCTTGAGACATATCCTGACATTTGTGAAGCTGCTTTTGGTACTGCTGGATGTATTGCCATTTTAGTAAGTCGATCTTCACACTCATCTTTATGCTCTTTTCTTGTATGTATTTTGAAGTTGGAGTGGTCTCTAATCTCAATTTCCATTGATTCCTCCATTTTATGGTTGCAGATAGTATTGTATGTCAAGTTATATGCAAGTACATCTTCCTTCATTCAATTAGTACGAGATAGATAGCAATCCATGATACCTTTTTCTATGTTTCAGTGTTATATTTTGAGCTTTTAAATTTTGGAGTTGAATAAATTTCACATACCTTGGATTATAATTTTTTTTCATAAAAACTATATATGTTATCACACAGGGATGTTGCATTGAGTATATAATTTTGGAAGGTGATAACTTGGCATCCTTGTTTCCAAATGCATACTTAGATTTAAGTGTATTTGTGTTGACTCTAAAAACACTCTTTGCTGTGATTACCCCATTGGTTGTTCTTCCTACAGTTTGGCTTCGTGACCTTCGTATTCTTAGTTAAATTTCAGGTGACTCTTATTTTGCGCAATAGTGACTTGATTTTTGGTTAACATTTGAGCTTAATATAACCATTTATTTACCATGTCTGTGATAGCCGGTGGAGTTATTGCACCTGTTTTAGTAATTATGTGTTTGTTATGGGTCGGCGTAGAAGAAGTTGGCTTTCAACGTTCATGGACAATGCTCGATCTTGCAGCCCTACCTGTTGCGATTGGTCTTTACGGATACTTTTATTCTTGACATGTTGTGTTCCCAAACATTTATACATCAATGTCAAATCCAAACTAATTTTCTACAATACTAGTAGCACAATTAACCCAAGATCGTCTTTAGTCATGGTTTAAAATTCCGAACGAATGTGTTATAAATGATTATCCTTTTGAATCTATCTAATACAATGTATGATTATTTTTATTGTAGCTTCGGAGTTTGTAGCTCACTCTATGTTGGAGGTGCTGTTATGGGATACATAATGTTTGGAGAAGATACTCTCAATTCACTCTTAACCTGCCCAAGATTTGGATGCAACCAAGATTGTTGCCTGGACTACGGTACACTAATTCAATATTCTATTTACGATATTATCTCAGTAGAATAAACTTTAGAAACTGAATCGGATCGAGATCGATACTTTAGAGACTAAAGTGATAGTTTATTCTATATTAACATATTTTTGTTGTTTTATAAACCATATAAATTGCTAACATTATTTTCTGCTACTTTATTTTGCAGGTGGTTAATCCATTTACCAAATATCCTTTATACGTGTCGTGTGAATACATATATGCATGAATATAGAATGAAAAAAAAATCATCATGAGAAGTTTCATTTCTTTTTCAATCTCTTCATAGAATATTCTTATATACAGATGATGAATTATGATTTTTCTTAACTAGCATCGATACGTATGCATTGATTATGTCTTCCTTGGCAATGAGTCTTGAAGAGTTAATACCATTAAACCATTCAAAGGCTTACCTATTTTCCGTTTTCATCAGAACATGCCTTGTATTTTCTACCCTTGTTATTGTTCTCTAAGTTCCCTTTTTCGGTAAGTCTTATCAATCATTACAACTGTAATATGACATAGTCGTACTATGTTATAGATAAGACGCATCTGATGATTTTTTGCAGGTTTGGTAATATCGTTGATTGGATCAATACTTACAATACTTGTAGTAAGTTCCCTTCCTTTATTCGGTTATTGCTCATAGTGTTATTGACTGCATCATTTTACTGATTATTATCAACCTTGTTGACAGACTTTGATTCTACCATGTGTTTTTTACCTAAGAAACTTGCGAGGCAAAGTCACGCGATTACATGTATGATAGTTCGACTAATATCACGCCATCAATTATCACTATATGTTTGTGAACTTTTTAGAGCTTAATTGATACTGGATGAGCTATCCAAAAAATTGTACTAAAATCTTTGAAAACATTTGAAGTATCATGTAGAGAATTCTAATTTTTTTTAGTGTGTTTAATGGATGCAGATTCTTTCCTATTTCACATACATGGATAATTCTTGGAACAGTCTTGTAATATCAATTTTATCACAGGTACACATTTGATAAATTGATTTCAGGATTTTAACTGCATTATATTTTATATCCCTGTTGGATATATTTTTCAAAACACTGAAAGTCCTCTTTTTCTTGTTAGGCACAATTTGTTTTTGAATGGCATGTTAATCTTATTAGCTGTTCTCCTAAGCGGACCAATTTTTATGACAAGAAAAGTTCAAGTTTCATTTGTTTTCTCTTTAGGTTGCCCAAAATTACCCGAAGAAGATTTTCAACATTGAAACTTTTGCTTTGATAACAATGGAACTTTGTATACACTACCTTTTTAAAATATTTCATAGGTAATTGATTTCCTGTGACTAATAACTCATTGTAGTTTCTTATTTGATAGACATTTTTGCATAATTGATATATATATATATATATATATATATATATATATATATATATATATATATATATATATATATATATATATATATATATATTCATGAATTCTGTTGTTCAGAACTAACACAATTTCAGTAGATTATCCAAACTCTGTGGAGAAAATGTGATACATACATTATGTAGCATAACAACGACAGTAATTAACTATATTGAGACCAAGGTGTGCATGTTGTGTATGGTTCTAGATAACTGGTTTTTATATGAGCTACTCTTTTTTTTGCATATTTAAAGTTGTATATTCTTTGAAGTCATGGTGCAATTTTTTAATCCTAACAGAGGATTATCATTACTGACTTGCTCTAGTTTTAGCTGGCATTAGTGTTGTCATGATTACAGGTATGATAGTTCAACTAGTATCACCATTAGTTATCACTATTTGAAAATCTTTGAAAACATTTGAATAATGTAAATTTTGTTGATGTTATAGGTTTTCATCACCAGTTTATCACAAGAGTTCATTGAGGATGAGAGCTTCCAATCAATAGGGAAGTCAAGTAGCTTCACAGTGTCACCAGTTTAAATTGAAACCCTTTGTTATGAAACTCAATTTAAAGTTTTCGTTATGTAAATGCACTAGACGGATTTGGTTTTTAGTTAGATATATTTAGTGTTGCAACTTGTGAATTGACCTTTGATTCATTTTGGTTGTTACTGTTATTAGTTAGTTAACAGAGTAAAGTTGGAAGATATTATTTTATTTAGAGTAAATTGATATTGGTAAGGTTAGTAGTGTATAGAAAATAATTTGACTTTTGAAGTTTTATTTCTAATTCTAGAAATAAGATAAATTGATGAATTGGAATAGATATTAAACTTAGATTAAGAAATAATTGATGTAGAATAATATTTAGTTTGATGACAAAATATAATATTTTATTTTTCAAATGATAGTTAGTACGAAGGCTGAATTCATTTATTAAAAACATACAACTTGTTAGGTCAGTTAAGTTTATCTGATTTAAGAAACAAACTTCTTAAGTCGGGTACATATGGCATTAGAGCTTTCTGAAAGCCTGGACTTATTAAGTCGGGTATGATTTAACAGACCTAATAAAATTTTCTTAAGTCAGGTCTAAATCCGACTTAAGAAGTCAAAACTTCTTATGTCGGAAATTCTTAAGTCAGGTTCGGAACCGACTTAAAAAGTCGTTTTTAACCGACTTAAAAAGCAATTTTTCTACTAGTGAGTGGAGATATAAGGATGTTAATCCCTCGTCAACCCCTTTGAGCCTAAGAAGTAGAAGTTTCTTTCTTGTACTAATTAAAACCCTTGATCATAACCTGGGGCAGAGTAGTTACTCAGTTAACTCAGTTATGCTAGCCGTTGCTTATACAAATAGTGATGGATTCCCGTAACCATTAAGTCAGGCAGTCGACATCTATCAAAAGAAAAAATCTATTAAGTCAAAACCTATGAAGGAGACTTATCAAGTTGAAACATCCCGCTGACTGTAAAAATAAACAGTTCAGGCAAAAGTTAGGGATAACAAAGTCAAAAAGGAGGTTGCTAAAAAATCCTCGACGAAAGAAAACATTTCAAAAGAGGTCACTGCGAATCCTCGATAAAAAGAAAATTACAAAAAAAGGATGATTGTCTGTCCAAATAATCTGTCGGTGCTTTAACCATCACAGAATGTCAATATTACGATTTCAAAGCTCTGCTAGAACTTAAACGCGAAGTTGACTGAGCATAGGATCGAAGAACATCACGAAGATTGGGGATGGGTACAAATAAACTTTGAGCCTTTATCCTTTGTTTCTTAAACCGTGAACCAAGCCACGCTACAACCCTTGAAAGTCCTAACTGAAGCATGGTTAGTTCGAAAGCATATTGTCACAATAAAGGTATCCCGACTCCTTAAGGTTTACCAAAAAATGCTGAGTCGATAGTTCGTTTCTACAAATAGCATGTTTTTATAAATATCACGCTTTTACATCTCCTATTTTAAATGTTTTTCAAAAAACTCAAGACAGACGTATGCATTGCATCTCACGAACTCATTATTAAACATATTCTGATACATAATTTCAAATGTTAGCAACAGAAAGAATTTGCACAAGGGTACAACTAATGACTGAAAGTTATCCCGACAGACAAGATTAATCCGAGAAGCAATGTCTCCTACGTATACAAGGGGCATGGCACGCTTTGCCCGATCAATCTGGGGCAATCAAGTCAAGATTCGAAGAATCTCTCAAATGCCAAACAATCAAAGGCATACATCCCAAGTGGATTTCAAACTATTTCCCGATCAATCTGGGGCAATCAAGTCAAGATTCGAAGGATCTCTCAAGGGTGCCAAAACAATCAGGGGCATGCATCCAAGTAGATCTGAAGCTACTTCCCAATCAACATGGGACGTTGTCCTGGGCCTATGATTACTAAGGGCATGTCGCCCATAGTGCACATCTCATAAAGTCCTCGCGAGGCGAATCTTTCCAAAGTTCATACTAGCAGGGGCAAATCTATGCAAGTCCAGTTTGACATCTCGACCAATACTAATTGGTGTGTCCCAATCAAATCAAATCCAGGAATGGTAGTTACTATAATACTGGGGGCAACTTTCAAGACACCCATGTCTCCCTACAGAGCCGGGTTCACAAGATCATGTCCCCACAGAGTAATCATCAAGAAGATATTTTCAAATGCTCTCGTCCCGACAAAGACATGGCTCCCCAACAGAGTTTACATCTTCAACACTACCGGTTCTCCAACACTTTGCTCTTCTCCAACATGGTTTACTAATATCTTTTATCCCCAGTCAGGGTACATCAAATTACTATTCATCCCCAAGCAGAAATCATAAATCTCCAGCTAAGCATCTTCAAGACAAGATCAGACATTAAAATCACAAAGACATAGAGATTTATTTTCTCAATCAAGACAACATAAATCATATTCACATATCATATGTCATAAACATATTCATACATTGCATACATTACCTCATAATGAATACATACATAACACGTAAGTTTCTCATTTATTTTGAGAGACTCGTCGCATAATACATGCACCATAACATTGTATAAAAACTGACAATATCTGACAGGTACATTACGAAGATTCGAATCTTATTCAAAGCAAAGCCTAACGCACGGTCTTCCAGACGTCTACGGACGCAAATTGGATTCAGTCTAACGCACGACTCATCCTTCAACCTAACGCACGGTCTTCCAGACGTCTACAGACGCAAATTGGATTCAGTCTAACGCACGAATCATCCTTCAACCTAACGCACGGTTTTCCAGACATCTACAGATGCAAATTGGATTTAGTCTAACGCACGACTCATCCTTCAACCTAACGCACGGTCTTCCAGACATCTACGGATGCAAATTGGATTTAGTCTAACGCACGACTCATCCTTCAGCCTAACGCACGGTTTTCCAGACATCTACAGATGCAAATTGGATTTAGTCTAACGCACGACTCATCCTTCAACCTAACGCACGGTCTTCCAAACGTCTACGGACGCAAATTGGATTCAGTCTAACGCACGACTCATCCTTCAACCTAACGCACAATCTTCCAGACGTCTACGGATGCAAATTGGATTTCGTCTAACGCACGACTCATCCTTCAACCTAACGCACGGTTTTCCAGACATCTACGGATGCAAATTGGATTTAGTCTAACGCACGACACATCCTTCAACCTAACGCACGGTTTTCCAGACATCTACGGATGCAAATTGGATCTGATCGAACGCGCGACACATCCTTCAACCTAACGCACGGTTTTCCAGACATCTATGGATGCAAATTGGATTTAGTCTAACGCACGACACATCCTTCAACCTAACGCACGGTTTTCCAGACATCTACGGATGCAAATTGGATCTGATCTAACGCATGACACATCCTTCAACCTAACGCACGGTTTTCCAGACATCTATGGATGCAAATTGGATTTAGTCTAACGCACGACTCATCCCTTAACCTAACGCACGGTTTTCCAGACATCTGCTGATGCAAACTAGACCCAGTCTAACATACGACTCATCCTAAGTATATCCTTCACATACGGTCTAACGTACGACGTATTCTAACTCTCAAGCAGGATGGCATCTTCGAGCCCATCCCAATCATACATCTTTTCCAAACACCTGGGTGGCATCTTTAAGCCCATATCCAATAAAATTTCTCTCAAGGCCTGGATGGCATCTTTAAGCCCGTCTCCGACAAAAGTCCTTACTTCAGCTAGGGCAAATTCCTGGGTATTCTAGTGTTCAATCCTCTTCTACCTTCAGATTCCGACTGGCATACAAACCACTCTACAACTTCAGGTTTAAGAAAATTGAACAGGGGCAGCTGTCATACCCCAAAATTTTCCCATACTATTTCTCCTATTCAAATTCAAAGTCAAGACACATGGCTCTAAGACACCCCTCCTACACAAGGACAAAGGAACTAGGGTTTTGATGTTCTGAGGAAAAATCAATGGATCAAAAGCTCCAAGGCATCTCATATGGTCTATGATATTCTAAACTACTTCCATGACAAAGTTCAGGGCTCAATTCAAAAGATTGATCACTCAATTGCTCAGAAAGTCAACAGTCGACTGATTTGATCTAAAAGTCAACTGTGGTCAAAGTACAGTCAAAACTCCTGATTTTTTGTCAACATCCTTATAATGAAGTATCATTCACCATTTGATCAAGAGTTGATCATGGTTCATCAAGGAAAGATCAAAAATCAACAAATTCAAAAGTTTCTAAATTAGGGTTTTCATAGGAGAAAGTCAATTGAACTTTGACCAGCCATAACTCCTACATGGAACATCAGAAATTTTCCATCCAACGCTCATTTTGAAGGAAATTGAATTCTCTACAAATTTGTCTCTCATATGCCAAGTCTAAAAATGCTTCATTTGAGCGATATGGAACCAAACATTACAGGTCCTTTTTGGAAGTCAACCAAAAGCAGTTTTTAGTCAAAGCCAATATCATCAAGATAAAATCCTCAAATGGAAAAAAGTTTCCAAAAATGGCTTGTAGAGGACATCGTGAGGTTTCCAAAAAGTCCTAGAACTCTTCCATACCTTAAAAATTGAGGGAGATATGCCTTGTCAAAGTTGGGCCATTTTGAGAAGAAATATGTGAAATAAAAGGCTCCAAAATGAATCTTTTTGCAAAGGGACCCAATCTTTATTGGCCAAATCTTCACTCTCAAGTTATCCAAGGCCTCAAAATTCAATTGCCACGAAATTGTTTGATTTATTTGATTTATTATGAATTTTTATTCATTTATAAGTGATTAAAATTAAGTAAATCAATAGAAAATCAAAGATATGGTTTAAAAGATCAATTTGAATCAAATCCAATCATCATTTACCCCCATATTCCGTACAATTTCGTGCTCCTCATAATTGATTGAAAATTTTTAGAATTTGGCAAAGATAGAAAGATTGGAAATCATATTTTCAATCAATTTCTTCAAATTGACAATCAAAGATTTCAAGGAGATTTATTCAAATTCTGTTGACCTAAATACTCCTAATATATAAGCAACACAATTGCAGACCAAAAGGGGAGGAATGGACAAGGATTCTGCAGGCAGAGGCACACGCTCATAATCCAAAAATTGAAGAAAATCTTGAAATCAGTTTGAGAGGTTGGAGGAGATTCAGCAATATTTGAAGGTTCAAGCACGATCAGGGAACACTCTTGATCGTTTCCCAATCGATTTCCAGGCTTAAAGCGTCAAGAATACGCTATTTTTCATTCACGGTTTGGCCATACTTTTACAACTTCGATTTCCTTAATTCATGCATTGCTAATCAATTTTGATTGCATATTATGGTTATTCATTATGATTGCAACGTGTTTGAATGCTTCGATTTGAGTTTTGGGTTAAATATGACTATAGGCCATGTTTAGGGTTCGAGGTTCTTGAATTTGGGAACTCTGTTTAGGAACGGTTATCGGCCAAATTAAGGGCTCCATTGAATCCATAAGGGCGGTTATAATCAGTCTGGGTTATTTTTGCATATTTGTATCTATATTCTGCAGGTTCACCATGGCCGAACCAGAGAAGGAGTCACAAAAGTGACGATGAACAGTAATTGGCGCTGTTTTTTTTTAAAACTTATTAGCGTCGCTTGTTTTCTTATATGGATCATGCTCCAATTTAGTACCAACGAGCAACAATTGGCTCAGTGGTGTGCAGGCGCGTCCAAAGGTTTGCGCATAATATCGCGGGTTCGATCCCTGTATGGAGCAAACCTTTTCTTTTTTTATGCTAACATTATTATGCAGATCCCGTGTTGCTAGCGTAGGTGAGCCCATGATGCAGCTTCGTCTCAAGGCCCTAGGATCTTCCCAAGGATGTATCCAACGTCTACAGATTGAAGATCCACCGTGCACCATCAGGAAGCGTCACACTAGATTACCAGCTGAGTTTTCTTTAATTTTTTTTAATTACATAACCTTTTTTTTATATTGTTATTTATTTTGATTATTGTTTTTCAAAACTCTTTTAAATATTCTCTTTTAATAAATTTTGTTCTAAATGTTCTTTTTATAAAACAAAAGTATTTATTCTAATAATTTTATTTGGTTTAAATGATTAATTGTTTAAATTAATTTAATTGTTAAATTATTTAATTAATTTTAAATATTCTTATTAATTAATTAAAAATAAATATTAAGGTTAGATATTTAATCGAAACCTGATTTTCACCGATTTAATTAATTAGGTTGAAAACCAATAATTAATCAATTCGACTTTATTTATTCTATTAATCAGGATTTGCGAAGATCACACCTACACTAAGAGTTTTCTTTCTTTTCCTTGTGCAGTTTCAGGGTTAGCATCGGGGTTTCCTGTGACTACGAACCATATCAGATCAAAGCAAAGTCCCTGATTTTATTCTTACTTACTTAAATATTTATTTTTGCCTTGTTAATTTAAAATTAGGGTTTAGTATTCAATTGCCAATGAATTAGCCATACACTCACTATTTTCTGTTTATTTCTTTCTTTTCCAATTTTCAGGGTTAGCCAGCCGGTCAAAGCTCGATTAGTCGGTAACCCTAGAAACTCATCTTTTAAATTCTTTATTATTATTACTTATGCTAAACCCTATTGCGTTCTTGGGGTTTAAGTTTATTGTTTTTTTCTTTTCCCCATCCCCATGGTTTATTCTGTATCTGCTTCGAGGTTGTATTGTGTGGCCTTGAAGGCACTTAAACTGTGATAGATATATTATATTATTACTGCGTGGTTAGTAAAATAGGGAGTGGTAACCCTGAATTGAATTAGAATCACTTAATTAATTGATAAATTATTTTGAATCTGATCACGTGATTTTTGCACCCACACACCTTTTATGGTACCCCTCTTGTTGCATGTTGCATGTTGCCTATTGCCTGTTGCCTTGTGTTTTAAAATGTAGAATAGCCAAGTCCCTCGAATACGAGGATACCTCAGCAATGTTGCCCTCGGTTCATTCAAAGATCATAAGTCCCTAATGATGCTGCCTTCGATTCGCCAAATATGATCTCGTCCCTCGAAGTTGCCTACGAGGTACTGAGGTATCCTCTGGTTGCCTAAACGAAAAATGGCTATTCTGATCCTTCCCTTAGACTACCTGCCTTTCTATGGCTAGGGACAGTCTTTGGCGAACGATAATTCGACGACCCTTCAACCTCCAAATCAAAGGACTTCCTTACCCTCTTATGGTTGGGATAGCCCTGAAAGGCTAAAAAGAACATTTTTCATCTAACCAGGTAATTGCCCCTAATTGCTTTGCTCTGGTTTAAATCTTTTTCTTACACTTTTTCATAAACCTTCAAAAAGGCTACGCTCATTTACGAGCTAAAGTCCTTGTTTCTTCTTCTTCTACATTTCTTTCAAAGAGCAAAGCAATTAAGAGCCCATGGAAAACCATGGATGCAAAGGGTGCCTTACACCTTCCCTTTGCATAAATTACCCCCCGAACTCGGTTTTTTTATTTAAAAGGTTTTTCCTGTTCTTTTAGCCTTTCTGATAATTTGGATAAAATAAAAGTCGGTGGCGACTCTTGCTTACCGCGACATTTCGATAAAGTCAGTTCACCGTATTACATATTCTAAAGGCGTAAATCGATTAATATGTTGAATTGAGCAGTTAAGTTTATGGTCGGATTAGTCGGAGGATTATGAATTCGCGAGTCGGTATATTTAAGTTATGGATCGATGGTAAATATGGAATATTATTGGAAATAATATTCAGTTATGTTGTGTGGTTAATTATTTATGTATGTTAATTGGATTAATTGAGCAATTAAAGAGATATTATGAATTGGGCCTAAGTGAAAGAAATATAACACAAAGAGATTGGATTGTGAGTTAAGCCCAATTAAGGAAAGAATAATAGTAAGAATTAGGGTTTTAGAGGTTTGGCCTCATAACTCATTTTGTGGAAAAAGAAGAGAAAGAAGAGAAAGAATGGAAGGAAGAGAAAAGCTAAGGCATGAAGAGGAAGGGCTCCATTGGTGAAGCTTTTGCTAAGGTAAGGGTGGGGTTCTTACTCTCTAAGGGTTGGCATGATGATGTTTATGGTGGGTTAGATTGTATGTTATTTTCCATGGATGTATGAGTTTGAAATTGTTAGGTTTTAAGTGAAATCAATGGTGTAATGTTGTATGTATTGATGGAATGATATGTTATAATGCTTCTTACCATGATTCTATGTGTGGGTTTTGAATTATAGAATGTTTGGTGGAAAGAATGTGAAAACCTAACTTTTGGGATTTGGGTGAAATTCATAGGTTTGCATGATTAATGAGATTTTGATGAATCTAGTGATGCATATGAGTTGTATATATGATATGCATGAGAATTTCGTTTGCAATTTTGAGCTAGAACATGGATTTGGGTGTTGGGATGAGAACGGGGTTATGCTGAACTCGTGCAGGGGAATGTTTCGGCACTGCGATCGCGACATCATAAGGTCATGGATACTAGGAACACTTGTTTATGTTTGTTATCTACTTGGCATCATGACATCATAAGCATAGCATTTCACTAACCATTTTAAGGACCAAGAAATTTATCTTCGTTCTTTTTTGTAGGTCATGGATACTAGAAACACTATTCGAGTCAACTTTGTGAGGGTACCTTCTGAGCTAAAAGAATTGGTATTAAAGGTTCCTGGAGGTTCTCGCTTCAGCGAAAGACATGGTCACCTACTCAACTTGGTTACCTCAGTTTTTGAAGAAGAAATGATGAGTGTGTTGTTTCAATTCTTTGACCCCGAGCATCATTGCTTCACATTTCCCGATTATCAATTAGTGCCTACCATGGAGGAGTTTTCTAAGATGCTTCACATCCCCAATATAGATCAGCTACCGTTCACTGGTTTGGAAAATATTCCGAACCCTGGAGTCATGGTTGCTACTTTACATGATCTGAAGAAGTCTGAAATTGAGCACACTTGGGAAATAAGGAGTGGAGTCAAGGGTTTCCTTGCTAGGTTCCTACTTGAGAAGGCTCGATCGTTCTTGGATTCCATGAGTTACCATGCTTTCGAAGACATAATGGCTTTGCTCATCTATGGTTTGGTGTTGTTTCCAAATCCTAACCAATTCATAGACGTACACGCCATCAAGATATTTTTTACTCGAAATGCAGTACCTACTCTGCTCGGAGATATTCTACATTCACTTCACACTCGTACTATGAAGAAGCGAGGAACTCTCATGTGTTGTATGCCTTTGCTGTCTAGGTGGTTTATTTCGCACCTTCCTCGATCAGTGATGAGGAATGACCAAGGCTTGAAGTGGCATCGGAGAATAATGTCGCTTTATCATTCTGATATTCGTTGGTGTTCTCTATCCAAGGAAAATGTTATTATCATCGTCCGTTGTGGACAATACCCTAATGTGCCACTTCTAATTTTGAAGCTATTTCAAATAGATTTTCATAAAAATCATTTTTGAAATACAATTTTTTGAAAAAATTGCAATTTTGACTAAGTTTTGGTCTTCAATAATGTATGTTTATGTTTTAGGATGTCAAAATTAGTGTTTCATTTTAGAAAAAACGAATATAAAAAAACTTGTAATATTTTGAAAAACGATTTTGAAAAATCTATTTTCAAAAATACAAAGAAAAAAATCTATTTTTTTAGAGCTGAAACAAACAAGACCATAGTGTGTTGAAAATAACATATCTCTTACCCAGTTATTTACAAAAGTTCTTGCTTTATTTTAAATTAATTAATAAATAAATAAAAAAAATTAGAAAAGAGTAACAAAATCTTGATGGAAGAGATATAGAAAACAAATATAGAAGGTTTAAATGGTCACGACAGTCAATATATGTGAAAATATATCATTGAAAGTTATACTAAATCTGAGACAACGGTCAATATAATGTGTAAAATAGCAATTTCGTCAATCAATTATCAAAATAAAATTAATAAAAAATAGTATTTTAATAAATTCAATTAAAAATAATATTTAATAAATTCAAAGTTCATAGATAATTTTTATGGCATATTTTTAATTAATAAATTGCATCCCTATATAAAACAAGCAGGAAACAACAATAACAAAGAAACACGTTTTTTCTTCTTAGTTCTTTACTCTTTACTCTTTCCTCTCCATTCTTAATCCATTGCTATCATGTACTTTTTTTTTTCATTCTCTTCGTTTACTTTTAATGTTCTAAGTTTTCATCACTCTTGAGTATTACTTTCTTTCATCACAGTAACATAATGTTTTTTTAGTTCTTTTTAACATAATTTTGATTTTAACAAAATATTATTTTGTTTAATATTGATTCAATATTTTGATGCAGGATATATTTTTATACAGTTATCGATCCATCAACGGTAAGAAAATATCAAATCCTTATTTTTTTTATCTCATTCGTTGTTTTATTACTACCTAATTTTATTTTGACTTGCCTCTAGGAAATAATCGAAGTTTGTCCCTATTACATCGAATTATTTGGAGATACACTAAAAAAGAATAAGACAGTATGGTTGTACAATCTTCATGACAACAAATACTGCAGAGTTCTTTATTATTTTGAATTTGGTACACCATACATTAGAAATGCTCATATAGTGGCATCATACTTTGATTTTAATGTACCAACACAAATAAAAGTCTATTATGTGCCTAAGAGAAATCAATTAAATTTTGAAGTCATCGAACAAACAAATTCAGTCAGCAACGATGATTTCGAGTTGGACCAAAATGGTGAGGCAAGTGATATGAGCACTGCTGGTAGTTGTTGCTGGGATTAACTGTATCAGCAAAAGTTATTACAAGAAGTATTCTTACTTTCATTGTATTGTCAAGTTATTTAATGAAATTTTTATTACTATTATTTAAATATTTTTGTTATTTAATCACAATTTAATTTCAAAAATTAATAAACTATGTCATATATATATATATATATATATATATATATATATATTAATGCAAAATGAGTTAACAATTAATATCTAATAAAAAATATACATCTTCAAAATAATGTTTTATGATTTTCAATAACCTACTTCTATTAAAACAAATTATTCTACAATTTGGTTTTTTAAATTTTTTTAAGAAATATTATGTATTTAATTTCAAAGTAATTTTACAAGTTTTCTATTTCTATTTCTTTAATATTTTATGAGTTCCGTATATATTTCTTTTTGATTTTTGTTTACTTGACATAAAGAAATAGAATTTACCCATGACTTGAAGAACTCCAATATGTACCTATCCGACCCCAGACACTTATGGCCATCACAAGATCATATAGCTTCCTTCACTTACATTTCGAAAAAAGCCCTAGTCAACTTCAACCTATCAGATAAAGTCAACCCCTTAAAATCTAGATCTTTTGGTTCCGGTCTACTTTCCTCCTCTTAAAAAAAACCTTTGAAGTGCTCAAAGATGAAGTTCTTGATTTCTCCAACCTCCTCCAACCTACCCCTCCTTGAAATTAGAGAACACAATGAAGTATTTCCCTTTCTTCCCTTAAAGCGGAGTGAAAGAAACGCGTATATATTTTATGAAATCCGTATATATTTTTTTTTGATTTTTTTTATATGAGATATGTTCAAATTATAATATATAAAAATGTTAGCCAATTACGCATCAATTAAATATATTATTATATCTTCAATGCTTTATTTCTACAAATTATATTTGAATAGTATTTTTATTTCATTTTGAGAGTTTTTTTATTAAATCATAGAATGTTAATTAAAAAAAAATATAGTGAAAATAAAAAAAAGTTTTTACGTTTTATTAGGATGAAATGGTGTGTTGAAAATAACATTTCTCATACCCAGTAATTAACAAAAGCTCTTGCATTATCTTAAACTAATTAATAAATTAAATATTGATGGAAGAGATATAGAGAAATAGGACTCAACAGGAAATAGTAAATGCCAGGAAGAAAAAAATTGAGAATGGATTAAAGGGTCACACCGGTCAATATATATAAAAAATATCATTGAAATTTATACTATATATGTTATTTATGTAGCATGAGACATGACACAAATGTCAAATGTAAAGTACCAATTTCGTCAATCAATTTTAAAATAATTTAAAAATAGTAATTTAATAAATTTAGTTAAAAATATTATTTAATGAATTCACCGTCCACAATTAATTTTCATGGCATATTCTTAATTAATCCATTGCATCCTATATAAATAAGAGTCATTTCAACCAATTCACAAATTAAAACAAGAAAGAAAAACAACAATAACAAAAAAATCACGTTTTTTCTTCTTTATTCTTGGTGTATAAAAATTAGAGTTTATTTTTTATTTTTTAGTAATCAAGATATATTAATTTAGAACAAAAGTTCTAACAAACTCGGTTACAAAAGGCAAAGACCGCCAAAAACGGAAAACAAACACCGACAAAAACTAACTTAAGTAATACAAAGGGGATTTGCAAAACTCATAGAAGTTGCAAGGTGAGTTAATAGAGTTTATTTATTCATTGCAATCATGTACTATTTTCTTTCATTATCGCCATTTTTTTTTTCTAAATTTTCATCAATCTTGATTACGATTTTCTTTCTTTTTTCTATAATTTTGATTTTAACAATTTGTTATTTTGCTTAATATTGATTCAATATTTTTATGCAGGATATATTTTTATACAGTAATCGATCCATCGACGGTAAGAAAATATCACATCCTGTGTTTTTAATCTCATTCGTTGTTTTATTACTACCTAATTATATTTTAACTTGACTCCGTAGGAAATAATTGAAGTTTGTCGCTATTACATCGAATTATTTGGAGAAACACTAAAAAAGAAAATGACAGTATGGCTCTACAATCTTCATGACAACAAATATTGCGAAGTTTTTTATTATTTTCAATCTGATACACCATACATTAGAAATGCTCATATAGTGACATCATACTTTGATTTTAATGTACCAACACAAATAAAAGTCTATTATGTGCCTAAGACAAATCAATTTAATTTTGAAGTCATTGAACAAACAAATTCAGTCAGCAATGATGCTATCGAATTGGATCAAAATGGTGAGGCAAGTGATATGAGCACTGCTGGTAGCTGTTGATGGGATTAAATGTATTAGCATTAGTTATTACAATATGTACTCCTACTTTCATTGCATTGTCAAGTTATTTTAATGAAATTCTTCTTACTGTTGATTAAATATTTTTATTATTTCATCATAATTTAATTAAAAAAATTAATAAACTATAACATATATAATAATGCAACATTAATTAACAATTAATATCTAATAAAAAATATACATCTTCAAAATAATGTTTTATGACTTCTAATAACCTACTTCTATTAAAAACATTCATTCTACAATTTGGTTTTTTAAATTTTTTTATGATATTTTATATATTTAATTTCAAAATTAATTTACAAGTTTTCTAATTCTATTCTTTAATATTTTATGAAATCCGTATATGTTTCTTTTTGATTTTTTTACTTGACATAAAATAAATAGAATTTACCCATGCGATAACTAATAATCGTTTCATTATCATTTTTTTTATAGCTGCACCATTTTCACCTCTAGGTGTTTTCTAACTTGCAGTTTTTCTTTTAACTCCTCGATTTCCATTTCTAACTTTTCTTTGGCATCTAGTTACTTTTACAATAGAAATATTTTCTTAATGACCTTTTTCTATCTCCTTTTCTTCAACAAGTCTAAAGATATTCTTATCAGGTATCTTCTGCTCTTTTGAAGCTAACAAGAGTGATTCATTCATTGTGTCTTTCTTCTTCTTGTCCTCTTCAAGTTTCTGCATCTCTTGATCAATTAAAACCTCGCGTTTATTTCGATCTCTCCTCCAAAATTCAAGCATCCGCATTTTCTCATCAAACTCTTTACACAATTTTTCTTCTTCTTCCCAGATCTTTCGTACCTAACCACGAGCTTTATGTTGCATACTCCTCGACTCTCATCACATGCATTCATGAAACCATTTCAATCATTGTTGAATTCTTTTACAGCCTAAGCATCACCATTCATAATATGAATACATGTACATCCAATTAATTTTCAATTTTGTGAATAAATATGTACAACCAAATAGTACCCGTATGTATGCAGTGATTTATTACTAGTTTGTTATTATTATTAATGAAAACAAATCTAATTTAGAGTAACAGAACCATAACAAATTCATATACAAATTAACACCAATGGAGTCAAAAAAATACTTTTGGATGTTCTAGGCATAATGGATGTTGAAGATATACTTCATATCCCTCCCAATAAAAATTCTAGTAGACACCCTTTAAGAATGTCTGGAACATATCGCATGCATCAAAACAACAACAAACAATGTTCGAAACAAATCAATTACCACTTAATATGAAAAATCATATCCAAGAAACTTATATTGATACAATCTTATTAAGTGAAGCCTAACTACATGTCATAGAGGTGCCTAATAACGAGAATGAAGAGGTGAGCTCAATATTTGAGAAAATAATAATTAAGAGACATGCATGGATGAATGAATAGATTTTCTACTAAGGATTCCATGGTAAAAGGATGTATTTGTTGTTTCTATATATTATTTTCCCTTTTTATATTTATGCGAGTATCTTTTAATACAAAGCATTTATATAATATTCGAATATCTTTTAATACAAAGCCTTTATATTATATTCGGTTAAATCAAAAGTTCAAGTGAAATGATAAATTTCTATTTTATTTCTATGATTAGTTGCACTTATATTTGGTATAAAAATTATTACTTATCTCGTTATGATAAATATAATTATTCTTACCTTTTTTAAAAGAAAAATAATATAATAAATAATAAGTAAAAAACTTAAACAAAGTACAAAAGAAAATACAATTGACATAAGATGTAACAAAAGCTACTGCAGAGAAACCATTCAAACACAAATAAAGGGAGACAAAGCGACAATAGCACAAATAAACAAAAAAAAACAAGTCTTCTCTTAAAAAATCGTCCTCTAAGAACTGCAACCCTAGGAAGGATCAAGCTAGAGCTCAAGTCTATAGGACCACTATAATACCCTTCTAAAGCCCACAAATATTTCGCATATAATTTTACAAAAGTAAATCAAATAAATCACCAACAAGGGTGTCACCTTCATAAAAACTTCATAAACAAACATCATCAAGAATTTCAAACATCGCAGCAGAAATTATAGTCTCAAAAACATCTATATTAAACTTCATAAATAAAATTATCATCACGTTTCATAACTCATAAGTCATGCTTAGAATACCTCAAAACAAAATAAAGCATCTCGATACAACATTCTAACAAAGAACATATAGTTCAATTCAAACGTCCCTAACCCCAATGTTACGTATCACATCAAGACTCCATTTATTCTAAAACAAGCGTTAAAAAGGACTCCACGAAGCTATCCTCTAACTTCAACGGACTACTCTTGATCATCTGCGCGTTACCCACGTGGAGGCAATATTCAAATAGAAAAGGTGGGTATTTCATAATTATTATATAAGACATGAAGAATAAATATGGCTCTACAATCTTCATGACAACAAATACTGCAGAATTCTTTTTATTTTGAATCTGGTACACCATACATTAGAAATGCTCATTTAGTGGCATCATACTTTGATTTTAATGTACCAACACAAATAAGAGTCCATTATGTGCCAATAAAACAAATCAATTTAATTTTGAAGTCATCGAACAAACAAATTTAGTCAGCAACGATGATTTCGAATTGGACCAAAATGGTGAGGCAAGTGATATGAGCACTGCTGGTAGTTGTTGCTGGGATTAAATGTATCAGCAATAGTTATTACAAGAAGTATTCATACTTTCATTCTATTGTCAAGTTATTTTAATGAATTTTTTATTACTATTGTTTAAATATTTTTGTTATTTAATCATATATATATATATATATATATATATATATATATATATATATATATATTGATGCAAAATTAATTAACAATTAATATCTAATAAAAGATATACATCTTCAAAATAATGTTTTATGACTTCCAATATCCTACTTCTATTAAATAAAATTATTCTACAATTTGGTTTTTTTAATTTTTTTAAGTTATATTATGTATTTAATTTCAAAGTTATTTTACAAGTTTTCTATTTCTATTTCTTTAATATTTTTTGAGTTCCGTATATATTTCTTTTTGATTTTTTTTACTTGACATAAAGAAATAGAATTTACCCATGTGATAACTAATAATCGTTTCATTATCAAATTTTTTTTATAGTTGCACAATTTTTATCTCCAAGGTGTTCCTAACTGGCAATTTTCCTTTAAACTCCTCGATCTCCATTTCTAACTTTTGTTTGACATCTAGTTACTTTTACAATAGAAGTTTTTTTCAATAAGCAATTGCAATAAGAAATCGCACTAAGGATGCAACCCTTACAAACAAAAAGGAAAGCTAAGAATTAAAACAACCCAATGGTTGCTTGTACCATTCATAAAAGCTAGACAAAGGTGAGGGATTACAACTAGCTAGCCACCTCCAAGACGAGAACGAGACATTAGAACAAACCACATCAAAGCTAAAGGAAACATTCTAAAAAATAATGGCGTTTCTCATGATCCATAAGCTCCATGGTGTTGCTATCCTAATAGAGTTGATCTTATTCCTATCTTTGGACTTCTTCACCTTCTCTTGAATAAAACCAAAATCCACCATATCTTCAAAGGCTAGTTGATGACCCTCTCCCAACCAAGAGTAGAGCCAACTCTAAATCGTTTTAGACACTTGACAATAGAAAAACAAATGTTCCAAATTTTTCGGTTGCATCCCACAAAATACGAACAAATGATTAGAGGCGATGTTATCCACTCCTCTTTTGATTAATTGGTCTTTAGTCGACACTCTATTGATGAGGAGCATCCACATGAAGATCTTAAATTTTGGAGGAATTTTCATATCCCACAAAACTTTCAGCGCTGTAACTGTGGACAGCAACCACGCGGGGGTCTTGAATTCCGACGACATAGCAGTCGCGCTTTCCAACGTGAAGACACCATCTTCTCTGAATTTCCACTCAAATTCATCAACTCCAGTTTGCACACAAATTGCAGCAGTCAGTAATCCTTGAAGATTACGCCACTACGCCACTATGGTATAATTTTCTGCATTGGTTTCCATTAAAGCTTCGGCCAAAGCCTCCCCAAACAACCTCCCAGCATGCCAAACCCGAACCCCATTGTGACAAGAATAAACATCCTCAACATTGCTAATTTTATTGGTTGAGATATCAAACAAGTCCGAAAATTTAGAACGACATGTTTGATCTCCCAACCATAAACTGTAACAAAACAGAACTTTATTTCCCTTTTTTAGAATGCATTGAACCCCATTTGAGAAACCTATTCCATCAAAATCTACCTTGACATCATTTTTAATTATGTCCCTCCACTAAATTGATTCCTTCGAATTTATAACTTCTTCACAAGATGCCTCCACTTTCAAATTTGGATCGAAGTATCTCAACCTTAGAAAACTACTCCGAATTGCGTTGTCCTCTTTTAAAATCCACCATTTCCACTTTAGAAGGAGAGCTTTGTTCATTTCGCCAACATCTCTAATTCCAAGACCTCCCTTCTCTTTTGGTTTGCAAATCGTTTCCCATTTGGCCCAATGGATGCTTCTTTTATTTACGTTACCACTCCACAAGAAATTACTAAGAAAACTTCTAATAAGATGGATGATTTTTTTCGGGCTTTGAAGAAAAAGAGAGTGTAAATGGTATTGCATTAAGTAGCTCCTTTATGAGCGTTACTCTACCACCAATCGAAATGTTTCGACTTTTCCAAGACGCAAGTCTACACGTGATGTTATCAATCACCTTCGTCCATACCTTCTTCCTTTTATGGTTTGCTCCCACTTCAATTCCAAGGAAAGTGAACGGGATGTTTCCTTTTTTACAACCAAGGAAAGAAATAGCCGAGTTCATGAGCCACATTCCTATATTTACCCAGGATATGTTACTCTTGGAAAAATTGATTTTCAACCCCGAAACAAGTTCTAAACCCCTCAAAAGAACTTTCATACTCCATAACTTGTCACTTGAAGCTTTGCCAAGAATAATTGTATCATCCGCAAATTGTAAAATATCCACGTGCTCCTCTTCACTATACTTGAAAGGCTTGAAATCACTGATATCCACCGATTTACGAACTAAATCCGTTAGCCCTTCCATAGCTAAAACATAGAGAAACGGGGACAAAGGATCGCCTTGGAGCAATCCCTTGTGAACCTTGAAGTCTTTTATAGCGCTTCCATTGATTAACACGGACATATGACTCGTGAAAATGCAAGTTTCCATCCATCTCATCCAAATATCACCAAGCCCCATATTCTTTAGCACTAGCCGAAGGTAGTTCTAAGATACCGAATCATTAGCCTTTTCGAAATCAACCTTGAGCAAAAGACAACTCTTCTTTTTTCTCTTAGCCCAATAAAGAATTTCATTAACAAGCAAAACCCCATCCAACATATTCCTTCCCGGAACGAAAGTGGTTTGAGTAGGAGAAATCAAATTGCCTATCACCTTTTTGATTCTATTAGCCAACAACTTAGCAATGATTTTGTATAGACTTTCTACCAAACAAATAGGCCAGTACTCAAACAAGCCTTGAGGATTGTTGGACTTAGGAATCAAAGCGATAAAAGAAGAAGTGATAGATTTCACCATCGTACCTTTGGAATGGAAGTCGGAGAAAAACCTCAAAATTACCTTTTTTAAAAGCGCCCAAAAAGACTTGAAGAACTCCAATATGTACCCATCCGGCCCCGGACTCTTATAGCCATCACAAGACCATATAGCTTCCTTCACTTCCATTTCGGAAAAAGTCCTAGTCAACTTCAACCTATCGGTTAAAGACAACCCCTTAAAACCTATATCCTTTGGTTCCGGTCTACTTTCCTCCTTCTCTTCAAAAAAACCTATGAAGTGCTCAAAGATGAAGTCCTTGATTTCTCCATCCTCCTCCAACCTACCCCTCCTTGAAATTAGAGAACACAATGAAGTATTTCCCTTTCTTTCCTTTATATATATATATATATATATATATATATATATATATATATATATATATATATATTTTTGATTTTTTTTTTATATGAGATATGTTCAAATTATAAGATATAAAAATGTTAGCCAGTTACACATCAATTAAATATATTATTATATCTTCAATGCTTTATTTCTTCAAATTATATTTGAATAGTATTTTTATTTAATTTTGAGAGTTTTTTTATTAAATCATAGAATGTTAAGTAAAAAAAAACTATAGTGAAAATAAAAAAAAGTTCTTACGTTATACTAGGATGAAATGGTGTGTTGAAAATAACGTTTCTCATACCCAGTAATTAACAAAAGCTCTTGCATTATTTTAAACTAATTAATAAATTAAATATTGATGGAAGAGATATAGAGAAATAGGACTCAACAGGAAATAGTAAATGCCAGGAAGAAAAAAATTGAGAATGGATTAAAGGGTCACACCGGTCAATATATATAAAAAATATCATTGAAATTTATACTATATATGTTATTTATTTATTTTTAATAAGCAATTGATTGAATGTTCGCATTAGGGGTGCAACCCTTACAAAAAGACACAAAGCACTAGAGGTTATAAGAGACGGATAAGGGAAGTTTAAACCATTCGTAGTAAATTGGTATATCCACTACATAACCACCTCCAAGAAAGAAACACAATGTTAGAACAAATAACATCAAAACAAAACACCTCCCCCTTAAAGATAATGGCATTCCTCATAAGCCAAATACTCCATATGTTATTTATATAGCATGAGACATGACACAAATGTAAATTACCAATTTCGTGAATCAATTTTTAAAATAATTTAAAAATAGTAATTTAATAAATTCAGTTAAAAATATTATTTAATGAATTCACCGTCCACAATTAATTTTCAAGGCATATTCTTAATTAATCCATTGCATCCTATATAAATAAGAGTCATTTCAACCAATTCACAATTTAAAACAAGAAAGAAAAACAACAATAACAAAAAAAACACGTTTTTTCTTCTTTATTCTTGGTGTATAAAATTAGAGTTTATTTATTCATTGCAATCAGGTACTATTTACTTTCATTATCGCCATTTATTTTTTTCTTCTAAATTTTCATCAATCTTGATTACGATTTTCTTTCTTTTTTTATAATTTTGATTTTAACAATTTGTTATTTTTCTTAATATTGATTCAATATTTTTATGCAGGATATATTTTTATACAGTAATCGATCCATCGACAGTAAGAAAATATCACATCCTTATATTTTTTATCTCATTCGTTGTTTTATTACTATCTAATTATATTTTAACTTGACTCTGTAGGAAATAATTGAAGTTTGTCGCTATTCCATCAAATTATTTGGAGAAACACTAAAAAATAAAATGACAGTATAGCTCTACAATCTTCATGACAACAAATATTGCGAAGTTCCTTATTATTTTCAATCTGATACACCATACATTAGAAATGCTCATATAGTGGCATCATACTTTGATTTTAGTGTACCAACACAAATAAAAGTCTATTATGTGCCTAAGACAAATCAATTTAATTTTGAAGTCATTGAACAAACAAATTCAGTCAGCAATGATGCGTTCGAATTGGACCAAAATGGTGAGGCAAGTGATATGAGCACTGCTGGTAGCTGTTGATGGGATTAAATGTATTAGCATTAGTTATTACAATATGTACTCCTACTTTCATTGCATTGTCAAGTTATTTTAATGAAATTCTTCTTACTGTTGATTAAATATTTTTATTATTTCATCATAATTTAATTCTACAATTTGGTTTTTTAAATTTTTTTATGATATTTTATATATTTAATTTCAAAATTAATTTACCAGTTTTCTAATTCTATTCTTTAATATTTTATGAAATCCGTATATGTTTCTTTTTGATTTTTTTACTTGACATAAAATAAATAGAATTTACCCATGCGATAACTAATAATCGTTTCATTATCATTTTTTTAACAGCTGCACCGTTTTCATCTATATGTGTTTTCTAACTTGCAGTTTTTCTTTTAACTCCTCGATTTCCATTTCTAACTTTTCTTTGGCATCTAGTTACTTTTACAATAGAAATATTTTCTTAATGACCATTTTCTATCTCCTTTTCTTCAACAAGTCTAAATATTTTCTTATCAGGTATCTTCTGCTCTTTTGAAGCTAACAAGAGTGATTCATTCATTGTGTCTTTCTTCTTCTTGTCCTCTTCAAGTTTCTGCATCTCTTGATCAATTAAAACCTCGCGTTTATTTCGATCTCACCTCCAAGATTCAAGCTTCCGCATTTTCTCATCCAACTCTTTACACAGTTTTTCTTCTTCTTCTTCCCAGATCTTTCGTACCTCACCACGAGCTTTATGTTGCATACTCCTCGACTCTCATCACATGCATTCATGAAACCATTTCAATCATTGTTGAATTCTTTTACAGCCTAAACATCACCATCCATAATGAATACATGTACATCCAATTAATTTTCAACCTAATTAATTTTCAATTTTGTGAATAAATATGTACAACAAAATAGTACCCGTATGTATGCATTGATTTATTACTAGTTTGTTATTATTTTTAATGAAAACAAATCTAATTTAGAGTAACGAAACCATAACAAGATCATATAAAAATTAACACCAATGGAGTAAAAAAATACTTTTGGATGTTCTAGGCATAATGCATGTTAAAGATATACTTCATATCCCTCCCAATAAAAATTCTAGTAGACACCCTTTAAGAATGTCTGGGACATATCGCATGCATGCATCAGAATTGGTAACATAATGATCTAATACTACCAAATCATAAGCCTTGTTCTTTGCAGTTCTCTGGTTTTTGGTCTCTGGTCTTCACGAAGGTATGGCTCCCGAATTGCAAATAGTGAAGAGAAGGGGGTTTCGAAATCAAGTTAACTATTGGGAGGTTTTTCCGGTGGGTAAGAGGTTGTTAGGGAGTGCGAACCAACCTATCTCTTCTATTTATTTCTCTGAAATTCCAGATTCAACGACTGCGGAAGACATTTCTGGCTTGTTCCGCTGCATTGGGAACATTGTAGAGGTGGCGATTTCTCCTAGGCGCAACAAGTATGGTAAAAGGTTTGGGTTTGCTAGATTTTTGGAGGTTGATGATTTGAAGAGTTTAGCGATTAAACTAGACAATGTTTTGATTGAGAGGAGAAGAATCCATGCAAATCCACCTAGATTTGAACGAGGTGGAATCAAGGAGGGGTTCGGAAAACCTAGGATTGTTTCGAAGAATGGTGCTTTTTTACAGAGGGTGGGTACATAAGCAAGGGAGGAGAGTAGAAGAGAGGTGGTGGTTAACAGTGGGTATGGTGCTAAAATTTTGCGGAAGTAGTGGCCAACAAAGGAAGCGACTTTGCAGAGGCTTCTGATTCCCGTCTGAGGTTTGAGTCAAAAGAGGAACAGGTTACTAGACTTAAGAAGGCATACATAGGTGAAGTCCTTCTTTTTGGGTCTTCTTATAATATGCAAACTAGCTTTGAAATGGAAGGTTTTTTTCAAATTAAAGTGTACCCTTTTGGTCCTAATCTATGTCTGTTAGAAGGTGTGGAAGAAGGTGAGATAGAAGATTTGTTAAAAGGCGGTTCTAATTGGTGGAAAAATTGGTTCTCAACTATTAGGCCGTGGAAGGAATCTGATGTTGATAGGGAGAGAGCCTTGTGGATTCGTGTTCTGGGAAATTCGCTTGGTTCGTATGTCTGCTCAGACGCTACTACAGAGATCCGTATGGATGTAGTAAGAATCATGGTGAGAGTGCCTTTTACATTTCGTCTACAGGAACGCTTGGAGGTAGAAATAGATGGAAAACCCTTTATGTTATTCTTGTCGGAAGACTCTCAAGGCTTCTTTAAAGGAGAAGGGGACAAGGGTAAGAATCATGATGTTTTGATATGTTCTTCTAGCTCAGATGAATGCTGAGTTGACGATGATTGTAGTGATAGAGACGAAGACATGGCAGAGAAGATTGAAACGATTCGGCCGGAAGAAGAAGAGGCAGAAGACCTGTTGGAAGTAGATGAAGAGGCCTTATCTGTTTATTCACCGGTTATAAGGAAGGATGCTATTACTCAGTTGGTGTCTTTCGAGCGGTGTGAAGGTCAATTCGATAAAGCTATAGAAAAGTCCAAAGTAAATACGTGTCAAGTTATTGGTGGGGACAGGAACGAGGACCCTATCTCTGACTTCTCTGCCACGATGGAGACAATAGTGCCGTGTACGGAAGGAGCATTTAATGCTTGTCGTGTGGTTTTGGGAACAAATAGAAAGAAGAAGCTGAAAAGTCTTAAATTCAAAATGTTTGATGAGTTGGTGGGACCCTCTTTTTCCAAGAAAGACAAAAATAAATATAAAAACAATGTTAAATTAAAAGAGAAAGAAAAGCTGCGCATAGGGATAACAGGAAGGAGTCATACTGGAAAAAAGGATACTGGGCCTTTATTTTCTAATATTTCAAAGGGGTTACTAGAAGGAGACAGAGATGGGAGTATTTTTTATGGAAGCCAGTCTGAGGAGTCTAACATCTTGAGGTGCAATTATAGGGTTCAAAATTTTTTGGACTCTAATTCTGGGGTTAAATTATTGCAAGCAATTTCTAACCTTGGAGTTGTGGTGGAGGAAACAAAGTTGGACTATAAAGAAAAGTTAGAGGAAATTGAGCTCAAGGATAGAACTAGAAAAGAAGGAGGGAAGGTGTTGAATATTCAGTTTTGATGATTGTAGGTTCCTTAAATATAAGAGGGGAGGAAGTAGAATCAAGAGAAGAAGAATTAGTTTAATAATTAATAAGGGGTTGGCGGATGTTTTTTTAATTCAAGAGACAAAGTTGAATTTGGTATCCGAATTTTTGGTAAAGAGCTTTTGGAGGAAAGAAGATATAGGTTTTTCTTTTTCAAGTTCTAATGGTTCGTCGGGAGGTCTTCTAATCCTTTGGAAAGAAAGTAGTGTGAAGGTGCTATGTAGTTTTCAAGGAGTGGGTTACTTGGGAGTGAAGTTAAAGTGGCATGACTCTTTTTATTACGTGTTCAATGTTTATTCCTCATGTTCTTTGGGTGCAAAGAGAGTCCTTTGGAGGGAGCTTATGAGATTAAAGAATAAATATGTAGACGGTGAGTGGTTGATAGGAGGGGATTTTAATGCGGTCAAGAATCGGGAGGAAAGATTAGGGAGGTCTATGTTGGGTAGCTCGTCCGAATGGAGGGAGTTTTCAAAGTTTATTGATGATAGCGGTCTCGTGGATGTTCCTTCTAAAGGTAAGAAGTTTTCTTGGTTTAGTGGTGATGGCAAATCTAAAAGTAGGATTGATAGATTTTCAGTGGCGGATAATATTATTAGAGACTGGGGTGTGGTGGGGCAATTTATTGGCATGAGAGATATCTCGGATCATTGTCCTATTTGGTTGGTGATTGATCGTGCTAATTGGGGTCCGAAAACTTTTTGTTGTAATAAGGAGTGGTTCTTGAATAAAGAGTTTCTCCCTTTTATGGAAAAGGAGTGGAAGGATATAAAAGTGGAGGGGCGTGGCGATTTTATTCTCAAGGAGAAACTTCGGATTCTTAAAGGTAGACTTCGGTGGTGGAATAAAATGGTTTTCGGTAAGATTGATTTGGAAATAGAAGAGTGAGTTAGAATTATGAATGAAGGGATGGATGGAGAGGATGGAAGGAGTATAGATGTGGAAAATGTTAAGAAGGCTAGCAAATCTTTTTGGTTGAATTTAAAGATTAAGGAAAATATGCTTATTCAAAAATCAAGGTTAAGGTGGCTTAATGATGGAGATTCTAATAGTAGGTATTTTCATAGTGTTATGAAAGAGAGGAGAAGGAGGAATCATAATGGTCCTATCAATTCTAGTAGAGGTTTATTGGAATCGGTGGATGAGGTGAGGGAAGAAGTTCGGAATCATTTTAAACTAAAGTTTTCGGAACCGGAAGAAGTAAGGCCGGTGTTGGATGGGATAGCTTTCAAGGGATTGGAATTGTTAGAGAGAGATTTTCTTGAGAAGCCTTTCTCGGAGGAGGAGATTAGGGATGCGGTTTGGAGTTGTGATGGTTCGAAGAGTCCGGGTCCGGATGGTTTTTCTTTTCATTTTATTAAGAAATGTTGGTCTTTCTTCAAAGAAGATTTTGTGAAGTGCTTTGAGGATTTCTTTAGTGGGGTTTTTCTTTCCAAATCCATAATTTCTTCTTTTTTGACTTTGGTTCCTAAAGTTTCTAATCCTTTAGGTTTGGAGGACTATAGACCTATTTTCTTAGTTGGGTGCATTTATAAAGTTATCTCTAAACATTTGGCTTGTAGGTTGAAGAAGGTTTTAGGTCCTATTATCTCAAATTGTCAAAGTGCTTTTGTTCCGGGTAGGCAACGTTTAGATGGCGTTTTGGTGGAAAACGAAGTGGTGGATTTTGCTCAAAAGGAAGGTAAACCTTGTCTTCTTTTCAAAGTTGATTTCGAAAAGGCTTATGATAAAGTAAATTGGAATTTTCTTAGATATATGTTGAGAAGGATGGGGTTCGGTCCTAATTGGATGCGGTGGATGGAGGCTTTAGTGTTCAAAAGTGACATGTTGGTGTTGGTTAATGGTAGTCCTACGAAGGAATTTGCGGTGGAGAGGGGTTTGAAACAAGGAGATCCTCCTTCTCCTTTTCTTTTTGTTATTGTTGCGGAAGGCCTTAAGGGGTTTGTTAACAAAGCGGTGGAAAACGGAGATTTTATGGGCTTTAACATCAATGGGAGGTGTAATATTGATATCCTTCAATTTGCGGATGACACTTTGTTGGTAGGAGATGGAAGTTGGAATCATATTTGGGCTATAAAGTGGTTTTGCGGGGTTTTGAACTTGTTTCGGGTCTTGGCATTAATTATCACAAAAGCAAAATTATTGGAATTAATATTAATTCTAATTTTTTGGTAGTTGCTTCTTCTTTTCTTTCTTGTAGGGTGGAGGACAAAGACTTTCTCTTTCTCGGTATTCCTATAGGATCTAATCCTAGGAGGATTGCTTCGTGGAGTAGCCTTGTGTCCAAACTAAAGAAAAGACTATCTTCTTGGAAGGAGAGGTGGCTTAGCTTTGGAGGTAGAATTACTCTTCTCATATCGGTGTTAAGTAGCTTAGCCATTTTTACTCTATCTTTTTACAAAGCTCCGGTCAAAGTTATTAAGGAAGTAACTAGGATTCAAAGTAATTTTCTTTGGGGAGTGTAGCAACCTGCCCTAAAAATTAAATTTAGAGTCGCCACCTATTCTACCAAGGCGAATAGGAAACCTACGCAGTTAAGAGATCAGAGTAAGATACTATATTCAGGTCGAGGGAAGGTGTTAGGCACCCTCAACCCTTTCCTAAAGGCTAACATCTCAAAGATAAAGGTTTATGGCAAGGCTTATAAAGAAAGGTGACAGAGAGTAATAAGAGTTAAAGGCTAATTATTTGAACATGATTAGAGTTTGGAAGAGGGGGACTCGCCTTGTTGCCAAGTGCCTACGTACCTCCTTATGGAGGATCAGAGTCTACGTAGTTCGGGGAAGGGTTGTACGCCCTTAGAGTTGGAATTTGATTTGAGATGGTTTGAAGGCTTTTTTAATGGCCTATCGTAGTTTTGAATAAGGATGAAAATCCATAGTTTTGAAATTTGTGGTTTGAAAAAGACAAATGTTTTAAGAGTGGGCGTACAACCCTGATTTCAGTATGTCACCATTAACCGCGATAATCGATTGATTCAATTACCATAGTTAACAGATTAATAGTTGTATCATTACCGATTCTAATTGATTGATTCAATTATCACTAATAATGAATTATAGTATTTTTTAGGAATTTGTATGATTTAATTTGCATCATTACCCCTCGTAATCGATTGATTCGATTAAAAAGAATACTGAATTGAGGTATGGAAAATAAATAAGTTAATCATCGCAACTAATAAAATAGCTGAAACCATTTAACTAAATAGAAATTAACTACATTTTAATTAAATATCATTTTAATTAAAGTTATTATTGACCATCACGATTAATTGATTTAATCAGAAGGAACAATAAATTGTCATTTTAAATATTAGTGTCATATATTAATTTATTTATAAAAATAAATTATTATTATATGAATGAATATTTAAAAAGAATTTAACTAAAACATATAAATTAATTAAAATTATTTTAGTTAATAGAGTTTGATTCAGTATGACTGGTTTGAGGGTACATGGTATGGGAAGTAATCTAGGGCGTGGGATCTAGCTGGAGGGAGATACCTATGGTCAGATTGGAGAGTGCATGATGCGTCATAGGCCTGCGCATGCACCTGATCACTAGGGGGACCTTTTGAAAAAAAACATTGTGAGGGCCAGGGATCGACCCCTGGACCCTGGGATTATCACACACACGCCTTACCAACTCACCCCAGCTAATCACGCGTTTGATAATTGCTTTGGTTAAATTATAAAAGAAACAAAAGAAATCATGGAAGGAACGCGCGCGGAATTCAAATAACCCAATGCCATGACGACACATCATCGTCTTCCCCACTAAACTCATAAAACCTGCAACCTTTTGCTACGAATTTGCTAGGATTCCCTTCGTAGCAACACACACCTGGAAAATAGCGATTACCCCACGTTTGCGTATAAACTTTTCGCGACACCCCTATTCTCTTCCTCTAGGCAATACGAATCCAATGGTGGTCCTAACGTCCCCCAATTTTACCCCTAACCAAAAGCCCCAAATTAAGGTTTGAAAACCCTAGCTCGGCCAACGATGGTGGTTTGTGTTCAAACCATACAGACTCTAATTAAACCATCCAGAAATGTTCAGAGCATCAACAATAACCAGAATACAAACTTAAATCTCAATGAGAATGCATGAATTGTTCTAACCGATCAAGTTTTCAGAACGACTTACTTTGACAAATAGGACACAGTTCTGGGGGTACTGATGAAGCGTAATGATCCAGACACGTTCAGAATGATCCAAGGAACACGTAGCAATCCACAAATCTCCTTGAAAGTTCCAATTTTCCCAAAACCGAAATCAAGTTCTTGGTGATTTTTTTTGAGTTCTTGTGCTTATGCTCTGATCAGAATTGGCAACCCCTATTCGTGTGACATCATTTAGATACTTATAGGCAATGGATTAGGTCAATAAAATTGCCCAAAACCTCACTTGAATCCAATCTTGCAATTTGGGAAAATTTGATTTTATTTCTTTTATCCAAACCTTCTATTCTTGCCCAATCTTGTGCCTAACTTTTTTCAATCATTTTAATCACGAAATTGTATTATATTTTGCCATTAATATTGATTGGAATCAATCAAAATATCTCCCTTACCAAAATATTTGATTTTTATCTTAATTAAATCATTAAAAAAATGAAATAAAAAATCATATTAAATCAAATAAAAATGTTTAATTTCATGGCATGTGATTTTGGGCATGCTAATGACTTGTGGACCAAGATTGAATCATAATACCATAGGCCCATTTGCAAAATATTCCAATTTGAACCTTCTTATTTCATATTTTGCTTCCAAATATTACCCAACTTTGATCAAGCATATCTCACTCAATTTTTAAGCTATGAGGGAGTTCTAGGACTTTTTGGAAACCTCAAGAGGTCCTCTACAAGCCACTTTGGAACATATTTTTCATTTGGAGCTTTTATCTTGATCACATCCTCTTTGACAAAAAACTGCTTTTGAAGGATGCTTGAAAAGGACCTGTAATCTTTTGCACCATACCTCTCAAATGAAGCATTTCTAGCCCTGGCTTGTGAGAGACTAAGTTGTAGGGAATCCAATTTCCTTCAAAATAGGCTTTGAGTGGGGAAATTTTGATGTTCCATGTGAAAGTTATGCCCAGTCAAAGTTGGATTGACTTTCTCCTAAAGAAACCCTAATTTGAACCTTTTTGTACTTGTTCATCTCTGAGTTTCTATTAATGGAACCATGATCAATCTTCGATCAAATGATGGATATACTTTAATTCACTTGATGTTGACCCAATATTGAGAGCTTTAGATTGTGCTTTGACTATGGTTGACTTTTAGGTCAAACCAGTTGACTGTGGATCATCTGGACCATTGAGTGAGCAAAGCTTTGGGAATTGAATCTTGAACTTTGTAAATGGAGTATGGAAGGCAAATTTTGGGGTATGATAGCTTCCCCTGTTCAATCTTCTTAAACCTGAAGAATCAGATAGGCATGTCTGCCTATCGTGATCTAAAGGTAGAAGATGATTGGACACTGAAATGCCCTGAAAATTTGCTTGCGTAGGGAAGGAGTTCTGTGGGAGATGGGCTTATAGATGCCACCCATTTTCTTGGAAGGATACTTGTCTAAAGCATATGCTTTTCAGACCTGGATCATTTGATTGTATCTGAGGAGAGAGGAAGTAATGTCTTACCTAAGACTGCCTGAAGAGGTTCCTGAATAGGGTATATCACAGGATGATGCGAAGAAGCTTAAGCTTTGAACAAAGCTTAGGAAGAATGTCTTGGAGAAGACTAACTAAGGAGTTCTTTAAAAGAACTAGGTATGTCTTAGAAAAGATTGGATAAACATTCTAAGAAAGATACCTAGAGAGGCATGATATGTCTTAAATAAGATTCACCTAGAAAGGCTCCTAAAAGATATGAAACGTCTTAAACAGGACTACCTACACAGGTTCCTATAAAGGATATGAACGTCTTAACAAGACTATCTAGAGAGATTAGGACACGTCTTACACAAGACTAACCTAGAAAAGTTTTTGGAAAGGATGTAATACGTCTTACACAAGACTCACCTGGAAAGGCTCTTAAACAGGATACGGGATACCTTAAACAAGACTTACCTAGAAAAGCTCCCAGACAGGATACGATATGTTTTAAACAAAACTACCTAGAAAGGTTCCTATAAAGGGCACGATACGTTTTAAGCAAAACTACCTAGAAAGGTTCCTATAAAGGGTACGATACGTTTTAAAAAAAACTACCTAGAAAGGTGCCTATAAAGGGTACGATACGTTTTAAACAAAACTACCTAGAAAGATTCCTATAAAGGGTACGATACATTTTAAACAAAACTACCTAGAAAGGTTCCTATAAAGGCCATGATATGTTTTAAACAAAACTGCCTAGAAAGGTTCCTATAAAGGACACGATAAGTTTTAAACAAAACTACCTATAAAGGTTAGGATATGTCTTAAACAAGACTGCTTAGAAAGGTCAAGGAGGGTCTTAGAGAAGACGGCTTGAGAAAGTTGATAATCATTTTGGACAAGACTACCTGGAAAGGTAAGAAATTCTTTGATTGCTTCTGGATTGTCTTTGAAGAAAGACTTGGAATGAGGTATTAGAATTGTATCTGTTAAGATTGAATCGTTGATCCGATCGTATTTGCGCTGTAATTGGATGATAACATCCTTTTAATTATGAAGTGACCTGAAAAGGCAGCGTTAGTTTTATGCAATGTCATGATGCATGTGTTATGTAATGAGATTCTCAAAATAAATGAGAATTATGCATGTACGTCGATCCCACACTGCGGGACGTAAATAGTACAGGCGTGGGGAGATCAATTACGCAACAATGTTCCTTGTGTGATACTAGTGTGACTTCCCGAATATCAGAAATTTTGAGACGTGCCCTTTAATCTGAAGGAAGGACCTTTAGAGAGAACCCGAGTTTCACCATGTCTTGCCTGATATGCATTGCCCCAGTGTTTGAATTCTTGAAAGATATGCCCCTAGTTAATAGGATCCTTGATTGTAAGTATTGATTTGAATGTGAAGCAGATGCCTTTTAGAGTGAGTCATGCGTTTCGGTTGCGCCTGACGGACAGTGATTTGCTGAGTACTCAGAATGAGATGATTTCTTCCATAAGATTACCTGAAGAGGTCCTTGGACAGAATGGGAAATTGTCTTAAACAAGACTGCGCTTTAAACAAAGCTCAAAGGGATATGTTTGTGCAGAGGGTCAAAAATATTCCTATAGAGGATAAAGACTGTTTTAAGGAATGTGGGGTTTTAAACAAATCTTAGGAAAAAAACATCTTGAGGAAGATCACCCTAGAAAGGATGGTGAACTGTCTTAGAGAAGACTCTGTACTTTAAACAAAGTTTGACAAGGTTCTCAGAAGCATGAGAGAAGTTTGAATATGTCTTAAAAGACTAACTGAAAAAGTTAAGAGATGTCTTACAGAAGACTACCTAGAAAAGGTTCTTAGAAAGGAATATGTCTTAGAGAAGACTGTTTGAAAGGGTTTGAAAATAGAAAGGATAAGAAGGTGGGTCTTTAAAAGACTGTCTGAAAAAGGCTCCTAGAAAGGGTAAGAAGTATTTGAACATATCTTAAAGAAGACTACATGGACAGATTGAGAAATATCCTATAAAGGTTCCTGGAAAGGATGTGAGAGTGGCATTGACGCCATCTGATACTGAGTGACCTTTGCAACATGCCTCCAGGTAATGGACTTGCCCCATGGACTATTCAGCGTCCTTGAGAGATTCCATGCACCTTGATTAGATGGCCCCATGTAAATGGAATAATGACGGTGTCATACCCCAAAATTTGCCCACACTTTTTAGTGACAAATATTTTCGAAATTATTTTTAAAATTGGATTTTTATTAAATCTTGGATTCATTTACGTTGACATCCAGAATTTCATAAATATTCGATTTAAAGTCTATTTTAAAAATATAGTAGTTTACTCTTAAATTGCTTATATTTTAATAAATAGCAAAATGCTGGCTGATGCTTCATACACTTTCAATTGGCTTTTTATTTTGAACAAATAATATAGCACAATTGGTAAGGAAGTAATGTTTGCAAGTATAAGATCCCGAGTTCAAATCCCAATTTTGACATTTTCCCTTTTTTATTTGTTTCTAACTTTAACTTTATTTTTATTTCAAAAAAAAATCACAAAAAATATATTTTCTTTTCAATTTTCGTTTTATTTATTTATTTAATATTAAAAAAAACTATTTTATGATTTATGCACTTTTATCACAAATTAATCTAAATCACAAAAATATCAAAAAAAGTTTATTTATTTTCCATGTTTAGAATAGTATTTTTAGAAATGAGTGAATGTGATTGATTTCCAAATTAAATATTTTTATCACATTTATCTCATACCATTTGTGTTAACCTAATTTCCATTGTATAAAAAGAGGACCTTTTCACGTACAGTAAGGAACCCTGATTCACCACAAGCTGGCCGCCATCCTCACTAACATTTTTTTTCTCGCACCCAAATTCTGCAACCTTTCCGGATTAACTCACTAACACTCATACACGTATCCTCACGTATTCTACCAACAAAAACTCATAAACCACATTACACTAACAGAAAACCATTCACGTTATCACTACCAAAGCCATAACAAACCATTAACATCACCTACACAAACCAAATAAACCATGTTCCAAATTCTTCATGAAGTCAACCTTACACCATCAGAATGACTTAAACGAAGAAAACATCCACGATCTACAAACTAACACTCACTATCACATATTTCTCACACTAACAGAGTACCACACGTTTTTTTACTCACTCTTATTCACATAAATCCATTCTTGGTACACTAATTCTTTAAATTTCTTTTCACTAACAATTTTGAATCAAGTTGTATATATCTCACCGTGAAAGTTCTAACAGCAGTTCTGTTATATGATTAACAATATGACTACACTAATATTTTTTACCAATCTAAACAACCACCATACACTTTTGTTCTTCACCATAAGCCAAATAATCCTCACATCAAACTAACAATACAACTCATATAGATGTTCTTGTTTTTTCTTTTTTTCTTTTTTGCAGATCGGACTAAATCAGAAATAGAAAAGAAGAAGAAGAGAATTGGATCGAAGCCGAAGACCTCGGACGAGCATGCCGCGCCGTTACAGATCCGGCCACTCCACCCATTCCGACCGCCATCTACGTGAACGGCTATCCACCGACCACCACCGATCATCATCCTGCCGTCACCGGATTCGCCATACGGTAGTTTTACTTTTCAGTTTTGATATTTGATTTATGAACTAGTGTTATGATTTGTGATGCTTTTGTGTGTTAGGAATGAAAAACAATTGAAAGGGCTGTTGTGTGTTCATGTTCTTGGCTTGTGAGGAAAAATGGGAAAGAGTACCGAAAACGTAAAAGAGATGATATGATTGTATTGGTTCTGCTTTCTCTCACCTTCTTTTGCTTTACCACTTATTTTCTTTTTTTCTTTTTTTTATTATTTAAGTGACACGTGTTACTATCTCATTGGCCATGGTATAATATAAGTTTTTTTATTTTTCATTTGACAAGATAAACTTAAATTAAAGCAATAATAAAAAGAGAAAGAAAAGAGGCAGCGCCTTTGTCGAGAAATACTTGCATGGACACGAACCTAAATCCAATTTTTTAGGCACAGCCAATGAAAAGAGAGAGAATATAAATTTATTTAAATTTTAATTTCGTTTTTAATTGACATCATGGGGGTGGTTGAGATAAAAGAGGAGATAGACAATTTTATTTTTAATTTTTAATTAATAAAAAAAATGTGATTGGTTGTGTGTAAGTCCAGGTGTTATGGTTGTGTCCATGTAAGTATTTTCCGCCTCTGTGTGTGTTGCTTTGTATTTTTTTGTTTTAATTATTGTTCTTATATAATTGTAATTAGGGTTTTGTTTCTCTCTAATGGGCTCGACTTAACATCATCAATTAATACCCCAATTTCTATTCACACTCTCTCTTAGTTAGATTTTAACAATTTTTTTTTTAATTAGTTTATTTTCAATTAGTTTAGTTAATTTAGTGTTAATTATGTTTAACTGATTACTTGATATTAAAAAAAAAAGAATGTATTGTTAATTAGACTTTAATTTATATATAACAAAAATCCAAAAAAAATATTATTAGAATTCAGATTTTATTAAATTTTATTTTTATATAAAAATTACAAAAAATTTATATTTAGTTAATTATTTGTTTTCATTTTATATCAAAGGTACTAAAAAATTTGTTTGTTTTATTTTCTCTTATTCCTTTGTTAGAATTTAATATAGTTTTTTTTTAGATTTATCAATATTTGTTCATTATTTTTCACCATTTTCTCCTCCATATTTTATACATTATTACTAACATTTTGTGTTTTTGTGAGGTACAACATTCGAGGCCTTCGTATTATTCTCATGGACGTTTACAAGTTATTTAACTTTGCGCACTTAATTTATTTTCATTGGGTTGTTGTAATATTGTTTTTCATCCCCATTCGGCAAAATGTAATCCCCACCCCGAAGCTCTGTAATAGCGTAGGACATTTACTTTTCGCACCTTTAATTTTCTGTAAATATTAACTGCTAGATGTATGTTAGGATTGTATGGAAAGATGACAAATGAACATAGCCCTCTAATTCAAAGTAAATAAAATAATTGAAATCAACACACATCGCACTCACTCACCTCTAGGGTATACTCCTCTTGTTGCCTTACGGATATAACGGTCGTGTCCCTCGAATATAGAGGTACCCATAGCAAATGTCCCTCGACTCAAAAATCATCAAAGATCATGGTCCCTCGATGACCCTCGATGTTGCCTACGAATACATGATCTAGTCCCTCGAACTGTTGCCTACGAAAAGATGATTGTTCCTTCGAATTTGCTAAAGGTACCTCTATCATGTTGCCTTCAACGACCACCGATGACCCTTCGATTGTCCCGAACACGTCCAATATAAACAAGGACTACCTACTTCCATATAGTATGGATAGTCCTAGGAACTTTAAAAGACATAGAAAAAGACCAACTATTTAGGGTAGTGCTCTTAATATGTCTAACTCAATTAAAAACATCTTTTCAATACTCTTTCAAAAAAACTAAGGCTACGCATTTACGCTAAAGTCCTTATGCTCCTTTCAAAACAAACAAACATGAGCTAAGCAAATTAAGAGCCCGTAGGAAACTACGGATGAAAAGGGTGCTTACACCTTCCCTTTTCATAACTTACCCCCCGAGCCCGTTTTCTTCAAATAAGGTCTTTTTCTGTACTTTTTACCTTTCCTAACATTGGACAAAATAAAAGTCGGTGGCGACTCTTGCTCACCGCAACATTGTTGCATATTTAAAAATAAAAGTCAGTTCACCGAGTTACAGACGGGTTATACCCTGTGTACACCTTAGCTATCTCAGTCATGTGTAAGAGATGTTTCTTCTTTTGATGAGCTTTTTTTTTTTTTTTTTTAAACCTATTTCGCCTGTTAGTAGGATTTTTAGCCATTAGCCAAGCCCCATGCAACTTCTCTCTGATGTTTAAACATTTGAATCTACATAGACAAGTGTACTTTATAATGAAATTCATAAGATGCGAATGCACATGTTTGTCTTGAAAGTTTAAAAACATTTTTTGAGTAAAACGAAGTTTTTTTTTTCTTTTTGTAAGAAAGTGATATCAACTCAAGAGTTATAGTAGACCTTAAGGAGTCGGGATACCTTTGGTAACGATATGCTTTCGAACTAACCATGCTTCAGTTAGGACTTTTTAAGGGTTGTAACGTGGCCTGGTTCACGGTTTTAAGACACAAGGATAGTGGCTCAAAGTTTATTTGTACCCATCCCCATCTTCGTGATGTTCTCCAGTCCTATGCTCAGTTAACTATGTGTTTAAGCTCCAAAAGACTTTGGGAATACTGATATTCATGATGGTTTAAAAACCAAAGATTTATTTGCAAAGGCAGTCATCTTCCTTTCTTGTAATATTTTCCTTTCGTCGAGGGTATATAGTGACCTCTTTTCAACTTTGTTATCGCTAACTTTTGCCTGAACTGTTCGTTTTAAAACTACAGTCAGCGGGATGCCCCAATTTTGCCTAAGTCTCCTTAATAGGTTTTGACTTAGCAGGCCCTTGCATTGCTTTCTCTTTTTTCTTTGCGGATATTGACTGCCGGACTTAATGATGACGGGGAACCAACGGTGATTATGTTCAAAGGAACAACTTGGAATAATTAAGTTAGCTCAACAGCTACCCTACCCCAGGTTATGTATGAATGGTTTTATTTTATATGAAGGAAAACTCCTACTTCTTTAGGCTCAAAGGGGTTGACGAGGGATTAACATCCTTATATCTCCATTATTTAGGAATTGAAATAATGCCTGTACATCGTCAACACGGTCTGTTCGAAAGCGTAATGTATGAGATCGTGGTATCGCTTTCGTCATTCTCCCTCTAAAGGTGTACAATTTTTAACGAGAGTTGAATATCACAAATGAGAAAACCGAGTAAAAACACAGTTTTAAATATAGTGAGAACACTAGGAATAAATCAAGACAAACGTAAGCAATGCATTAATGATTATTGTAAAGTACACAGCATATGTCGTAAGACTAATGTTTAAACAAACGGAAAGAAATTGCGAATGAAAACAAAACTAATGATCTAAGAAATCCTCCTTCTAGCCACCTATGGCATTAGACTTGCAATGATCTTCGAACTCAATGAGCCCTTCTTCAATCAAATCTTGGATCTTGTGCTTCAACGGCCCACAATCCTCTGTATCATGACCAGGACTATCTGAATGATAAGCGCACCTAGCATGATGCTTGTACCCAGGAGCGGGGTTAGCTGGAGCTGAGTATGGAGGTAGTAGAGTTACCAAGTTCTGACTGAGCAGGCGTTGCAAAGCTTGAGACAGTGGCATGTACAACGGGGTGAATGATCGTTTTGGCTTGGACCTCCAGGTGCGTTGGCCACCCTGTTGCTTTTGCTGATCCCTTTGCTGTGATACTGGGGGCTGATTACCCATGATTGCCCCCACAATGTTGGATTCCTTTTTTCCGTCATATGACTTCTTTGTGTGATAGGAACCTGAGGGTGCCCCTTGTATCTTCCCATCTTTGATTCCATCTTCAATTCTCTCACCAATGACTACCAAGTCCGAGAACCCTGAAGATATGCTTCCGACCATCTTGTCGTAGTATGGTCCTTGCAAAGTGCTCATAAATATGTCCACCAGTTCTTTTTCCATTAGGGGAGGTTGGACTCGAGAAGCCATTTCCCTCCACCTTTGGGCATACTCCTTGAATGATTCATCCTTTTTCTGTGACATATTCTGTAATTGCATCTGATTGGGCGCCATGTCCAGGTTGTACTTGTATTGCTTCAAGAACGTGTTAGCAAGATCATTCCAGCTTCGGATATAGGATTTCTCCAATTGCACGTACCAGTCAATAGATGCTCCGCTTAAACTTTCTTGGAAGAAGTGTATCATCAGCTTTTGATCGTGAGCATAAGCAGCCATTTTTCGCACATACATGCGCAAGTGATTCCTCGGACACGTGAGCCCTTTGTGTTTCTCGAAGTCGGGAATCTTGAATTTGTGTGGGATAGTCAAGTCTGAGACTAAACTCATTTCGAAGGTATCCACGTCGAAGACATCACATCCTTCTACCACTTTTAGTCTCTCTTCTAGCGACTTGATTTGTTCACTATCCTTGGAGTCTTCCCTAGAGTTGGGATTAGACTGTTGCGTTTGAGGTGCTTGGTCTGTGTTGTCCACCTCTTGTACTCCGTATTGTAGATCCAGGTAATCTTCGTCCTTAGGGACATCGTTAGCAGGAATGCGAACTGTGCGGGTTGTCCCTTTCGTTTGTGGGGGAGGGACAAATCCTTCTTGAGAGGTCTCTCCTTTCTCTTGGAATTGGATAGCTCTCCTGACAGATCGGACCTGAGGTCTGTCCTTAGCCGGGCCAAAGCCTGAAACAAATCCTAGCGGCGGGTTTTCGTCATTGGGGATCTCATCCTGAACCAGGGTATCCCTAGACTGAACCTCTTTTGCTTTTTCTTGTTTATCCAGGAGGGCCTTCATGAATCCTAGCATCTGAGTCATACCTCCTTTAACTTCTTCCATACTAACCTTTAGTTGATCCACCTCCTCACGAAGAGCAGCCTGATTCTGTTCTAGCTGATCCATTGATTTCTTTTGCTGAAATATCGTTTGGTAAGACGATCGGGATGTTAGGTTATCCTTCCCAATGATCCCTTGCTCTGAATATAAAAGAGAAATCTTCTCTCAATGCCATGGAAATGACGTGCATGCTATGGATGATATGCTTTATTCGTATTTATGTCTTATCCACATTTATGGATTAAATATAATAAATCCCTTCTTTTTTATCTCTTTTTTTTTTTTTGAATAAGACATGATGCAAGAATGCACATGAGGAATGATGTATGCAAACACAAAGATATAATAACAAGCAAACAAGGAAACAAACCCAAGCATAAATGACAAAAAATACAAATCAGATTATGATATTTCAAGAATTCTAAGTTCATAGGTTCGACGTAGCGGCTCTAGGGAGCCTACCTTTTTTATGGGGGGTTCTAGAAGGTCTCATGGGGTCGTTCGTAGCCTCCGAGACTTTTTGTCTCTTCGGATTTTAGAACAACTCATTTTATCCAATGAGGTTCGAGTTTTTTGGGTAGGTTCTCAGAGAGATCAGCTGACTACCAAGTCCTGCCCTCAACAAGGTCAAGCCTCGTATTGGACATTTCCGGATATTCAACCCACTCCGAGTGGAGATATTGTAAACTCGGTTTTTTTGAGGCGAACTGACTCCTTGCTCTTTTTTTCTTTTATTTTTTTTATTTTTTGCACGGGTCGCCACCGACTTTTATTTTGTCCAATATTTAGGAAAGGCATAAAAGAACAGAAAAAAGACCTTTTGACAGATTTTGGGTTCGGGGGGTTGGTTATACAAAGGGAAGGTTTTAAGCACCCTTTGTATCCATGGTTATCCATGGGCTCTTAATTGCTTAGCTCACTTTTTTAAATGCTTTGTTGATTTGAAAATAGAAGAAGTGAAGATGGACAATAGGTCACATAGGTCTCTGAAGAGTTTCACCGGGAATAATGCCCTTCATATACCAGATGAAAGTTTTGAAAATAGATGAGAAGTTTTGAAAATACGTTGTTTGAAAATGAAAGTGTTTGAGCAAGCAATTAGGAGTTATCTACTCTCAATTTATAAGATCTTTCCTATGAATTTAATACTTTTCTTAAATGATGGTATGATTAAAAAAAGTAATAAGAGGGAAAACCATAGAGGTGCAAGTGTGCAAAGTGCTTTTTTTTTAAGTTTTATCTTGATTATTAATGTTTTAGCTCAAAGGTAAAAATATGGTCCAAGTGGACAAAAAGAAGATGACGGAAACATAAACAGTGCGTCCAAATGGACAAAGAAAAAATAGCGGAAGCATAAATAATATGTCCAAATGGACAAAGAAAAAATAGCGGAAACATAAACAATGTGTCCAAATGGATAAAGAAAAATAGCGGAAACATAAATAATATGTCCAAATGGACAAAGAGAAAATAGCGGAAACATAAATAATATATCCAAATGGACAAAGAGAAAATAGCAGAAACATAAATAATATGTCCAAATGGACAAAGAAAAATAGCGGAAACATAAATAATATGTCCAAATGGACAAAGAGAAAATAGCGGAAACATAAATAATATGTCCAAATGGACAAAGAAAAATAGCAGAAATATAAATAATATGTCCAAATGGACAAAGAAAAAATAGCAGAAATGTAAATAATATGTCCAAATGGACAAAGAAAAAATAGCAGAAATATAAATAATATGTCCAAATGGACAAAGAAAAAATAGCACAAATATAAATAATATGTCCAAATGGACAAAGAAAAAATAGCAGAAATATAAATAATATGTCCAAATGGACAAAGGAAAAATAGCAGAAATATAAATAACATGTCCAAATGGACAAAGAAAAAATAGCAGAAATATAAATAATATGTCCAAATGGACAAAGAGAAAATAACATAAACATAAATATGATGAATGAAAAAATAAAGTATAAAGCAAGAAATATAAAGAACAATATAATAAAATGCGGAATTTAAAGTTAATTGTTAGTATATTAGCACGAGAATCATCTTGAAGCTAGTCAAGTATATCCACGATGTTAGTGAAGATCGATGGTGAGTGAATGATGATCTCGGATTTAAAGTTAATGAAAATTTATCAGAAGCTTGATAGAATCATAGCGACTACACGATAAATTTCCAAAAGTCTTAAATCAACTGCATACAATCTCTGCCATATTTGATTTTTTATTCTGATTCGGGACAAAGGAAAAAGATAAGAAATAATATCAAATAATATACAAAAATAAATATCAAACAAATTAAACTTAATTCATTCTTTTTGTGATTTTTTTGGAATTGATTTTAAGTTAATTAACAAGCTAAATAAATAAATAATTATACAAATAATTAAACTTAACAACAAAAATATTATTTTATATGTCAAAAATTAGATTATAAAAAATATAAACCTAAATCTAAAAGGAATATATTTTTGGAGTTTTTTGATTGGTTGAAAATAATTAAAAAAAACAATATTTACATAATTACTAATTAATTAAGCAAAATAAATTAATTATGAAAAGAAATAAAATATTTTTATGTTAAAAATTAAATAAACATTTTATCAACTTAAAACTAAAATTAAAACATTTTTTTTGAGAAATTGAAAATATGCATAAATATGGAGTTTTTAATTCATGAACTCCTAACACTACTACATATTAAAAATTACATTGTACTTACTCTATGATGTCCCAAGAGTGGAATAGAGTGATTGAAATTGATTGAAAGTGGCTATTTGAATGAGCCTTGATTTTTACAAGTTTCTTGAAAATTTTGCAAAAAATATAAACTTAAGCTATGACTTTGTGGTGATTGTTGTTGTTCTTTGTGTTTCTCCCCCCTTTTTTTCTCTCCTTGAATGAAGAAAATGAAGCTCTATTTATAGGCAAATGATTTGATCTTGAACCCTTGCAAGTTGGAATTTTCATGATTGATTTTGTGGAAAAAATATGATAATGGAATATTTTCAATGAGTGCATTTCTTAACCATGGTTAAAACACTCAAGTATTATTCTCTTCAATCTTGCAATAATATATTTAAGCATCTTGAATGGTCATTGCTTGCATCACATGAGCATCTTGGATAATATCTTTGAATTATCTCACTTTAATTAAACTTTAAATGAATAAAATTTAATTAAAATGAAATAAAAGTGTCATGAATCATGGATAGGTCGTGGATGCCCTTTAGACATATGGGAATCAAGATTGAATCACAAAAGAATTGGCCTTTTTGAAAAAGAATCAAGTTTTGGTCATTACTTGTTTTATGCATTTTCCCAAAAAAGGTCAACTTCATCAAGGTATATCTCCCTCAATTTTGATCCTATGAAAGTGTTCTTTTACTTTTTGGAAAGCCCAAGATGTCCTCTACAAGCCACTTTGGAAGCGTTTTTGCATTTGGAGAAGTTATCTTGATGATATGGGCTTTGACAAAAAACTGCTTTTTGTTGACTTTGAAAATGACCTGTAATGTTTTGGCTTATATCTCTTAGGCGAAAGCATTTCTTGACCTTGGTCCCAACATCAAAGTTGTAGAGAATTGAAATTCCTTGAGAATGAGCTTTGGTTGGAATTTTTCTGATAAATTATGAGAGAGTTATGGTCGGTCAAAGTTCAGTTGACTTTTAGGTAAAAAACTCTAATTTTGCAATTTTGAGTTTTGTCGATTTCTGAACTTTTCTTGATGAATTATGATCAACCATTGATCACATGATGAATATTTTGACAAAATATGGATGTTGACAAAAAATTGCATTTTTGACTGTCTGTTGACTTTTTGGTCAAACTGGTCGTCTGTTGACTGTTTGAGCTGTTGATTGTGCGTCCAAGCGAATCGAAGTTTGAAAATTTGCCTGGTGGTACTTTGAGATATATGGAGATCCATGAAATCCATTTGAGGTCTCAAAAACTCGTTCTCTTGAAAAAAACAAAAACCCTAGTTAGGGACTGTTTGTGTAGGAGACAGTTAGACGTACCTGATTTTTATGCAGTGTTGAGTCTCTGTTGATCACGTGATTATCAGAAGACTTCTAGAACAAAATCTTGGAAATTTGAAGTGCGAAAAATTGATTTGACTGATGGTACAAACACGGAGAATTGCGCTGATAGCGGGTTTGACTGGTAACTAGCTGTTCGGGTATTAACGTAACAGTTAAAGTGAAAACTTAACAGTTAAAGTTAATTTTTTCTTTTTGTTTTTTTGTTGTGTTAATGGTGAGAAATTATTTACATGATTTGTTAGAAAAACACAAATATAATAAATAACTAAAATACACTGTACGCGAACAAAATTACCGTCAATAATAAGATTGAAAGGGATTTAATGCATAGAAAAATAAATATTTAACTAGCAATAAACACACATAATATTATCTTACTAGTTAAACGACGGTATAATAGATAGTGTAATACTTAATACTGACAGTACAAATATTACCTAAACAAAACGTAGCGAACAGTACGGTAAACATAAAGAACGGTACATTCTAAAAAACAGAAGATACGACAAACTTTACATATGACGATTAATAATCCATGCTATGAACAACAGAAAATAGATGATCGGAAGTGTAACCATCGCAGGTCCGCATTTTTCAGGACTATGCAGACAGAAGAAGGACATGATCACCGTAAAAATAGTGATGACTATAAGAAAAAGTGTATCCATCCACTTTGCCATTTTTGCCGGGGAAGAAGAGAAAATAATTATGAGATAGAAGTTTGAGAAATTTGGGAGATGAGTGAAATTTGATGTGAGAATTTATGGAAAAAATGAGGAGTATTTATAGAGTGAAAAGAGAGAGATAGAGACGTTGGGAATGGAGTGGTACCGTTTGAATAGTAGTAGGATTTGAAAAAAAGTATGGTAGGTTTTTAAAAAGAAAAAGGGTATAGAATAAAGCTAGGATTTGATTTGAAAGAAAGAGATTTGAAAAGAAAGGAAGATATTTGAAAAGAAAGAAAGAGATTTTGAAAAAATAATATAGTATAAAAATAAAAATTAGTGGGAAATAAAACCAATAATAATTTAATTGTTACCAGTATAATCTGAAACCCGGACTCCGCGCCTGCAAATTTTAATTCTGCACAAACTGCGTTAGCATTATTTATCTGAAAACAAATCTGAAATAAACAGTGTATGAAGTGATAAACAGTATTTGGCGTTTATGTAAGAATAAATTTAACAGCGAACCAAAATACTGTATAAAAAATTCTAAAAATTGAGTATTCATAAAATCAGGATATTTATGAAATAAAAATCCAAGATTGTATAAAACTCCAAATTTTTAGACAGAAGTCTGTTGACTTCTCTTTTTTTTTTTAAAAAACGCGGGCGAATTTTGGGGTATAACAATAATGATCATAACACTTAGAAAATGATGGGATCTCAGAGGTCAAAAATTAGGGTGCAACAGATGCCCCTATTTAAGTTTCTTCTATCCGGAGGTGTGAAGATTGGAAATCTTCGTTTCGACGTGATTGAAGAGACTTAAATATATATAAAAACACAATTTTTGAACCTGTGATGCTATGTAATGCTTATGATTATGAATGCATATGATTTCCCTGAGATGGAAACAGGACACCACAGGGGAGAAGTAAACAGACTCCGTTGGGGAAAAGGTATAAGTCATCCAGGAATAGAATCGGACTTCACAAAAGAAAGAAACAGTCGACAGAAGCTTTCAGGAATAAAACGTGAAAGGAACTCTGGACAGGAAATCAATAGAGACGTTCAGAAAGAAAATTCTCTAGAACCCATATCAGAAATAATTCAAGAGTAAAACATGAATGAATTTGGAAAGGAGTACAAATTGACAGAGACATTCAAGAGTAAAATATGATTGAACATCACCATAGGCAATCAAGACTAAACCATGATTGAATAGTATCAAAAGCAATCAAGAGTAAACCATGATTGGATAACATCATAGGCAATCAAGACTAAAACATGATTGAACATCTTCAAAGACAGTCAAGAGTAAAACATGATTGGACAATATCAAAGGCCATCAAGAGTAAAACATGATCGAACAACATCAAAGACAATCAAGAGTAAAACATGATTGAGACACCAACCGAGAGTAAAGCACGATCAAACAACATCAAGAGTAAAACATGATTGAATATAAATAAAGATCAATCAAGAGTAAAGCGCGATTGAATAATATTAAAGGTCAATGCCAAGTAAGTTGGACTTCGATTTCAAGGTAAGATGTTGATACCAACAAGACTTGGAAAAATATAAATGAGCATGAATTTGTTTTTATGCATGATGTTAAATTTTTCTATGCATGATGAATGCTCAATGCAATGTAGTTATTTATGACAACTGGGATTGACTCTTTTGTGAGGCAAGATTGGAGCTTTGATTCCTCAACACGGAAATTCTAAAAAATCCTGCTTGGAAAGAAGATGCTTGAATAAACTTCTTGTCACACTGATAACTGAATTAAACAAATGATCCTTTGAGAAGGACTGATAAACTATGCTTGGGGATGAACTGATCACGGATACAACTCTTGAAATGAATGTTGGGAAGACTTGCCATAGTATACATCTTGCAGAGGATATTCTGATCAACAAATCTTGATTAAACATATGAACAACAGGATCTTGAAGTAACGTGCCCCTGATAGGATCACTGATCAAGTTTCTCAACTGTTTGAACTTCCTAGAAGATGAGTGCTTACTTGCAAATAAAATGTTCATTCAAGAATGGTAATTTTAATGCAATGCTCAAAACATATTTTTGAAATCAAAGTCACTATGTAAAGAAAATGGAATCACTGTTCAAAACATAAAGGTTAAAACAATCAACGTGAAAGATAAATCAAAGATATGGTATCAACATAAATGATCGGTAAATCTCTTGGGAGTCAGCTTACGCAACCTTCTTGTAGTATGCTTTCAAACAAACCTTGCTTCAATTAGGGCTTTTGAAGGTTGTAACGTGGTCAGGTTCATGGTTTAAAAAACAAAAGATATAAGGCTCAAAAATTTTGTAACCCACCCCATCTTCGTGATGATCTTCAGTCCTAAACTCAGTTAATTCAAAATATGCATTCAGGTTCCAAGAGACTTCTGGAATTTTACTTGTTGTAATGATGATAGTTCACAAGCCAAAAAAAACTTAGTGATGGCAGTCACTTCTTCCTTTTGATAGTCACAACATTTTGTGGTTCAAGAATTTATTGACTTCTCTCTATTTTCTTTCTTTTGATATCCCTAACTTTTACCTGAACTGTTGATTTTGAACTTACAGTCAGCGGGATGCCTTAATTTTGCCTAAGCCATTTTTTGATTTTGACTTAGCAGGCCTTTCGTCAATTTTCTTTTTTGATACTTTTTTTCCTGAAAGATAGTGACTACCTTGCTTAATGATTATAATGAACCATCATCGACTTTTGCTCGGCGTCTCCAACATTTCTTTGATGTAAGTGGAGGAAAGCTTGTGATTAAAACACTTGTTGAAAGGTGTATTGAATGACTCTCTTAAAATAGAATGCACAACCAAATTAACTGGGAACTACCGTACCCCGGGTTAAAATGTGGGTTATTTCGTACAGAAAGAAACAGCAACTTCTAGGCTCAAAGGGGTTGACGAGGGATTAACTTCCTTATTTCTCCAGTGTTTGGGAATTAAAACAATGCCAGTACATCGTCAGCAAAGTTTTATTTGAAAGCATACATTTCAACAACCTGGGTATTTCGTTGTCATCATCCTCCCTCCAATCTTTGCATAAAACACAAGTTTGATAGAGAAAGCAAAATAGGAGAAAAGTTTTGTAAAAGAAGCATAAACATAAACATAGTAGATGAAAATGAATTCAAACATACGATGCTCATTTCATTAAAACTAACATTCAGGAATAAACAAAGTTTAAAAGCAAACAATACAACTGAGGAAATGCAAACAGTAGGGAAACAAGGCCTAGTGACTAATCAGTGACGAGGATGAGCTGTCCTGTCTTGATACACTGGCTTTAGGAAGATAATTGTCTTTGACCCGTTTTTAGCCATTCTTATTCGGCAAAGGATTAGTGACAACATTGGGACCAACATCTTTGATCTAATCAACTCTTGAACTCTGGCCTTCAAAGGGAAATATCTTTCTAAATCATGGCCCACTGCCCCTTGATGGAAAGGAATATGAAGATCAGACCTAAAACCTTCTGGAAGAGGATTCCGAGGAGGAAGAATCAGCTTGATGGTAGACAGACAAGGATAAGTTTCATGGATGACCTGGATGTATGTATGCAAAAGATGTAATTGTTGTTTTTACTATTTTTTTTTTTTGAGTTTCAAAGAACTTAAAATATTAATTTGCAAACATTCAAGCATTGGATTAAAGCATTGATCAAGTTATCATCAAAATCAATCATCCATTTTGGTGGATTAGAGTTTTCACCCCATCAACACCCAATATCCATTGAGTTTGATGAAACTTACGATGTTTACAAAAAAGACCTATGAGTTCATTGGAAATCAAAGGAAAAGATTTTTATGAATGTATGTATGCATGGATGTATGAATGCCACATATACAGACATGGTAACACAAACATGGTGCACATAAGATAGGTTCCAAAGTTCAACGTCACGAGCATGAGGTCAAAGAACCAAATATGGGATAGTACTAGGGTTAATCACCTGCATAACATGTTCTACTGATACATCAGAGTCTACATTTTTCTTTCGGATATTACCGGCTTGCACAACTGAACTTGTGAGTTAGCAATATTCTCAAGAAAAACTCGTCTGAGTGTGGCTCTCCGCATGACAACTAATCCAAGTCTTCACCTGAATAGTTTCTGCGCCACAACCTAATAAGGCTAGGATGGGTTATGGGTTCTACGGCCAACTCAGCTTCTACAATTCAATGAAAGCAATAATGTCTTTGCTACGAAACATGCTAAACATATATTACCAACAAGGAACCTCCACTGAGCGGAAGGATTCTCATGCCAACTTTTTAAGGACTGAACTCCTTGTATGCCATACATGACTATACCCTCCACCTAATTCTTATGTGTACTTAATCCGGGTTAGGATTTGTCCATAATGTATCTCAAGTGACGGAACCACACATATATCCAGAATAGCAAAAAATAATAAAATAAACAAGTATAAGAAAATATTAAAGTGATCTAAAACTCTAAGGTAACCCATCTTTAAAAATATTTTCACTCCCCAGCAGAGTCGCCAGTTCTGTAAACTCGGTTTTTTTGAGGCGAACTGACTCCTTGCTCTTTTTTTCTTTTATTTTTTTTATTTTTTGCACGAGTCGCCACCGACTTTTATTTTGTCCAATATTTAGGAAAGGCATAAAAGAACAGAAAAAAGACCTTTTGACAGATTTTGGGTTCGGGGGGTTGGTTATACAAAGGGAAGGTTTTAAGCACCCTTTGTATCCATGGTTATCCATGGGCTCTTAATTGCTTAGCTCACTTTTTTAAATGCTTTGTTGATTTGAAAATAGAAGAAGTGAAGATGGACAATAGGTCACATAGGTCTCTGAAGAGTTTCACCGGGAATAATGCCCTTCAAATACCAGATGAAAGTTTTGAAAATAGATGAGAAGTTTTGAAAATACGTTGTTTGAAAATGAAAGTGTTTCAGCAAGCAATTAGGAGTTATCTACTCTCAATTTATAAGATCTTTCCTATGCATTTAATACTTTTCTTAAATGATGGTATGATTAAAAAAAGTAATAAGAGGGAAAACCATAGAGGTGCAAGTGTGCAAAGTGTTTTTTTTTTAAGTTTTATCTTGATTATTAATGTTTTAGCTCAAAGGTAAAAATATGGTCCAAGTGGACAAAAAGAAGATGACGGAAACATAAACAGTGCGTCCAAATGGACAAAGAAAAAATAGCGGAAGCATAAATAATATGTCCAAATGGACAAAGAGAAAATAGCGGAAACATAAATAATGTGTCCAAATGGACAAAGAAAAATAGCGGAAACATAAATAATATGTCCAAATGGACAAATGTCCAAATGGACAAAGAGAAAATAGCAGAAACATAAATAATATGTCCAAATGGACAAAGAAAAATAGCGGAAACATAAATAATATGTCCAAATGGACAAAGAAAAAATAGCGGAAACATAAATAATATGTCCAAATGGACAAAGAAAAATAGCAGAAATATAAATAATATGTCCAAATGAACAAAGAAAAAATAGCAGAAATGTAAATAATATGTCCAAATGGACAAAGAAAAAATAGCAGAAATATAAATAATATGTCCAAATGGACAAAGAAAAAATAGCACAAATATAAATAATATGTCCAAATGGACAAAGAAAAAATAGCAGAAATATAAATAATATGTCCAAATGGACAAAGGAAAAATAGCAGAAATATAAATAATATGTCCAAATGGACAAAGAAAAAATAGCAGAAATATAAATAATATGTCCAAATGGACAAAGAGAAAATAACATAAACATAAATATGATGAATGATAAAATAAAGTATAAAGCAAGAAATATAAAGAACAATATAATAAAATGCGGAATTTAAAGTTAATTGTTAGTATATTAGCACGAGAATCATCTTGAAGCTAGTCAAGTATATCCACGATGTTAGTGAAGATCGATGGTGAGTGAATGATGATCTCGGATTTAAAGTTAATGAAAATTTATCAGAAGCTTGATAGAATCATAGCGACTACACGATAAATTTCCAAAAGTCTTAAATCAACTGCATACAATCTCTGCCATATTTGATTTTTTATTCTGATTCGGGACAAAGGAAAAAGATAAGAAATAATATCAAATAATATACAAAAATAAATATAAAACAAATTAAACTTAATTCATTCTTTTTGTGATTTTTTTTGGAATTGATTTTAAGTTAATTAACAAGCTAATTAAATAAATAATTATACAAATAATTAAACTTAACAACAAAAATATTATTTTATATGTCAAAAATTAGATTATAAAAAATATAAACCTAAATCTAAAAGGAAAATATTTTTGGAGTTTTTTGATTGGTTGAAAATAATTAAAAAAAACAATATTTACATAATTACTAATTAATTAAGCAAAATAAATTAATTATGAAAAGAAATAAAATATTTTTATGTTAAAAATTAAATAAACATTTTATCAACTTAAAACTAAAATTAAAACATTTTTTTTGAGAAATTGAAAATATGCATAAATATGGAGTTTTTAATTCATGAACTCCGAACACTACTACATATTAAAAATTACATTGTACTTACTCTATGATGTCCCAAGAGTGGAATAGAGTGATTGAAATTGATTGAAAGTGGCTATTTGAATGAGCCTTGATTTTTACAAGTTTCTTGAAACTTTTGCAAAAAATATAAACTTAAGCTATGACTTTGTGGTGATTGTTGTTGTTCTTTGTGTTTCTCTCCCCTTTTTTTCTCTCCTTGAATGAAGAAAATGAAGCTCTATTTATAGGCAAATGATTTGATCTTGAACCCTTGCAAGTTGGAATTTTCATGATTGATTTTGTGGAAAAAATATGATAATGGAATATTTTCAATGAGTGCATTTCTTAACCATGGTTAAAACACTCAAGTATTATTCTCTTCAATCTTGCAATAATATATTTAAGCATCTTGAATGGTCATTGCTTGCATCACATGAGCATCTTGGATAACATCTTTGAATTATCTCACTTTAATTAAACTTTAAATGAATAAAATTTAATTAAAATGAAATAAAAGTGTCATGAATCATGGATAGGTCGTGGATGCCCTTTAGACATATGGGAATCAAGATTGAATCACAAAAGAATTGGCCTTTTTGAAAAAGAATCAAGTTTTGGTCATTACTTGTTTTATGCATTTTCCCAAAAAAGGTCAACTTCATCAAGGCATATCTCCCTCAATTTTGATCCTATGAAAGTGTTCTTTTACTTTTTGGAAAGCCCAAGATGTCCTCTACAAGCCACTTTGGAAGCGTTTTTGCATTTGGAGAAGTTATCTTGATGATATGGGCTTTGACAAAAAACTGCTTTTTGTTGACTTTGAAAATGACCTGTAATGTTTTGGCTTATATCTCTTAGGCGGAAGCATTTCTTGACCTTGGTCCCAACATCAAAGTTGTAGAGAATTGAATTTCCTTGAGAATGAGCTTTGGTTGGAATTTTTCTGATAAATTATGAGAGAGTTATGGTCGGTCAAAGTTCAGTTGACTTTTAGGTAAAAAAACTCTAATTTTGCAATTTTGAGTTTTGTCGATTTCTGAACTTTTCTTGATGAATTATGATCAACCATTGATCACATGATGAATCTTTTGACAAAATATGGATGTTGACAAAAAATTGCATTTTGACTGTCTGTTGACTTTTTGGTCAAACTGGTCGTTTGTTGACTGTTTGAGCTGTTGACTGTGCGTCCGAGCGAATCGAAGTTTGAAAATTTGCCTGGTGGTACTTTGAGATATATGGAGATCCATGAAATCCATTTGAGGTCTCAAAAACTCGTTCTCCTGAAAAAAAACAAAAACCCTAGTTAGGGACTGTTTGTGTAGGAGACAGTTAGACGTACCTGATTTTTATGCAGTGTTGAGTCTCTGTTGATCACGTGATTATCAGAAGACTTCTAGAACAAAATCTTGGAAATTTGAAGTGCGAAAAATTGATTTGACTGATGGTACAAACACGGAGAATTGCGCTGATAGCGGGTTTGACTGGTAACTAGCTGTCCGGGTATTAACGTAACAGTTAACTTGAAAACTTAACAGTTAAAGTTAATTTTTTTCTTTTTGTTTTTTTGTTGTGTTAATGGTGAGAAATTATTTACATGATTTGTTAGAAAAACACAAATATAATAAATAACTAAAATACACTGTACGCGAACAAAATTACCGTCAATAATAAGATTGAAAGGGATTTAATGCATAGAAAAATAAATATTTAACTAGAAATAAACATACATAATATTATCTTACTAGTTAAACGACGGTATAATAGATAGTGTAATACTTAATACTGACAGTACAAATATTACCTAAACAAAACGTAGCGAACAGTAGGGTAAACATAAAGAACGGTACATTCTAAAAAACAGAAGATACGACAAACTTTACATATGACGATTAATAATCCATGCTATGAACAACAGAAAATAGATGATCGGAAGTGTAACCATCGCAGGTCCGCATTTTTCAGGACTATGCAGACAGAAGAAGGACATGATCACCGTAAAAATAGTGATGACTATAAGAAAAAGTGTATCCATCCACTTTGCCATTTTTGCCGGGGAAGAAGAGAAAATAATTATGAGATAGAAGTTTGAGAAATTTGGGAGATGAGTGAAATTTGATGTGAGAATTTATGGAAAAAATGAGGAGTATTTATAGAGTGAAAAGAGAGAGATAGAGACGTTGGGAATGGAGTGGTACCGTTTGAATAGTAGTAGGATTTGAAAAAAAGTATGGTAGGTTTTTGAAAAGAAAAGGGGTATAGAATAAAGCTAGGATTTGATTTGAAAGAAAGAGATTTGAAAAGAAAGGAAGATATTTGAAAAGAAAGAAAGAGATTTTGAAAAAATAATATAGTATAAAAATAAAAATTAGTGGGAAATAAAACCAATAATAATTTAATTGTTACCAGTATAATCTGAAACCCGGACTCCGCGCCTGCAAATTTTAATTCTGCACAAACTGCATTAGCATTATTTATCTGAAAATAAATCTGAAATAAACAGTGTATGAAGTGATAAATAGTATTTGGCGTTTATGTAAGAATAAATTTAACAGCGAACCAAAATACTGTATAAAAAATTCTAAAAATTGAGTATTCATAAAATCAGGATATTTATGAAATAAAAATCCAAGATTGTATAAAACTCCAAATTTTTAGACAGAAGTCTGTTGACTTCTCTTTTTTTTTAAAAAAAACGCGGGCGAATTTTGGGGTATAACAATAATGATCATAACACTTAGAAAATGATGGGATCTCAGAGGTCAAAAATTGGGGTGCAACAGTTATCAATGAGACTCGTAGGCGATTCAAGTCCCCCCTGATCTCAAGGATAACTCCCACACTTAGGTTTTAACACGACATAATATGTCCAGCAGTGCATATAAAATATAACAATAGGCAATAAAATATAAATATATTCACATAAACAATTAAATATAAACATATTATAAACCATTAGATATTTTTAGATAAAAATAAACAAATGAACAAATTTAAAAAAAAATAAAAAAAAATAAAAAAATAAAAAAATAAAAAAAATTTCAAACCCTAAAAAAGGCAAATTAGCCAAACCCTAAAAAGTTGCCGAACCTAAACCCTGCCAAAACCTAAAACCTATAGGAGCATAGTATTCACCATTATAGTGTTGTCCCCAGCAGAGTCGCCAGCTGTAGCAACCTGCCCTAAAAATTAAATTTAGAGTCGCCACCTATTCTACCAAGGCGAATAGGAAACCTACGCAGTTAAGAGATCAGGGTAAGATACTATATTCAGGTCGAGGGAAGGTGTTAGGCACCCTCAACCCTTTCCTAAAGGCTAACATCTCAAAGATAAAGGTTTATGGCAAGGCTTATAAAGAAAGGTGACAGAGAGTAATAAGAGTTAAAGGCTAATTATTTGAACATGATTAGAGTTTGGAAGAGGGGGACTCGCCTTGTTGCCAAGTGCCTACGTACCTCCTTATGGAGGATCAGAGTCTACGTAGTTCGGGGAAGGGTTGTACGCCCTTAGAGTTGGAATTTGATTTGAGATGGTTTGAAGGCTTTTTGAATGGCCTATCGTAGTTTTGAATAAGGATGAAAATCCATAGTTTTGAAATTTGTGGTTTGAAAAAGACAAATGTTTTAAGAGTGGGCGTACAACCCTGATTTCAGTATGTCACCATTAACCGCGATAATCGATTGATTCAGTTACCATAGTTAACAAATTAATAGTTGTATCATTACCAATTCTAATTGATTGATTCAATTATCACTAATAATGAATTATAGTATTTTTTAGGAATTTGTATGATTTAATTTGCATCATTACCCCTCGTAATCGATTGATTCGATTAAAAAGAATAATGAATTGAGGTATGGAAAATAAATAAGTTAATCATCGCAACTAATAAAATAGCTGAAACCATTTAACTAAATAGAAATTAACTACATTTTAATTAAATATCATTTTAATTAAAATTATTATTGACCATCACGATTAATCGATTTAATCGGAACGAACAATAAATTGTCATTTTAAATATTAGTGTCATATATTAATTTATTTATAAAAATAAATTATTATTATATGAATGAATATTTAAAAAGAATTTAACTAAAACATATAAATTAATTAAAATTATTTTAGTTAATAGAGTTTGATTCAGTATGACTGGTTTGAGGGTACATGGTATGGGAAGTAATCTAGGGCGTGGGATCTAGCTGGAGGGAGATACCTATGGTCAGATTGGAGAGTGCATGATGCGCCATAGGCCTGCGCATGCACCTGATCACTAGGGGGACCTTTTGAAAAAAAACATTGTGAGGGCCAGGGATCGACCCCTGGACCTTGGGATTATCACACACACGCCTTACCAACTCACCCCAGCTAATCACGCGTTTGATAATTGCTTTGGTTAAATTATAAAAGAAACAAAAGAAATCATGGAAGGAACGCGCGCGGAATTCAAATAACCCAATGCCATGACGACACATCATCGTCTTCCCCACTAAGAAATCATGCAACCTTTTGCTACGAATTTGCTAGGATTCCCTTCGTAGTAACACACACCTGGAAAATAGCGATTACCCCACGTTTGTGTATAAACGTTTCGCGACACCCCTATTCTCTTCCTCTAGGCAATACGAATCCAATGGTGGTCCTAACGTCCCCCAGTTTTACCCCTAACCAAAAGCCCCAAATTAAGGTTTGAAAACCCTAGCTCGGCCAACGATGGTGGTTTGTGTTCAAACCATACAGACTCTAATTAAACCATCCAGAAATGTTCAGAGCATCAACAATAACCAGAATACAAACTTAAATCTCAATGAGAATGCATGAATTGTTCTAACCGATCAAGTTTTCAGAACGACTTACTTTGACAAATAGGAGACAGTTCTGGGGGTACTGATGAAGCGTGATGATCCAGACACGTTCAGAATGATCCAAGGAACACGTAGCAATCCTCAAATCTCCTTGAAAGTTCCAAATTTCCCAAAACCAAAATCAAGTTCTTGGTGATTTTTTTTTAGTTCTTGTGCTTATGCTCTGATCAGAATTGGCAACCCCTATTCGTGTGACATCATTTAGATACTTATAGGCAATGGATTAGGTCAATAAAATTGCCCAAAACCTCACTTGAATCCAATCTTGCAATTTGGGAAAATTTGATTTTATTTCTTTTATCCAAACCTTCTATTCTTGTCCAATCTTGTGCCTATCTTTTTTCAATCATTTTAATCACGAAATTGTATTATATTTTGCCATTAATATTGATTGGAATCAATCAAAATATCTCCCTTACCAAAATATTTGATTTTTATCTTAATTAAATCATTAAAAAAATGAAATAAAAAATCATATTAAATCAAATAAAAATGTTTAATTTCATGGCATGTGATTTTGGGCATGCTAATGACTTGTGGACCAAGATTGAATCATAATACCATAGGCCCATTTGCAAAATTTTCCAATTTGAACCTTCTTATTTCATATTTTGCTTCCAAATATTACCCAACTTTGATCAAGCATATCTCACTCAATTTTTAAGCTATGAGGGAGTTCTAGGACTTTTTGGAAACCTCAAGAGGTCCTCTACAAGCCACTTTGGAACATATTTTTCATTTGGAGCTTTTATCTTGATCACATCCTCTTTGACAAAAAACTGCTTTTGAAGGATGCTTGAAAAGGACCTGTAATCTTTTGCACCATACCTCTCAAATGAAGCATTTCTAGCCCTGGCTTGTGAGAGACTAAGTTGTAGGGAATCCAATTTCCTTCAAAATAGGCTTTGAGTGGGGAATTTTTGATGTTCCATGTGAAAGTTATGCCCAGTCAAAGTTGGATTGACTTTCTCCTAAAGAAACCCTAAATTGAACCTTTTTGTACTTGTTCATCTCTGAGCTTCTATTAATGGAACCATGATCAATCTTCGATCAAATGATGGATATACTTTAATTCACTTGATGTTGACCCAATATTGAGAGCTTTAGATTGTGCTTTGACTATGGTTGACTTTTAGGTCAAACTAGTTGACTGTGGATCATCTGGACCATTGAGTGAGCAAAGCTTTGGGAATTGAATCTTGAACTTTGTAAATGGAGTATGGAAGGCAAATTTTGGGGTATGACAGGGAGGAGTGAAGGATAATAGAAATATTCATTGGGTGAGGTGGAAGGATTTATGCCTTCCAATAGAAAAAGGGGGGCTTGGTTTAAGAAGGATGGGGGAGTTTAATTTGGCGCTTCTTAATAAATGGAGGTGGAGAATATTATCGGAAGAAAATGCATTCTGGTACCATGTATTGAAAGCTCGATATGGAGACATTAATTTAATTGTTTTTCAAGGTGAAAAAGGTGGCAAGTCTAGGAATTCTAAATCAGTTTGGTGGAAGGATATTATTTCTTTAAAACAAGAGGATGCTATAGATGTTTTTGTCAACAAAGCTTCTTTTATTATTGGCAACGGGTATTAGACTTCCTTTTGGGCCGCTTCTTGGTTACCTTGTGGTAGGTTGAGAGATGTTTATCCGCTTTTATTTTCTTTGTCTCTTTTGAAGGATGCTTCGGTGGGAAGTATGGGTGGGTGGATTTTGGGTGAGTGGGAATGGGGTGATTTTGGTATTACCAACTTCAATTCTAGTATCATTTTTGAAGACATGTTATCTCTTCGGATCCTTCTTCAATCGGCCTCTCCTAGTATGGATTCAAAAGATAAAGTTATATAGAAGGAGGGAGAGGAGCAAGCGTTTTCGGTAAAAGATTGTTACTCCTTTCTTTGTTCTTCTAGTATTCCGTTTGGTCCGGCTAATGTTCATGACAAGGCTTTTTGTGAAGTTTGGAAGATGTTAGTTCCTCAAAACATAAAAGCATTTGGTTGGAGATGTTTTATTGAGAGACTTCCAACAAGAGACTTGCTCCTTTATCGAGGTATTATTAATAATAATTGCGATGTTTCTTGTGTTTTTTGCAATATTTTCCCCGAATCCTCGTCCCATTTTTTGTTGCTTTGTCGTGTTACCGGCTTGAATTGGAAGGAAGTGGCAGATTGGATTGATTTTGTTGATTTTAAAGGGGGAAATTTTTTGGAGAGTTTCACTAAGTGGTGCTCATTTTGCAAGAGTAAGGGTGTTAAAAAAAGTAAAGATGTTAAAAAAGGTAAAGAAGGAAGTATTTGGTTGGCCATTGTTTGGTGCTTATGGATCCTTAGGAATGCCATTATTTTTAAAGAGGAGGATTGGGACATTATGGAAGTGGTTGGTAATATTAAAGCCATGGTATGGAGGTGGTCTTCAATAGGAAATATTACACATACCAATTGTAACTTTTATGAGTTTTGTAAAAATCCTTTGTTTTATATCTCTTAGGTTCCATTTGGTGTGTAATTTTTCTTTTCCGATTTACATTATCGGATCTTTTTGTAATCGGGTTTGAGAATTTATATTCTCTTTTCAATGAAACTTGCTTACAAAAAAAACATATCGCATGCATCAAAACAACAACAAACAATGTTCGAAACAAATCAATTACCACTTAATATGAAAAATCATATCCAAGATGAAACTTATATTGATACAATCCTATTAAGTGAAGCCTAACTACATGTCATAGAGGTGCCTAATAAAGAGAATGAAGAGGTGAGCTCAATATTTGAGAAAAGAATAATTAAGAGACATGCATGGATGAATGAATAGACTTTCTACTATGGATTCTATGGTAAAAGGATGTATTTGTTGTTTCTAAATATTATTTTCCCTTTTTATATTTATGCGAGTATCTTTTAATACAAAGCATTTATATAATATTCGAATATCTTTTAATACAAAGAACATATAGTTCAATTCAAACGTCCCCAACCCCAATGTTACGTATCACATCAAGACTCCCTTTATTCTAAAACAAGCGTTAAAAAGGACTTCACGAAGCTATCCTCTAACTTCAAGGCACTACTCTTGATCATCTGCGCGTTACCCACGTGGAGGCAATATTCAAACAGAAAAGGTGGGTATTTCATAATTATTATATAAGACATAAAGAATAAATATGGCTCTACAATCTTCATGACAACAAATACTGCAGAATTCTTTATTATTTTGAATCTGGTACACCATACATTAGAAATGCTCATATAGAGGCATCATACTTTGATTTTAACGTACCGACACAAATAAAAGTCTATTATGTACCTAAGACAAATCAATTTAATTTTGAAGTCATCGAACAAACAAATTCAGTCAGCAACGATGATTTCGAATTGGACCAAAATGGTTAGGCAAGTGATATGAGCACTGCTGGTAGTTGTTGCTGGGATTAAATGTATCAGCAATAGTTATTACAAGAAGTATTCTTACTTTCATTGTATTGTCAAGTTATTTTAATGAATTTTTTATTACTATTGTTTAAATATTTTTGTTATTTAATCACAATTTAATTTCAAAAATTAATAAACTATGACATATATATATATATATATATATATATATATATATATATATATATATATATATATATTAATGCAAAATTAATTAACAATTAATATCTAATAAAAAATATACATCTTCAAAATAATGTTTTATGACTTCCAATAACCTACTTCTATTAAAAAAAATTATTCTACAATTTGGTTTTTTAAATTTTTTTAAGATATATTATGTATTTAATTTCAAAGTTATTTTAAAAGTTTTCTATTTCTATTTCTTTAATATTTTATGAGTTCCGTATATATTTCTTTTTGATTTTTTTTACTTGACATAAAGAAATAGAATTTACCCATGTGATAACTAATAATCGTTTCATAATCAATTTTTTTTTTATAGTTGCACCATTTTTATCTCCAAGGTGTTCCTAACTTGTAATTTTCCTTTAAACTCCTCGATTTCCATTTCTAACTTTTGTTTGACATCTAGTTACTTTTACAATAGAAAACTTTTTTCAATAAGCAATTGCAATAAGAAATCGCACTAGGGATGCAACCCTTATAAACAAAAAGGAAAGCTAAGAATTAAAACAACCCAATGGTTGCTTGTACCATTCATAAAAGCTAGACAAAGGTGAGGGATTACAACTAGCTAGCCACCTCCAAGACAAGAACGAGACATTAGAACAAACCACATCAAAGCTAAAGGAAACATTCTAAAAAATAATGGCGTTTCTCATGATCCATAAGCTCCATGTTGTTGCTATCCAAATAGAGTTGATCTTACTCCTATCTTTGGACTTCTTCACCTTCTCTTGAATAGAACCAAAATCCACCATAAATCGTTTTAGACACTTGACAATAGAAAAACAAATGTTCCAAATTTTTCGGTTGCATCCCACAAAACACGAACAAATCATTAGAGGCAATGTTATCCACTCCTCTTTTGATTAATTGGTCTTTAGTCAACACTCTATTGATGAGGAGCCTCCACATGAAGATCTTAAATTTTGGAGGAATTTTCATATCCCACAAAACTTTCAGCGCTGTAACCGTGGACGGCAACCACGCGGGGGTCTGAATTCCGACGGCATAGCAGTCGCGCTTGCCAACGTGAACACACCATCTTCTCTGAATTTCCACTCAAATTCATCAACTCCAGTTTGCACACAAATTGCAGCAGTCAGTAATCCTTGAAGATTACGCCACTGCGCCACTACTGTATAATTTTGTGCATTTGTTTCCATTAAAGCTTCGACCAAAGCCTCCCCAAACAACCTCTCAGCATGCCAAACCCGAACCCCATTATGACAAGAATAAACATCCTCAACATTGCTATGTTTTTTGGTTGAGATATCAAACAAGTCCGAAAATTTAGAACGACATGTTTGATCTCCCAACCATAAACTGTACCAAAATAGAACTTTATTTTTCTTTTTTAGAATGCATTGAACCCCATTTGAGAAACCTATTCCATCAAAATCTACCTTGACATCATTTTTAATTATGTCCCTCCACTAAATTGATTCCTCCGAATTTATAACTTCTTCACAAGATGCCTCCACTATCAAATTTGGATCGAAGTATCTCAACCTTAGAAAACTACTCCGAATTGCGTTGTCCTCTTTTAAAATCCTCCATTTCCACTTTAGAAGGAGAGCTTTGTTCATTTCACCAACATCTCTAAATCCAAGACCTCCCTTCTCTATTGGTTTGCAAACCGTTTCCAATTTGGCCCAATGGATGCTTCTTTTATTTACGTTACGACTCCACAAGAAATTACTAAGAAAACTTCTAATAAGATGCATGATTTTTTTTGGAACTTTGAAGAAAGAGAGAGTGTAAATGGTATTGCATTAAGTAGCTCCTTTATGAGCGTTACTCTACCACCAATCGAAATGTTTCGACTTTTCCAAGACGCAAGTCTACACGTGATGTTATCAATCACCTTCGTCCATACCTACTTCCTTTTATGGTTCGCTCCCACTTCAATTCCAAGGAAAGTGAACGGGATGTTTCCTGTTTTACAACCAAGTAAAGAAATAGCTGAGTTCATGAGCCACACTCCTATATTCACCCAGGATATGTTACTCTTGGAAAAATTGATTTTCATCCCCGAAATAAGTTCTAAACCCCTCAAAAGAACTTTCATACTCCATAAATTGTCACTTGAAGCTTTGCCAAGAATAATTGTGTCATCCGCAAATTGTAAAATATCCACATGCTCCTCTTCACTATACTGGAAAGGCTTGAAATCACTGATATCCACCGATTTACGAACTAAATCCGTTAGCCCTTTGTCATACCCCAAAATTTTCCCACCACATTTTTATAATTCAAGCTCATCTAAATGACAAAAGCTCAAGACTTGACTGCATGTACACTCTCCTAAGCAACAGCCTTCTAGCTAGGGTTTTGACCTTCTCAAGGAGAAAACAACTTCTGAGAACTCAAATGGATCCCATGGCCTCTCATATGATTCAAATAATCCCCATGCCAAGTGTCGCACGCTCGCGAAAAAATGAACAACAGAGTCGCCACCAATATATTTATCCCATAAGGGAAAGGAATATCAGAAAACCTAGAATAAGGATAAGAGAAGGTCTTGCGACCAGAGATAGGGTACGGGAGTCGGTTACGCAAGGGGAAGGTATTAGCACCCCTCACGTCTGTGGTACTCCACAGGATCCACTTATGTTTGTTCTATTCTAAGGGTGTATAAATCTAAGCTTAATTACTAAGGGAATGCATGCACATGGAAAAAAAGAAACACGGGGAAAATAAGGTTTATAAATAGTTGTGCTCGCTTAGGCCCCGCGACCTAATGCCTACGTATCCTTTTCAGGAATCAGAGCGCCGTAGTTCGGCTCTTTAGTTTTTATTTGTTTTGTGTTTTTTAGTGAACGACGTTACATTCGCACTCCGCTGCTCGACCTCTGGAGTCTTAAGCTGGGAATGGAGCGGAAATAACGTGTCCGATTAGGAGAAAGAATGCCCTGAAGGCAAGAGAAAGAATGCCTCGGAGGCAAGAGAGAAAAGAGAGAAGATTGGTTTGTGTTTTTTATGGTAATTCCATGATGAACAAAACCCAATACAAGGCTTCGCACCACTTCATCACTTTGTTTAGGTCTGAGCCTTTATTAGATATTTTAGATGTTTTTGGTTGAGTGTTTTTTAAGGGGAATTAATCTGCGAGTGGAATCACATAGAATGTATGATGTCAAAGAAACAGATTAGGGAATGAATCCCACTCATTTCTCTACATGGATAGAGAAACAGATTAGGGAATGAATCCCACTCATTTCTCTAATAATCGAGAAACAGATTAGGGAATGAATCCCACTCATTTCTCTTTGTAGTGATCGAGAAACAGATTAGGGAATGGATCCCACTCATTTCTCTCTCACTAAGTGTTCGAGAAACAGATTAGGGAATAAATCCCACTCGTTTCTCTCCCACTTTTAATGTGATTCGCCTCTTCCTTTGTTAAGTGTTTTAAAGTTGAAAAGGAAAATAAACAAAACTAGCCTAAGATGAAAACTAGCCTAATATGATGGGAACCTCTAATTCCTAATGTTGTCATGGTTTCTACCTAATGGTTAGGAGCAAAAAGCGGCATGAAAGTATAAGCATAAGCGGAGATCGAAATTACAAGTAAAAATTACAAGTAAATAACGATACAAAAATTAGTGTAAAGTGGCTAACATAAACACTTGAAAATATGGTACAAGACATGAAAGTGAACAATGCAAAATAGTACAAAAATCGAATTTAAAATACTATTATTTTTATGGTTTTTTATGTGCCAAAAAGACAAGAATTTGATCAAGCAAAAAGAAATGAAATAAAAGCCTAAACTAATGTTTATTTGTTGATTATTTTTATATGTCAAAACATGTATTTAAGTCTCAAAATGATAGTGGAAAAATTAGTGATTTTATTACTAAAAGAAGTGACAACAAATTAATTACCTAAATTGAAATTAATGGAAATAGGGGGTGTAAGTTAAATCAGTGTTGTGAGTAGCAGGGGCGCATGGCCCAGCCAGAATAGCCCAACAGAGTATAGTCTCTTTTTGTTATAGCAATTGACTCTTGTGGCCAAAAAGATGCAATGGGCCGTAGGGGGGTGCGAACTAGAATTGGCCCGGGAGATTATTTTCTTGATCCATATTACATACTAATTAATCCAAATGATAATAGTAACAAAAATTAATTAAAAATAAAAGAAATAATAAAATTGGGAACTAGGGTTACCTCGTAAACGAATATGCACTCTTCTTCCTTGGCCGAAAACGATGCAATCCCTCGAATCTTCCTCGCCGGAAACAACCGCAGCGCCGTCGTGATGACCACAACACGATTGTCTTCGTTCCCCATTCTGCTCACGCTCTTCTTCTCCGAGCTCAGTTATCTCTCGGTTCGAACTCTCATTCAGTCCGTCTTCGATTTGAATCTCTCGATCTCTCTCATATACGTTGCTAACAATCAAACAAGCTCGGAGACCGGCGATTCATCCATCGTGACAAAGACGAATGAAGTTCAGAAACTCCTTCGCGACGGGGTATGTGATGTCGATTCGGAGTGTTCGAACTGATATTCTTCTTTCTGCGTTTTCTGATGCGTTGTTGCGTTGTTGTTCGTGATGATGACGATAGGCGCGTATGAAGAGTTTTGTTGGTGATGAATTCTGCAGATTGTTGATTGAAGTTGGAGATGATGATTTGATGAAGATGAAGAATGCCTCTGAAGTGTGTTACAGGTTATTACCCTCTCCTTTCAACTTCTTGCTGCGTTTTTTGTCGTGATGATTTTGTTCTGATGGATTTTGTGATTGTGATGATGAATCTTGATGATTGTTTTGCAGAGTGGAGAATGGATAATTATTGGTGTTTGATTGAAGGTGATCAGAAAAATGGTGGAGCAGGGAGAAGAGATGAAGATGATGAACGGTTGAAGGTGAGAAAATGGTAGAGGAAAGCTGACAAAATGATGAAGATGGGGGAAGAAGATCTGTGGAGAATTGAAGATGAGGTGAAGAGAATTCTGGAGAGTGAATGGTTATGGGGTGAAGAAGTAGAGTGAAGGCAGAGAAGAAGCTGAAGAATGAAGAGAATCCCTGTTATATAGATATGCAGCCAATCGGATTTTGAAGGTTAGCTCCATTCTCTGAATTTTCTGTTAACAGTTTCAGTTAAATTCTGTTAGAGTCCTTTAACTGATTCTGTTGGAGGTTATATGTCAGTTGGTTAGAGATTAGAAAAGGTGAGTTACATGTTAGTAGAAGTTAGTTTGTAACTGAATCTGTTATGAGGTTGTTAGGGTTGTTATGTGGTTTGTAACTAATTTCTGTTGGATCTATCATAACTGTTAAAACTGCTAAGTGGTTAGAAATAGTATGTTACAAACTGCTCTTTTCTGTTATAAAAATTGGTTAGAGGTAGTTAAAATGAACTGACTCAAATAGGAGGTTAAACTGAAATTGGTTTAGGAAAGTTCTGTTATGGCTTTTGGATGCAGAGCTGATCTGAATGTGTAGTTAATGCAGGTTTTCAAGTGTTTGGATGCTGCAAGTTTCTGAGCCTTGCTCTTAATGATAAGTGATGCGAACTTATTTTTTGTGTATGCTGCTGATCAAACTGTTTTCAACATAATGCCAAATGCCTTGAATTTTGTATGGTTTGGAATTCAAATTGAAATGCTTCTTTTTTCTTTTGTAGGATTTGGAAAAGGCTGGAACATGGCGTTGGCAGTAAGATGGCAGTGTGAAGTTTGGAGGAGAAGGTCATTTGAAAGTTTATGGCAAAGGGTTTAGAAGTAATAGGCTTTATGAAATCATGTCGTCTTGGTTTGAAGCATATCTTTGTGTAGTCTTCTTTGTACTCTCTTTGTAATGGAATTGTATTGTTGTAATGGAGACATTTGGTAACAGACATTTGGTAACAGAACTTGTAATTTTGACATCGTTCCATAATAATTAGAACACTCCTAATTGAATCTTAAATTCATAATAATTCGTCCTCTAAGCAACTTTAATATGCATAAGACCTTGACTTGATGTATCAGAAGATAAATAAACTCATCATTCTATTTCACAAACCATGAGTCACTTTCTGTATCTTAATCAACTTTAGGAATCCCCTTGAATTGATGAAAGGCAGAATAGGGACGATATAGTCAGAATATCACAACACATCTTGTTCAGACGATGACTTCAAATACGTGAATATTTGCAAAGAGCTCCAAATGAATCCTTACATCCATGATCCTTACTCTCATTTCCCACTTATTGATAAAATGCATGATTTTATTGATGACCTAAGATGTAAATGAATGAGATGTGTAAGTCAATTAAGAATAATTAGATGGGCAAATTTTGGGGTGCAACAGCTGCCCCTATTTAATCATCTTTAACCTGATGGTGAGATTGGCATTAGCCTTTCGAACATTCAAGGTAGAAGAAGATTAAATACCAAAAGAACCTGAAAATTTGCCTTATGAGAGATGTGATCCACTGGGGAAGAAATAGTGTCAAATCCACTGAGGTTAGAACAAATTAACTCTGGGTTAGAAATGAAATGAACATCAACTCTGGGTTGAAAAAAGAAAAGTAGGTCGACTCTGGGTCGAAGAATAAAGGGGAGGTCAACTCTGGGTTAGATAAAAGATAAACATCGATTCTGGATCGAGAAGGGAAAGAAGAACATCAACTCTGGGTCGAAGATAAGATGAGGATATCAACTCTGGGTTGAGAAAAGGAAAGAAGAACAATTAGGGATGATCGTCAACTCTGGGTTGAGAAGAAAATAAAGAAAGAAAACCATCAACTCTGGGTTGAGAAAAAAATCAAGAAAGAAGACCGTCAACTCTGGGTTGAGTAGAAGAGGTAAAAGATAACTATCAACTCTGGGTTGAAAGGGAAAAGAAACAAGACAACCATCAACTCTGGGTTGAGTGGGAAGAAAGGTAAGGGATCAACTCTGGGTTGAATAAAAGATAACTGTCAACTCTGGGTTGAGTGGAAAAGAGATAAACATCAACTCTGGGTTGAATAAAAGGTGACCGTCAACTCTGGGTGAGTGGGAAAGAAAGATAATCAATTCTGGATTGAACAAAGGATAACCGTCAACTCTGGGTTGAGTGTGAAAAGAGAAAAGATAACCGTCAACTCTGGGTTGAGTGGGAAAAGGGGAAAGATAATTGTCAACTCTGGGTTGAGTGAGAAAAGAGAAACAAGGATGACCTTCAACTCTGGGTTGAAAAAGAAATAATCAATTCTGGATTGAACAAAGGATAACCGTCAACTCTGGGTTGAGTGGGAAAGAAAGAAGGTAACCGTCAACTCTGGGTTGAGTGGAAAAAGGATAAGCATCAACTCTGGGTTGAATAAAAGACAAACATCAACTCTGGGTTGAATAAAAGGTGACCGTCAACTCTGGGTGAGTGGGGAAAAGGTAAGGGTCAACTCTGGGTTGAATAAAGGAAGACCGTCAACTCTGGGTGAGTGGGAAAGAGAAATCAATTCTGGATTGAATAAAAGATAACCATCAACTCTGGGTTGAGGGGAAAATGACAAAAGGTAACCGTCAACTCTGGGTTGAGTGGTAAAGGAGAAAACATATCCGTCAACTCTGGGTGAGAGGGAAAAAGAAGGATCAACTCTGGGTTGAATAAAAGATAACCATCAACTCTAGGTTGAGTGGGAAAAGATAATTAACTCGGGGTTAAAAGATGGAGGGAAAGTCAACTCTGGGTTGAACACAAAAACATCAACTCTGGGTTGAAGAAAGATGAACATGATTGACTTTAGGAGATGACACCGCAGTGGTAACTCTGAGTGATCCAGTGGAATATCAATCGATTGCTTGTAGGGACCTCATCTGATGAGTAACTTGGCTTATGCTTCATATGCAATGTATGATTTATTTATGCACTTCTGGAGATGCAATGCTATGGATTCTATATGCAGTGTACTGATTGATCAGGATTTCTGCTTTGTATGGAATAGATTGGGCGGAGTTCTGAACTCTGCTTGACTCATGATAGGGTGGATGCTCCTGATTTGTGGATGATTGGATCATGCGGGTGGAAGGATAATGAGAATGCAATGATATGCATGATGTATGTATGATTATGAATGGAGTGATTGTTTCCATGATATAAGGAGTGGATGGAGTATGCCCTTGTGGAAGGTTATTGCTTGAAGGACAACACTTGTGAAGGTGAGGTGTTTAGTTTGACTCCTCGACACTTGTCTTGATATCTGACACTTTGCTTGGGGATGGAAGAAAGAGTTGTCACTAGCTTGCCCCAGCTTGTATGATCCCTTGAGATAGAACTTTGATAATGTTTGAATCATGGAGATTTGTAATGGTCGGCCCCAGTGTAGATCAAGGAATGAATGAATGCCCCAGATTGAAAGGAACTCTTCCACCTAATGGATGCTTGAGGTATTTGCTTTGTGGATGGCCAACCTTTGCCCTTGTAAGATTACTCGATAGAGTTTCAATGTTGAACTTTCCTTGGTATCAAGTACTTACTTTCTAGTTGGAGACCATTCTGTTTTGAAAAGGATAATGAGAATGCAATGCACATGTTAATCTCAAAGGAAAAGTTTTATTTGTCAAAATGTTGTACTGATACTAACACAAATGACACAGCAACATTAGGAGTCAGTTTGACATGATTTTACAGTTTGTATGCTTTCGGAACGAACCCTGCTTCAATTAGGACTTTTGAGGGTTGTAACGTGGCCGGGTTCACGGTTTGAGAAACAAAGGATAAAGGCTCAAGTTCTACTTAACCCACCCCTCTTCGTGATGTTCTCCAGTCCTACGTTCAGTTAGTTCGACACGAGTATTCGCCTTTCAGGAAGGGTGGTGATGGATGAGGATCCTTTGTGGCTTTGATGAAGGTGGCAGTCACTCTTTGGTGCTTTCATTGATGATTATAACAACTTGTCCCTTGGAGGATTTTTCTTTTGCTTTTGCCTTTTGCTTTCCCTAACTTTTGCCTGGACAAGAAGTTTCTTTTGAATTTGGTTTCCGTTGTCCAGCGGGATATGCCCTAATTTTTTGCCTAAGTCATTTGCTTCAAAGCTTTTCTTTTCTTTTTGACTTAGCGGGCTATTGTTTCTTTCTTTTTTTTTTTCACGATTCATAACTTTCTTTTCATTCTCTTTTGTCCCATTCGGGAACAAGTTGTATGACTTTTGTGATTGACTTGTTGAAAAGGTTGTGACTGCCTTCTTCTTAGTGAATGAGAGACTTCCATTGTGGATAGTGCTCTTCTTCTTTCGTTGTGAGGGATGAGATGTAATTGACCCTCTGATGGAATACCTGACAGTTGAGCGCTCGGTCGCACTAACTGAAGACTACCCTGCCCCTGGTTAAGATTGAGGGTTTTGTATTTTTGAAAAGAAACTACTACTCCTTAGGCTCAAAAGGGTTGACGAGGGTTTCACTCCCTTATAACTCCGGTGTTTAGGAATTGAAACAACGCCTGTACATCATCAGCAGGATCTTGTTCCAAAAGCATACAATTAGTGATTCATGTGTTTTTGATTTTTCATCATTCTCCTTTTTTAGTTGCTTAAGACAAATGAGTTGAATATCAATGAACATAATGACAAAGATGAAATGATTTGAGAAAAACATGTATATTGCATTATTATTATTTTTTATTCAAACAGAATGAATTTCTTACAATGAGAAGTACTTGATAACAACAAAAGTAATACAATTGAAAAATGTTTGAGAAATCTAAACAATTGCAAGATTGGTCTTATTATGATGTAAATGAAATATTCTCTGACAAACACAAAGTCTTTAGGCTCCATTGGTGGAAGGTGCCCCATGAGGAGACATGGGGTTTTCTGATAGTAGCTTGGTTTTGTTTGCAATTACCCATGATTCTTTGTCTGTTGTCTCATGTCAAATATCAGTGTCGAGGAATTGTCTTGTCTGATCTGATGGAGAGGGAGAGTGTAAGAGTCTTGGTAACCATGGATGCATATGCATGAATGCAAAAATGTTAATGATGATGCAAATGCAGCATAAATCAGGATCAAGGATCAAGGCCTCTTGTGATAATAACTTCTCATGGTCAATAAGATATGGTCGAATACTCTAGATTCAGAGGTTCGACGTTGCATTCTTGATAACTAGGCGGTGCATAAGTCAAAGATGGTCGAACCCTCCAGATTCAGAGGTTCGACGTTGATTCTGATAGATAATTGATGTAGAACTTCTGTATAAGTCAAAGATGGTCGAACCCTCCAGATTCAGAGGTTCGACGTTGATTCAGGATAGATAACCTTTGCATAAGTCACATAAGGTCGAACCCTCCAGATTCAGAGGTTCGACGTTGATTATGATAGATAGTCTGAATGGGCATAGGGTGGGATGAAGGCGTGTTTTCCTGCAAAACAAAATTTCCCAACCCCTCTCACAGGTAGGATCTAATACAAGGTAAGTCAAAAGGTTGCCAGCGTTAACAGTTCTCCTGAGACACCATCATCGTTGCAAATACATGCCAACGATGGTATCCCATTTGAACCTCGACTGGTCGTGGGTCTCATGATCGCAATCAACAGAACCTGACATTCTGTTGGCGTCATGACTATCCACTCTATCCTAGGTAGCCTAAGTATCACTCTGGCCTGGGTATTGGGCCTTTTACCTCATAGAAACAACCCACCCAACCTGCAAACAGAGAAAATATGCGGCCCCCACGGGGACCCATAATATAGTCCAGAATGCGAGAAAATAAACATGATATGCGAGCAATAAATAGTCATGATATGCAATGCATAAAGAAATAAAGCAATAAAGAAATAAAGCAATAAAGCAGTAAAGCAATAAAACAATAAATCAATAAATGAACACCCAAAGAAAAGAAAGCAAACACAAGCTAGGATCGACTAAGCTAGGTCCCCAGCAGAGTCGCCAGCTGTCGCACGCTCGCGAAAAAATGAACAACAGAGTCGCCACCAATATATTTATCCCATAAGGGAAAGGAATATCAGAAAACCTAGAATAAGGATAAGAGAAGGTCTTGCGACCAGAGATAGGGTACGGGAGTCGGTTACGCAAGGGGAAGGTATTAGCACCCCTCACGTCTGTGGTACTCCACAGGATCCACTTATGTTTGTTCTATTCTAAGGGTGTATAAATCTAAGCTTAATTACTAAGGGAATGCATGCACATGGAAAAAAAGAAACACGGGGAAAATAAGGTTTATAAATAGTTGTGCTCGCTTAGGCCCCGCGACCTAATGCCTACGTATCCTTTTCAGGAATCAGAGCGCCGTAGTTCGGCTCTTTAGTTTTTATTTGTTTTGTGTTTTTTAGTGAACGACGTTACATTCGCACTCCGCTGCTCGACCTCTGGAGTCTTAAGCTGGGAATGGAGCGGAAATAACGTGTCCGATTAGGAGAAAGAATGCCCTGAAGGCAAGAGAAAGAATGCCTCGGAGGCAAGAGAGAAAAGAGAGAAGATTGGTTTGTGTTTTTTATGGTAATTCCATGATGAACAAAACCCAATACAAGGCTTCGCACCACTTCATCACTTTGTTTAGGTCTGAGCCTTTATTAGATATTTTAGATGTTTTTGGTTGAGTGTTTTTTAAGGGGAATTAATCTGCGAGTGGAATCACATAGAATGTATGATGTCAAAGAAACAGATTAGGGAATGAATCCCACTCATTTCTCTACATGGATAGAGAAACAGATTAGGGAATGAATCCCACTCATTTCTCTAATAATCGAGAAACAGATTAGGGAATGAATCCCACTCATTTCTCTTTGTAGTGATCGAGAAACAGATTAGGGAATGGATCCCACTCATTTCTCTCTCACTAAGTGTTCGAGAAACAGATTAGGGAATAAATCCCACTCGTTTCTCTCCCACTTTTAATGTGATTCGCCTCTTCCTTTGTTAAGTGTTTTAAAGTTGAAAAGGAAAATAAACAAAACTAGCCTAAGATGAAAACTAGCCTAATATGATGGGAACCTCTAATTCCTAATGTTGTCATGGTTTCTACCTAATGGTTAGGAGCAAAAAGCGGCATGAAAGTATAAGCATAAGCGGAGATCGAAATTACAAGTAAAAATTACAAGTAAATAACGATACAAAAATTAGTGTAAAGTGGCTAACATAAACACTTGAAAATATGGTACAAGACATGAAAGTGAACAATGCAAAATAGTACAAAAATCGAATTTAAAATACTATTATTTTTATGGTTTTTTATGTGCCAAAAAGACAAGAATTTGATCAAGCAAAAAGAAATGAAATAAAAGCCTAAACTAATGTTTATTTGTTGATTATTTTTATATGTCAAAACATGTATTTAAGTCTCAAAATGATAGTGGAAAAATTAGTGATTTTATTACTAAAAGAAGTGACAACAAATTAATTACCTAAATTGAAATTAATGGAAATAGGGGGTGTAAGTTAAATCAGTGTTGTGAGTAGCAGGGGCGCATGGCCCAGCCAGAATAGCCCAACAGAGTATAGTCTCTTTTTGTTATAGCAATTGACTCTTGTGGCCAAAAAGATGCAATGGGCCGTAGGGGGGTGCGAACTAGAATTGGCCCGGGAGATTATTTTCTTGATCCATATTACATACTAATTAATCCAAATGATAATAGTAACAAAAATTAATTAAAAATAAAAGAAATAATAAAATTGGGAACTAGGGTTACCTCGTAAACGAATATGCACTCTTCTTCCTTGGCCGAAAACGATGCAATCCCTCGAATCTTCCTCGCCGGAAACAACCGCAGCGCCGTCGTGATGACCACAACACGATTGTCTTCGTTCCCCATTCTGCTCACGCTCTTCTTCTCCGAGCTCAGTTATCTCTCGGTTCGAACTCTCATTCAGTCCGTCTTCGATTTGAATCTCTCGATCTCTCTCATATACGTTGCTAACAATCAAACAAGCTCGGAGACCGGCGATTCATCCATCGTGACAAAGACGAATGAAGTTCAGAAACTCCTTCGCGACGGGGTATGTGATGTCGATTCGGAGTGTTCGAACTGATATTCTTCTTTCTGCGTTTTCTGATGCGTTGTTGCGTTGTTGTTCGTGATGATGACGATAGGCGCGTATGAAGAGTTTTGTTGGTGATGAATTCTGCAGATTGTTGATTGAAGTTGGAGATGATGATTTGATGAAGATGAAGAATGCCTCTGAAGTGTGTTACAGGTTATTACCCTCTCCTTTCAACTTCTTGCTGCGTTTTTTGTCGTGATGATTTTGTTCTGATGGATTTTGTGATTGTGATGATGAATCTTGATGATTGTTTTGCAGAGTGGAGAATGGATAATTATTGGTGTTTGATTGAAGGTGATCAGAAAAATGGTGGAGCAGGGAGAAGAGATGAAGATGATGAACGGTTGAAGGTGAGAAAATGGTAGAGGAAAGCTGACAAAATGATGAAGATGGGGGAAGAAGATCTGTGGAGAATTCAAGATGAGGTGAAGAGAATTCTGGAGAGTGAATGGTTATGGGGTGAAGAAGTAGAGTGAAGGCAGAGAAGAAGCTGAAGAATGAAGAGAATCCCTGTTATATAGATATGCAGCCAATCGGATTTTGAAGGTTAGCTCCATTCTCTGAATTTTCTGTTAACAGTTTCAGTTAAATTCTGTTAGAGTCCTTTAACTGATTCTGTTGGAGGTTATATGTCAGTTGGTTAGAGATTAGAAAAGGTGAGTTACATGTTAGTAGAAGTTAGTTTGTAACTGAATCTGTTATGAGGTTGTTAGGGTTGTTATGTGGTTTGTAACTAATTTCTGTTGGATCTATCATAACTGTTAAAACTGCTAAGTGGTTAGAAATAGTATGTTACAAACTGCTCTTTTCTGTTATAAAAATTGGTTAGAGGTAGTTAAAATGAACTGACTCAAATAGGAGGTTAAACTGAAATTGGTTTAGGAAAGTTCTGTTATGGCTTTTGGATGCAGAGCTGATCTGAATGTGTAGTTAATGCAGGTTTTCAAGTGTTTGGATGCTGCAAGTTTCTGAGCCTTGCTCTTAATGATAAGTGATGCGAACTTATTTTTTGTGTATGCTGCTGATCAAACTGTTTTCAACATAATGCCAAATGCCTTGAATTTTGTATGGTTTGGAATTCAAATTGAAATGCTTCTTTTTTCTTTTGTAGGATTTGGAAAAGGCTGGAACATGGCGTTGGCAGTAAGATGGCAGTGTGAAGTTTGGAGGAGAAGGTCATTTGAAAGTTTATGGCAAAGGGTTTAGAAGTAATAGGCTTTATGAAATCATGTCGTCTTGGTTTGAAGCATATCTTTGTGTAGTCTTCTTTGTACTCTCTTTGTAATGGAATTGTATTGTTGTAATGGAGACATTTGGTAACAGACATTTGGTAACAGAACTTGTAATTTTGACATCGTTCCATAATAATTAGAACACTCCTAATTGAATCTTAAATTCATAATAATTCGTCCTCTAAGCAACTTTAATATGCATAAGACCTTGACTTGATGTATCAGAAGATAAATAAACTCATCATTCTATTTCACAAACCATGAGTCACTTTCTGTATCTTAATCAACTTTAGGAATCCCCTTGAATTGATGAAAGGCAGAATAGGGACGATATAGTCAGAATATCACAACACATCTTGTTCAGACGATGACTTCAAATACGTGAATATTTGCAAAGAGCTCCAAATGAATCCTTACATCCATGATCCTTACTCTCATTTCCCACTTATTGATAAAATGCATGATTTTATTGATGACCTAAGATGTAAATGAATGAGATGTGTAAGTCAATTAAGAATAATTAGATGGGCAAATTTTGGGGTGCAACACCAAGTTTCAAGCTCTGATTCACAAGATTGCTCAGCTAAAAGCTCAGAAAGACAACAGCCGACTAGTTTGACCTAAAAGTCAACAGTGGTCAAAGTACAGTCAAAATTTTTTATTTTTGGTCAAGATCAACATTTTAATGTTAGATTCATCATTTGATCAAGGGTTGATCATGATTCATCAAGGAAAGTTCAGAAATCAACAAAACCTAAAGTTTCTAAATTAGGGTTTTTGACTTAAAAGTCAACTGAACGTTGACCAGCCATAACTTTCACATGGAACATCAGAAATTTTCCATTCAAATCTCAATTTGAAGGAAATTAATTTCTCTACAACTTTGTCTCTCACAAGCCAAGTCCAAAAATGCTTCATTTGAGAGATATGAGCCAATACAATACAGGTCCTTCTAGTTTCTGCATCTCTTGATCAATTAAATCTCGTGTTTATTTAGATCTCTCCTCCTAGATTCAAGCTTCCGCATTTTCTCATCCAACTCTTTACTCAATTTTTCTTCTTCTTCTTCCCAGATCTTCCGTACTTCTCCACGAGCTTTATGTTGCATACTCCTCGACTCTCAACAAAATTTCTGTGAAGCTTGTATTTCTCCTCTAGCATCCTACTTAAGTACATTGTATTCTTATTATACTTACACTGCATTTTGTTAAGGTTTTCATGCTTCCTAAAATTGTTCTCATGCTTCCTTTTTTGCGAAGATACTCCCCAATTAGCCCTCTATAGTAAAAATCATTTTCATGTGCAACACATCAATAAATATCTGAACTGGCCGGCAATTCAATCGGATTCCAATCCCTTTTTTCATGATATTTAGTTTCCAAGGTTTTTCAAAATCGCATGCATTCATGAAATCATTTCAGCCATTGTTGAATTATTTTACAGTCTAAGCATCACCATCCTTAATGAATACATGTACGTCCAATTAATTTTCAACCTAATTAATTTTCAATTTTGTGAATAAATATGTACAACAAAATAGTACATGTATGTATGTAGCAGTTTATTACTAGTTTGTTATTATTTTTAGTGAAAAAAAATCGAATTTAGACTAACGGAACCATAACAAGATCATACAAAAATTAACACCAATGGAGTAAAAAAATAATACTTTTGGATGTTCTAGGCATAATGGATGTTGAAGATACACTTTATATCCCTCTAAATGAAAACTCTAGTATAGACACCCTTCAAGAATTCCTGGAACATATCCCATGCATCCAAAACAACAACAAACAATGTTCGAAACAAATCAATTACCACTTAATATGAAAAATCATATTCAAGATGAAACTTATATTGATACAATCCCATTAAGTGAAGCTTAACTACATGTCATAGAGGTGCCTAATAAAGAGAATGAAGAGGTGAGCTCAATATTTGAGAAAAGAATAATCAAGAGACATGCATGGATGAATGAATAGATTTTCTATATATTCTTTTCCCTTTTTATATTTATGCGAGTATCTTTTAATACAAAGCACTTATATTATAAAATCGGTTAAACCAATAGGTCAATTGAAATGATAAATATATTTTTATTTTATTTCTATGATTAGTTGCACTTATATATGGTACAAAAGTTATTACTTATCTTGTTATAATAAAAAAATATTATTGCTACCTTCTTTAAAAGAAAAATAATATATTAAAATAATGAGTAAAAAAACCTAAACAAAGTGCAAAAGAGCATACAATTGGCACAAGATGTAACAAAAGCTACTGCAGAGAAACCAATCAAACACAAATAAAGGGAGACAAAGCGACAATAGCACAAAAAAAAAAGTCATCTCTTGAAAAACCGTCCTCTAAGAACTGCAACTCTAGGAAGGATCAAGCTAGAGCTCAAGTCTGAAGGACCACCAACACCGAACTTAAAACTATCAATGGCAGATTAAATAAACACAACCATTCTTAACTCGTTCAAAATCTCATCCCACTATTGATTATTGTTATATATATGTCAACTTAATTCAACATCATAGGATTTTCCTTCAGGTCCAGTTGTGTTATCATAAAAATGTTTTGTCAGCATTTTTAAAGAAACAAATTAGTATTATAAATAGACATGACACAATTAGATATTACAAAATGGATGCCTCAAAACAATATGCAAGTGTAAGTTATAATGCAACAAATATAATGACTACACAAATCACTTTTGAGGTATCATGAAGCAAACTGAATGAAAAACACTAATCATAGTATTTAAGTTTTTTTAGAATTCTCGTACGATCATCATAAATCATGCTATTATGTGATCCTCTCTGGTCACAACCAACAAAATTGATAATATGTATTTTCTTCAAGGTCCCTTTTTCCCTCTATTAGTTAGGAAAATATTTGTTTTATTATAAGTGTTTTATGGGCTTAACCAACAATTCTTAGGTCCATTGCCTTTATAAGATGAAGATAAGCGTCCAAGTTATATATAGGGAGCATGTTAATCAAGAGAGAGAATGTTAATATATTAATATGGCTATTAATTTCTCTCTCTTGATTAATTAAATTGTTGATATTTGTTCCTCTCATCTCTCATTATAAAATGCTCTCACTTGAAATGCTCTCCTAAATTAGGGTTTTAAGGATCAACTCTTAAGTACCTGGCCATTCATGGAAGCTCAATGGTTTTAAACTTCAAAGAGACACTCCTATCATCAAAGTGTTGTGTCTTGAGCATCTTTTAACTTCATTTGATCAAGTTCATCTTGAGATCATTTGGCTTTACTCATTAAGAAACTCCATAGGTTAATGTGTTTATTTCCATGTCTTCTTCAACAAGTTTCATCAAGCTATGAGCCTCATCATCAAGTTTCCTTCAAGATAACATAATTTCAAGGTCTTATGTACTTCATCATGCCTTATAGTGCAAGCAAAGTTCAAAAGATTCAAAGTTTATTCAAGGTGTTTGACCTAATTTGGCAAGTTCTTTGTTCTATGATCAAAAGATAATAAATCTCTCAATTTTCAACATTTTTTAGTGCTTGTTTTTGAAAACGAATCTCCTTGACATCATCAATAACTTCTCTTCACAAAACAAGAGATGATTTTGGGAATAAAGCCATCAAAGATGTGAAGACATTATAGGTCCTCCTTGAAATCCAAAAGAATTTTGTGTCCACTTCAAAAGTTAATAACTTCCTCAATTTTTATCATTTTGAGCCCACTCTTTTTGCAAAATAATCTTGAGTGAGTCTACTTCAAATCACTTTCAAGTTTCAAGAGTTAATTTTGAGTAGAAGGTCATAAAAGATTGCAAAATATTGTAGGTCATCTATGAATGATTTACACATACGGTTGTCAAAGGTGGGTGGAAGAATAGGTCGATTTTTTTTAATTGCCATATTGGAAATCTTTGTATGTAAGACATTTTTTTGATGTTATGCATATTGAAAAAAAATGTATTTGAAAGTGTTATTGGTACTTTACTCAATATAAAAGGAAAGTTTAAGGATGGCTTTACTCAATATATATGCTTGTCCAAATGATTGTGTTTTGTTTCGAAACGAATATGCATCACTAAATGAGTGCCCTTAATGCGGTTTATCTCGATATAAGAAAAAATTGTCTCCAATAAAATTCTTATGGTATTTTCCTATAATTCTAAGATTTAGACACATGTTTCGTAGTGAAACCGATGCAAGACACTTGACTTGGCATGCAGATGAAAGAGTTATTGATGGAAAGTTTAGACATCCGGAAGATTCACCATGGTGGTCGAAAATTGATAATAATTATCCTAATTTTGGAGAAGAAGCAAGAAACTTTTGCTTGGCATTATCTACTGATGGAATGAACCCGAATGGTCTTCAAAGTATCTCACATACCACTTGGCATGTGATTATTATGATTTATAACCTACCTCTATGGCTATGTATGTAGCATAAGTACATGATGTTATCTATGTTAATTTATGGGCCTAAACAATCAGGGAATCACATAGACATATACTTGACACCTTTAATCGAAGACTTAAACATTTTGTCGGAGAACGGTGTGGAGATTTATGATGGATAAAGGAAATAAAGTTTTAATTTGAGGGCGATTTTATATGGCACAATTAATGATTTTCCAGCATATGAAAATCTATCAGGGTATATCATTAAAGGTCAATATGCGTGTCTTGTTTGTGAAGATGGAACCGATACGACACGATTGGAATTTTGTCAGAAGAATGTCTTTATCGGTTATAGTAGATTCTTACATTCTAAACATCACTACTGTGGATTGAGAAAAGCATTCAATGGAGATATCGAACAACGTAGAGCTCCACTTGCATTGATAGGTGACCAAATTTTTGAAAAGGTGAAAGATGTGAATACTCAGTTTGGCAAGCCTTTTGCACATACGATTGTCAAAAGGAGGGTGGAAGAAGGGGTCGATTCATTTTAATTTCCATATTGGAAATCTTTGTATGTAAGACATTTTCTTGATGTTATGCATATTGAGAAAAATGTATTTGAAAGTGTTTTTGGTACGTTACTCAATATAAAAGGAAAGTCTAAGGATGGTCTTAAAGCAAGAAAGGACTTGGTAAATATGGGAATACGAACTGAATTAGGACCATTGATGAAAGGAAGATGAACATATCTACCAACTGCTGCTTATACTCTATCTAGAAAGGAGAAAAATATTGTATAAGTTTCTAAGTGAAGTTAAAGTTCCAGAAGGTTACTATTCAGATATTAGAAGACTTGTGTCTATGAAAGACCTCAAGTTAAAGAGTTTAAAGACACATGATTTCCATGTTATAATGGAGAACTTTCTACCAATAGGTATACGTTCTATTTTGCTATAAAAAGTAAGAAGCGCCATAACTAAATTGTGTTTTTTCTTCATGTAAATTTGTAGTAAGGTGTCAATCCTGAGATCTTACCAATATTGCAAAAATAAATAGTTATTACTTTATGTGAGCTTGAAAGGTATTTTCCTCCCTCATTGTTGACATTATGATACATCTTGTTGTTCATCTAGTAAAAGACACACAATTGTGTGGACCAGCTCATATGAGATGGATGTACCCTGTTGAGCGTTATACGAAAATATTAAAAGGGTATGTGAAAAACCGAAGTCGGCCAGAGGGTTGTATTATTGAACGATACATTGTTGAAGAAGCAGTTGAGTTTTGTACTGAATATATGTCCAATGTTCATTCCATTGGACTACCCAAAGATCTCATATTTTCGAAAGAAAGGAAGGAAAAAAGTTAATTGGAAATAAAATTGTGACAATATCAAGGACTGAATGGGATCAAATGCGTTTGTATATTCTGCACAATGACAATGAGATTGGGCCGTATGTTGAAATGACAATTAGGCCTCAGTGTTATCGATACATACATCAGGTATACTCTGATCAACTTTACTTGATTAATTTAACAATTTATTTCCTCATTTCAATGAATAGTATTAATGTTAATGATGTTTTTATTTAAGGTTCTTGTATGACAAGTTGATCTACCTGCATCAATTGGAACAAAGATTCTGTTTCTTATCTCCTAACAGTTTCAACACACTATTAATCGAGCAAAAACTAGATGAAGTCAAAGAGTACTTTGTCCGTGCATTTATGGCCAACAAAAATACATAAAAGTTGTTTTTTACCATTTAATATGGCAATGGGTTAGATTTTCATTCTAACTTCATACATACATATATATATATATATATATATATATATATATATATATATATATATATATATATATATATATATATATATATATATATATATATATATATATATATATATATGCAAATTTAGTGCATATTTATTGGATTGAAGCTGCAAGTTTATGAAATCTGGTGCAAATTTGAAAGACATGGCTTATTTTAAGTGATTATTTGTAGAGAGCGCTTAAAATATATGATGTATATAATAAAAAATTCGTGAACGTTAGACAACAGTCTATACAAACAAGCGTTGCCAAAAGGGGTGCAGTAGAAAGCGCTTCTAAACTGAAAAAGTGTTGCCTGAAGGGTACATTAGAGAGCGACTTTTAAAGAAAGCGCTGCCTAAAACAGAAAAAGTGAACTAAAATATACATTACACAGCGTTTTTAAAAGCATTGTCAATAGTGAAAGCGCTGTCTTAAGGGGTCATTAGAAAGCGCTTCTGTAGTAAAATAATAGAGAGCGCTTCTGTAGTAAAATAATAGAGAGCGCTTGTGGAATAATGCGCTGCCTAAAGGCAACATTAAGCAGTGCTTTTACATTGACAAAAAACGTTGTCTTTACTTAGAGCAGCGCTTTAAAGCGTTGCCTATGGAAAAAAAAAAGCGCTCTGTATACCCATTGTCGCACGCTCGCGAAAAATGAACAGAGTCGCCACCAATATATTTATCCCAAAAGGGAAAGGAATATCAGAAAACCTAACAAAGGAAGGAACAGAGTCTTGCGACCAGAGAATCAAGGTACGGGAGTCGGTTACGTAAGGGGAAGGTATTAGCACCCCTCGCGCCCATCGTACTCGATGGTATCCACCTATGTTTGCTTCTATCTAAAGGGTGTATAACTATGTCTATGTCTAAATGCGAAATGAATGCAAAATGTAGGGAAAAGAAAGAATTGTACTCGCACGGGCCCTACCCCGCTGCCTACGTATCCTTTTCAGGAATCAGAGTTACCGTAGCTCGGCTCAAGATTTTCTGTTTGTTTTTGTGTTTTTTAGTTGGGCGAAGTTAACGTTCGCGCTCTTGCATAAGGGATCGCCTAGGATGCATACAAGCGGAAATAACGGTGCCCTTAGGTGCCAGCGAGGCAAAAGAAAAAGAAATGATTGGTTTGTGCCTTTTAGGGTAATTCCATGATGACGAAGACCTACTACAAGGCTTCGCATCACTTCCTTACTTTGTTTTAAATCTGACCATTTATTAGTGTTTTAAGTGTTTTTGGTTGGCGTTTTTTATGGGGGTTTTAATTTGTGACTTAGATCATACCAAAAAGAGTTTTTATTTGCATATTTAGAGAAAGCACATCGAGGCCTACGCCACAATCGTTTCTCTAAATAACGGTTAAGAAATACATCGAGGCTTCACACCTCAATCATTTCTTCTCCGCTAAGTAAAGGAAATACAAAAAGAAGTTTTTTGTGAGTATTTAGAGAATGCACATCGAGGCCTACGCCACAATCGTTTCTCTAAATAACGGTTAAGAAATACATCGAGGCTTCACACCTCAATCATTTCTTCTCCGCTAAGTAGAAAAGAACATACATCGGGGCCTACGCCCCAATCATTTCTTTCCTACTATGAAATATAGTAACGGTATGATCCTTGTCGGTATTTTATTAAGTATTTTAAAAGTTGGAAAGAAAAAGAAAATGAGAAGGGAACTATTCCTAAATTCTAGTCTAAGTTGTCTATACATGGGAATTAAAATGAAAAACTATACAATTTATTAATAGGAAAAAGCTATGCATGGAATAGGTAGAGGAAAATCAATATGCGACAAATAAAATTGAGAACTATAACAAACAAACGATATTCACAAGCACATATACATCTATTAATTCTATACAAAAAATCGAGACTAAAAATTAATTCCTAAGTCTATTAGAGAATTATTTACAAAGAAATATTAAACAAAGAAAATTCAAGTGTTGTAAAAGAAAAGATTTATTAAAAGGGTTAAAAGCGATTAAGAAAAAATTAACAAAAATCATGACAATTATTTACACATCCTATGATATCTAAAATCATTTTTTATGTATTTTTTATTTGAGTTAAAAAGATTTTATGAAACAAAAGTTAATAGGAAGCTAAAATTAAAATCTAAACTACAAGGGGGTGCGTCAGCATTATTCAAATGAACTAAAATCAGTTAAATGCGTTCTGGGCCAAAACAGGGGGTGGAGAAAGCATGGGCGTAAGGCCCAGTTTTATTGCAGGTGGTGCGCTAGTAAGGCAAGGGTGTGATTCTGAAAGTCCCAGGCCCAATTAACCTCGTGGCCCAACGCTACACTAACCCATTTGTTCATTTATTTTCACCATTATTGTATCAGCATGTTATTTATTTTGTTATTATTATTATTCATTTCTGTTTCATTTATGCAGTATGCATTTATTCCTTGTTGGACCATAGTTGAAATAAGATATAATAACGTGACATGAGGATAACATGGTGTCAATTGGTGCAATGGAATTTAAGTTACTAGAGGACAAAATACCATCCGAGCCAATTAGAACTCGACACATAGCATTCTAATCATTGACATGAGACTAAAACATGAAATAAAATGGGAACGGGGACAAATAAGGATACGCCACGTCATTCAGCCATGCAAATAGCCAAACAAAACTCAGACGTCGGAGAACTTCTCCGATCGTCTTCTCCGGGGAGCCTCTCAGCGGAGGCGCATCGTTTTTTTTCCAGAAATAACAGAAACCACCATCGCTCAGCTCGGTTTTCTCTTCTGAACACAGATCTAGCATTGATTTTCTCTAAAACTATCCCTATCACATGAACTGAGATAAAACGCAAGTCTTAACATGAGCGATATCCACCAAAACGCACGCCATACATACGAATCAGACCGTTTTCAAACGCAGAGCAAGAATATCGTAACAAAACGCAAGCAAATCTAGATTAACATCACGTATCTGGAGCAAGGCGAAGATCTACAAGAATCATTCATATGCACATACACCGTAACACACAAATTCCATAAACAGGTGCTAATGATCTATCATGCTTTTTGGAAGTTAGATGGATTTAAGGCTTACCTGAAAAGTCTTGGAGCAAAGCGAAGAGAGAGAGAGCTTCACGAACGGTGCAATCCTCTTCTTGTTCCTTGGACGTGATAATGGCTCGTGATGACGCAATTCAGAGCCTCTGAGAAATAAACTCAGAGGCGAGACGTGTATGCGGCGAATCTTCCTTGAGCTTCCTAGCCACGGCGTTGAAAATGGACGGTATACTTGACTTCGGAGCGTGGTGTTGATTAGAGGTAGGTGACGGTGGTGCAATGGTGGGGAAGAGGACTAGAGGTTGCAGGTCTTGGTAGTGGTGGCGGAGGGAGGTTGTTATGGTAGGTGAGGGTTGAAAGCTATGGTGATGATGCTTGTTGAAGGTGGAAGAGTTTGTTATAATTTGTAACAAACTCTTGAAGAGTGTATGAAGAGTGAGAAGGAACCGAGAGAGAGAAGAAGAGATTGAGAGGAGAGAGATTTTCAGAAAGTGAGAAAATGAGAGCGTGTGTGGTGAAAGTGTGAAGGGTTTATGACTTATATAGGGTGAGGGAGCATGGCACATATGGTGAGGGTGAGTAGTAGCATAGTGTTAGGATGAGGCCTATGTGTTTTCACGTGTGCAGCAAGTTGCATGGCTGGTTGCATGGGCTTAAGGTGTGGGTGACTGTAGGTTAGTTTTTGTGGGTGAGTGTGTGACTTTAAGACTTTGTATCTTGCTCATCACGTGCTCAAAATTTACCATCCATGGCTTTTTGGAAAGAGGACATGGCAAGGAAGAGTTTGAGATCAACCTTGTTCAAAATGGGAGCTTGTGGAGGGAGAAAATCGGACTTGAAGTTGGCACACCAAGTGTTTGTGGGAATGCTGCGCGCGTGGCCTGGATCTTGGCTTGGATTCTTGGCAACGCGTGTCTTGGCAAGGTCATGACTTTGAGGCATCATATCTTCCAAACCACATACCCAAAACTGGTGATTCTTTGCTCATTGTGTAGAAGGCATATAGGAGAATAGAATGATACCAAACTTAGATCAATTGGGTGCTTGTAGTTTTCTGAACATTGTCTCAAAGATGGTACGCCATGTGTTTGTTGAAATGCTTCACGTATGACCAAAAATCTGCCCAGCTTTGTGACTTGATTCAAATAAAAACCTCAACTTCACACCTTGATAACTCTTCAACCAAGCTTCAAATGGAAAAGTGTCCAACTACAAAGTTGTTCTCCTCCATGAGAGGAACAACTTTGATGTTGGAAATTTCTCCAGATAATGTCATTTGCCACGTGTAAACTGATGGTGAAGTGGACTGTTCATCAAACTTTCTAAGGGCCAAAAAATTTTCTAAGTATGGAACTTTCCACTTTTGATTTTTTTCTATTTTTGGCAAGTTTTGTCAAACTCCCGATTTTATCCATTCTTTGACTTTTCTTGACTGATTTTCCACCAAAAGTCAATATTTGACTGATTCTTCTGATTTTGACCCAGAAGTCAACTATTCTGATTTTTCTGATCATTGATGGGATTCTTGATTAAATCTCCTCCAATCAAATCCAGTCAAACAAACACATCCACATAGTCAGTATGAGAAGCTTTTCACACATAGAAACCATTCCTGATTAAGTGTTGACCAGAAAGTCAACTGGTTGACTTTGGTCAAAGAAACCCTGATTTAAAGAACCGGATGATTTGCAAGCCAGTATCCTTCAACCAATGCCTTGACTTGAGACAGAGAGAAACTCCAATCCAGGAGGACTTCCTTGAACATAGAACCACATGATTATACCTCAGTCTCCTTATTCTCTGATCAAAATTCTTTACAACAGAGCTTTTTCTTGCTAGCCTTCGAATAGCACCCATGATATGAATGCATGAGTGTGAGTTATGACCTAAGTGATGTATGTACATGAATCATAAGCCGTATGAATAGGGTAGGACAAATTTGGGGTATGACAGCTGCCCCTATTTAATCGTCTTATACTCAAAAATGAGATTGGCGCTAGCCTTTCGAATATTCGAGATAGAAGAAGATTAAATACCAAGACCTGAAATTTATCCTGAAAAGATGGTATGATCTTTATTCTTTTATTATTTTTGTTTTGATATCTGCTGGGGAAAGAGAAATTTGTTTTTCTGATGGACACATTTATAGTGAGTAATTGGAAGAAGGGTGATAGCTTGTAACGTAGCCTGAGGTGCCAATACCAGGTTCTCAAAAGGAATGTTATATGAAACAACGACTGGAAGGAAATAGATCTCGTGCGATCTGCGACTCAACATCGACTCGACGACAGGAGAGGATCTTGTGCGATCTTCAGAACTGAAACAAAAAGGATCTCGTGCGATCTAAGACTCGACATCGGGAGAAGATCTCGTGCGACCTTCAGGATAGAATAGACCTCGTGCGATCTACGACTCAACATCGGGAGAAGATCTCGTACAACCCTCAAAACAGAAAGATATAGATCTCGTGCGATCCACGACTCAACATCGGGAGAAGATCTCGTACGACCCTCAAAACAGAAAGATATAGATCTCGTGCGATCCACGACTCAACATCGGGAGAAGATCTCGTACGACCCTCAAATAGAAAGATATAGATCTCGTGCGATCCACGACTCAACATCGGGAGAAGATCTCGTACGACCCTCAAAACAGAAAGATATAGATCTCGTGCGATCCACGACTCAACATCGGGAGAAGATCTCGTACGACCCTCAAAACAGAAAGATATAGATCTCGTACGATCCACGACTCAACATCGGGAGAAGATCTCGCACGACCCTCAAAATAGAAAGATATAGATCTCGTGCGATCCACGACTCAACATCGGGAGAAGATCTCGTACGACCTTCAGGGCAAAAAGGGATAGATCTCGTGCGACCTACGACTCGACATCGACTCGACATCAGAAGGAGGGAAACAAAAAGACATTATGTCCGACATTTGTCGGGGATTGAGGACACCTCGTATCGGCACCGCAGCTTAAAAGTGTTTGTGATATAATAGCGGATATCAGGCAAAGTTTGTACAGGTAACAACTTTTGGAAGGATGGGTCATTGTCCTGATTCAATATCGACTCCTATTATCTGGCTTATGTTTCGTATGCATGTTTGAGTTTATGGCGTAATGATCCACTGTAATGGATATGCTACGCTTTTGAGGATGCAATGTTGTATGTAATGAATTCTATATGCAACGAGTGCCCAATAAAGGCCTCAGTGGGACAGAAGAATAGGATCGTTGGGGTCCGTTGCTTGTGAACTTGAACTACCATTGTGGGTTGATGTTGGAACCCTACAGTTCCAAAGATCATTGGCAACTGCGTTGAGGGTTAGAACATAACTCTGTTGGGGAGGAAGTGACTTTGCTCGACCTTCCTTACATCCTACTGCTTGGGGGATCATGAGTTTTGAGAGACCATTCTTCGTCTGCCATATGGAAGAGGGATATGGACCTCTTCAAGTGCCCCATGCTTACCAGTACTGATGAATTATATGCTTGAACTTCTACGCGGGATGATGACGACCTTTGTGATGTGAGGTGGGTCCGGGTGACCATTAGAACCTGCAACCTGCACAGAAAACAACATTTGGATGCAAATGGTGCCCCATAGAGCCCTTTTATGTTTATGTAACATCATGTTTCGTTTTGATTTATGATTATTATTCCCCCATGTTTTCAATGCAATGTTTAATAACGAATTAAATCACACCTCGCATGCGAAAAATGAAAGGCAAGAAGGAAATCTTTTTATCAAAAGATCATTTTATTGATGGAATGCCTATGAATAGGCTTCTGTACAAGGAAGCAACTCCTAAATGAGGTAGTTGCGAAAAAAAGAAAGTAAAAACACAATAGGCGAAATGGCAAGGAGAAATGCTCGAATTTCCATAAAAACTAGTATTGCTACAGTTCCCATATCCTTGATCTTCTCAATGCTTTGCTTCAGAAGCGTAGTAGTTGGATCGATCTGTCCGTTTTGCCAAGGGCGCGCAGTGATTTTTTTGTGGAGGATATTCAGACTGCAGCCTCTCGCTTTTGATCCCTAACTTTTGCCTGGATCGCCCTTTTGGGTTTTCAATCTAGCGGGATACCCCTTTTTGCCTAAGTCGCCCTTTCGGGTTTTCGACTTAGCGGGTTATTCTCTTTTGTTTTATCCCTAATTTTTGCCCAAACCCTTTTGGTTTGCCGGGATCCCTTATTTTTGCCTAGGTACGTCGACCTAGCGGGTCTTTTATGCGTAGTATTTTTTGACTGAGTCTGAATTGACTGGAAGCGGAACGTCTTCCCCGTCTATCTTTGTCAGGATTAAAGCACCACCTGAAAATGCTTTCTTCACAATGTATGGTCCCTCATAGTTGGGAGTCCATTTGCCCCTTGGATCGGTGTGAATTGGCAAGATCTTCCTTACGACTAGGTCACCCGTGTGGAATTCTCGAGGACGAATTTTCTTGTCATACGCTTTCTTGATCCTCTTTTGGTACAACTGGCCATGGCAGATGGCGGATAAGCGTTTCTCTTCAATTAGATTGAGATGGTCGAGCCTCGTCTGAACCCATTCTGTTTCATCAAGTTTGGCATCCATCAAGACCCTCAACGAAGGAATTTCCACTTCGACAGGAAGTACAGCCTCCATACCGTAGACAAGAGAGAAGGGAGTTTCCCCAGTTGAAGTGTGAACTGAAGTTCTATAGCCATGCAGAGCAAACGGTAACATCTCATGCCAGTCTTTGTACGTTCTAACCATTTTCTGGACGATCTTTTTTATGTTCTTGTTAGCAGCTTCGACTGCGCCATTCATCTTTGGCCGGTAGGGTGATGAATTGTGATGTTCAATCTTGAACTCTTCGCACAACTCTGCCATCATCTTGTTATTGAGATTGGACCCGTTATCAGTGATGATCTTGTTTGGAACCCCATATCGGCATATGATTTCTTTCTTGATAAAGCGAGTGACGACTTGCTTGGTTACATTCTTGTAAGAAGCAGCTTCAACCCATTTGGTGAAGTAGTCGATAGCAACAAGAATAAATCTGTGTCCATTCGAAGCTTGTGGCTCAATTCGTCCAATCATGTCGATGCCCCACATGGAAAAGGGCCAAGGTGACGTCAGGACATTCAGAGGAGTTGGAGGAACATGAATTCTGTCAGCATACACTTGGCATTTGTGACATTTCTTCACATACACATAACAATCACTTTCAATTGTCATCCAATAATATCCTGCTCGCAAGATCTTTTTGGCCATAGAGTGCCCACTGGAATGAGTTCCAAAAGATCCTTCATGAATTTCCCGCATGATTAATTCTGCTTCGTGTCTATCCACGCATCTGAGCAAAACTGAATCATAGTTTCTTTTGTACAGGACGTCTCCTGAAAAGAAGAATTTAGATGCTAACCTTCGAAGCGTTCGCTTATCACCAATCGTAGCATCTTCGGGATACTCTTGCTTCTCAACATACCTTTTGATGTCATAATACCATGGCTTTTCGTCATACACATCTTCAGTAGTGAGACAATGAGCAGGGAATACATGTGCAGGCTCTTTGTAGCGGAGGATCCTTATATATGGCGCTTCATTAGGGGAGCTAACCCTGAACATTGCTGCCAAGGTAGCCAAAGCGTCTGCCAATTGATTCTCCTCTCGTGGGATGTGATCGAAAGTGATTTCCTCGAAAGCGGGCAACAACTCCAAGATATAGTCCCTATAAGGAACTAAATTGGGGTGGGTCGTGTTTCCCAATCACCTCTTACTTGATTTATGACCAGGGCAGAGTCCCCATAAACTTCAAGGATCTTAATTCTCATATCAATGGCCGCCTCGAGGCCCATTACACAAGCTTCGTATTCTGCAACATTGTTTGTGCAATCAAAACATATTCTAGCTGTGAAAGGGATGTGAGTTTGACGAGGAGAAGTCAAAACTGCCCCAATACCATGGCCCATAGCATTTGATGCACCGTCGAACGTGAGAGTCCATCGCTCCCCTGGTTCGGGTCCTTCATTATCATCTAGTTTCATGATATCTTCATCAGGAAAGTCAAACTTCATTGACTGATATTCTTCTAACGGCTGACGAGCAAGATGATCTGCAAGGACACTTCCTTTGATGGCCTTCTGTGTGACATATTGGATGTCGTATTCTGATAAAAGTATTTGCCATCGGGCTAGTCTTCCTGTAAGGGCCGGTTTTTCAAAGATATACTTTATCGGGTCCATTTTGGAGATCAATAAAGTGGTGTGAGTCAACATATACTGCCTCAGGCGGCGAGCGGCCCATACCAAAGCACAACAAGTTTTCTCGAGTAGTGAGTAGCGAGATTCACAATCGGTAAACTTTTTGCTCAGGTAATAAATGGCGCACTCTTTTCGACCAGACTCGTCATGCTGGCCCAGCACGCACCCCATAGATCCTTCAAGCACAGTTAAGTACATAAGAAGCGGTCTCCCAGGAACCGGAGGCGTGAGAATTGGTGGCTCTTGGAGGTATTGCTTGATCCTTTCAAAGGCTTCTTGACAATGATCATCCCAACGTATATCTTGATTCTTGCGCAGCAATTTAAAGATGGGTTCACAAGTGTCAGTGAGATGAGAAATGAACCTGGCTATGTAATTCAATCTCCCAAGTAACCCTCGAACCTCTTTTTCATTCTTTGGTGCTGGCATATTCTGTATTGCTCTTACTTTATCAGGGTTAACCTCAATCCCTCGTTGGCTCACGATGAATCCAAGTAACTTTCCAGATCGCACTCCAAAAGTGAATTTGTTTGGATTAAGCCTCAACTTGAATTTTCGCAGACGAGCAAACAATTTCTCAAGATATACCAAGTTTTCCTCTTCAGTTTGGGATTTTGCAATCATATCATCAACGTATACTTCAATCTCCTTATGGATCATATCATGAAAAAGGGTCACCATCGCACGTTGATATGTTGCACCAGCATTCTTAAGACCAAAAGGCATCACCTTATAACAATACGTACCCCACGGAGTGGTAAAAGTAGTCTTGGTCATATCTTCAGGAGCCATCTTTATTTGATTATAGCCAGAAAAACCATCCATGAATGAGAACACCGAGTACTGAGCAGTGTTGTCGACTAGCACATCAATATGAGGCAGAGGAAAATCATCCTTCGGACTTGCCCTATTCAAATCTCGGTAGTCGACACACATGCGTACCTTTCCGTCCTTCTTAGGAACAGGTACGATGTTTGCAATCCAAGGAGGATATTTACATACAGATAAGAAACCAGCCTTCAACTGTTTTTCAACTTCTTCCTTGATTTTCAAAGCCATATCAGGTCGAGTTCTTCGCGGTTTTTGCTTTACAGGTGGACATTCTGGTTTGAGCGGTAACCTGTGCATAACGATATCAGTGTCTAAACCAGGCATGTCTTCGTATGACCAGGCGAAGATGTCAACATACTCTCGGAGCAGCTCAATCAACCTTCTCTTTACATCACTTTGCAAAGCGGCCCCTATCTTGATTTCTCTCTTTGTCTCTTCTGTACCGAGGTTGATGATTTCTATGACCTCCTGATGTGGCTGAATGGATTTCTCTTCTTGTCTTAATAATCTTGCCAATTCCTCAGGGACTTCACAATCTTCCCCACTATCTTCATCAGCTTGGTCAATTGGACTCTCAAGGATATGAGGACGTAGAACTGTAACATTATCATTTTTGATGGAATCCGAGCCGGATCTGCACGATGGATGGTTCATGCCTTAGAATGCAACACATAAAGGAAAAAGAAAAAGAAAAGCTTTGCCATTTTTGAAAAAGTTTTTTTTTTTTAAGTAAAAATGAAAGAAATGGAACAGTAATTGCATGCGAAAATATGATTTTCATTCAATATTAAACAAACTGAAACACATGGGGGGCCCTTCTTTATACAAGTGATCAAAATGCTTGGGGCGAAGCACATGATTTATTGAAACAAGAAAATTACATCTCCATAAAAGTGACTCTGGGGACATCTAATATGGTCCAATTGTTGAGTTCCTGTCCAGGCGCAGCATGGCAAATGAATCTGGAGAGATCTTCTTCATCATCATCATCCACGGCGAGAACCTGACTTCCAGAACTAGTACTGGCACTGACGAACACTTGAGAAATTGGGGGAATCACCTTCTTTTCGAGGGTGGTGCTGAATTGAGTAGAAGAGGATGGTTGGTATCCCAGCCCATACTTGTCTCGTTTCTCATAGACATCAATCAGCTTGCCCCAGGCACCATGGGGAACACCAGCTTCTAAGAAAGCCTTAGCATCATTCAAGGATGAGAGGGGTGCTCCAGGTTCCCTCTTATTCTCGACCACAGGGAGTTTGTCCACCGACACAATCTCTAAGGCTTGAAAGGGTGTCTCTTGTACTTCCCCTTCTACTTCCACATATCGGTATGTTGCCAGATTATTGACTACCAGATCCTCTTTACCAGTGATCACAACGATCTTGTCATTCACAACAAATTTCAAACACTGGTGGAGAGTAGATGTCACAGCTCCAGCAGCATGAATCCAAGGACGACCCAAGAGGCAAGTGTACGAAGGGTTTATATCCATAACGTAGAAGGCAATGTAGAACATGTGAGGACCAATCAAGACAGGCAGATCAATTTCTCCTTCTACGGACCTTCTAGAACCATCAAATGCTCTAACGCTCATAGTACATGGTCTCATCATAATCCCATCCATACTTAGCTTAAACAAAGTGGCCTTGGGCATCACATTAAGAGAAGAACCTGTATCAATCAGAACTCGAGACAACACAACATCCAGACACTTGACGGAGATATGCAATGCTTTGTTGTGTGCTCTACCCTCGGGTGGAAGTTCCTCATCACAAAAACCCAAACAGTTACCAGCAGCAATGTTGGTCACAACCCCTTCAAACTGAGGCACGGTAATGTCTTGAGTCACATGAGCGGAAGCCAGAACTTTCATTAGAGCATCACGGTGAGCTTCCGAGTGCACCAAAAGGGACAAGATAGAAATCTTAGCTTGAGTTTGATCAAGTTGATCAATCACTTTGTAATCACTTTTCTTAATGATCCTCAGGAGTTGCTCGGCATCTTGTGCATTACGTGTTACAGGAGGGTCGACAGCAACTTGCTTTCCCTTTGCTTGTGCATTAGCGTCCTTATTGGTCTCTTTAGGAAGCGGAGGAGGGGCGGCGAAGATTCGGCCACTACGAGTGATGCCACTAGTCCCAACAATATTAGTGACACTCGAATTACCCACTGGGGGACAATCATACTTCTTCCCTCGAATATATACAGCATTATAACTCCAAGGAACCGCCTTAGAATCACCCACGGAAGAGGAAATGGGAGATGGAGTCGAGGGAGTCAGAGGAGTACTTGGAACCTGAATAACCAACGGAATTCTTGGAGCTTGAGTAACCAATGGAGTACTCGGGGCATGAATGACCAAAGGAATGCCTTGAGTCTTCGACACCTCAGCAGGATAGTAAGGGATTTCTAGAGTAGCCACATCTTTATTAGAAACAACCCTTTCCACTCTAAGAATACCTTCATCCATCAGCTTTTGAATCTCTTCCCTCAACCTGGCACATTCCTCTGGATTAGAAGAACATTGTAAACAAAAGTCATGTAGTTCACACAAAACCTCTTGTTGCACGAGGTGCTCTCTGACAATTGCGAGCGGCATCTTAACCTCATTAACATCAGTTACCAGAATTTGGTCGTCACATAACTCAACAGCATTGGTCGCGCCAGCATGAGGAGGCATAGGGTTATTCTGCACATTGGGACCAGTAGGAGTGAATGAGATAAGCTTGTCATCAAGAAGATCCTGAACCTTTAACTTGAATGCTCTACACTTTTCAATAGTATGGCCCGGGGTCCCTGAATGAAATTCACAACGAGCATTAACATCATAACCAGGAGGGAGAGGGCTAGGTGGAGGTCCAAGTTCACGGAGTTGTACCAATTGACCAGCAAGCAACTGAGGGAGAAGTTGGGCATATGACATCGGAACCGGATCGATACGCCTATCTTGGAATCTTGTTCTTTGCGGGCCCCTTTGACCTTGAGGCCTAGGGTTCTGTTGACGATTCTGAGGAGCAGCAGCTTGTTGTTGTGGTACGAAAGGCTGTTGGGGTGCCATCCATGGTTGTGGAAGAGCAGCAGCATATGCTTGAGGGACATACGGACCGGGAACAGCATAAGGCATCGGATAATAAGGAGGTGGAACAGCAGAATATGCAGGAGCTCGGCCTTGGTCAACAGAAGCGGTGCTAGTCTCACCTTCCTTCTTCTTCACAAACCCAGAATACGGCTTCTTACCATTACCACTTGAGTTGCTAGGATTAGTAACACCTTGAATGGTACCAGCTTTGACACAGTTCTCAACCCTCTCACCAATGATGACCACATCCAAAAAGGAAGGAGAAGTATTACTAACCATGTGCTGAAGATACGGCCCTTTCAGAGTTCCCATAAACAGATCAATCAACTCTCGGTCCAATAAAGGAGGTTGGACTCGAGCAGCAAGTTCACGCCACCTCTGGGCGTATTCCTTAAAAGACTCTTCAGGTTTCTGTGACATATTTTGCAGCTGTGCACGGCTAGGAGCCATAGCAGTATTGTAGTGGTATTGTTTTAAGAAGGCATCAACAAGTTCTCCCCAAGTACTGACGTTAGACCTCTCGAGTTTCATATACCACTCCAACGGGGCTCCAGTGAGACTGTCTTGGAAAAAATGCATAAGCAGAGGTTCGTTCTCAGCGTGAGCGGCCATCTTACGGCAGTAGGAACGAATGTGAGTCTCTGGGCAGGTAACTCCCTTGTACTTATCAAAATCTGGCACCTTGAACTTTGGGGGAATAACAATCCCAGGTACCAAGCACATAGCAGCAGTGTCGAAACTCGAAGTTTTAGCAACCTCAACGGCCTTAAGGCGTTCTTCAAGAGCTTGGTACATCTTAGCAGTCTCAGTCAACTCAGCAGTAAGATCATGTTCAAGATCAATAACCTCATGGTGGTCGTCCACTACTTTAAGTGTCTCATTAATAGGAGTCTCTTTAGTTTTCGTCCCTCCATCGATAGAAGTGGTAGGAACATCCTTGACCAAACTAGCGACGCTCTTTCTGAGTTCATCCTGTCCTTGAACAACGGCATGGAGAGTCTCCATAAGTTGGGTCATTCTTTCCCCCATAACATCCATATCCCTACGGAGGGCAGCTTGATTCTGTTCAAATTGTTCCATGATTCTCTTCTCGTTGTTTCTGGTGCGGTAAGGATGTAAGGAAGTCAGCTTTGTCGTTGAAGCAGAAATCTGTTGCTGAAAGGGACCCCAATTAGTTTCTTGTACAATAACCTGAAAAATGCAATGTGATAATGTGAATGTATGAGTCCATGTGTGCGTATGACGTGATGTGCCATTTTCAGAGTATCCAAGATTTAATATTGATCCAGAATAGCTAACAATGTGACAAAAGATAAGTATCAAGAGAAACTAGTTCTTTTTTATTCATAACAGAAATTTAAACTTGGGCAAGCCATACATCAACAAGATAGTTCAACAAGGGAAATAAAAGACCCCATCCAACAAGTCTGGTGGTGGTCGAAACATACAGACTCAAACATCAATCCATCTGAATATAAAACAGAGGTCCTCCTTGTCTGAAGTGCTCGTCGCTCCACTTCTTAGTTTCACCAAACAGTTTCTTGGTTGCTTCTCGATCTCTTCCTTTAAGAAGGCTTTGAATCACCTCATCTTTGCGAAACAAATGCCCATCCAGCTTCTTGCAGCACTCCCTGAGTTCGTCACATCCTTTGCATTCTGGGAGATAATCTTTCTCAGATACGTCCTCCATACCCATCATTCGATCTCTGAGCTTGGCATTTTCTTCTGTTAGTCGAGTATTACGGAGGTGACTTCCTTTCAGTTGAGTCTCAACTGCCATTATTTGAGTGGTCTCTTCTTCCAGTTTCTTTTTCAGATTCTTCACTTCAACTCTAGCATCCCTTTCTATCTTGATGAGCTTATAAGCTTTCAAGTCTTCTCGGTACTCTCGCTTGAGTTTCTCTTCTGCCTCTTTCATGGCCCTTTTTAGGATCTTCTGGTGATCCTCGACAATAACAGTAGTATCTCTTTCACCTTTTTCCGTTCTAGCCCTCTTTTGAACTCTGGAAGATCCTCCCTTCAGCATTTTGGCTTCGTGTGTCAACTCAACGCTTTTCTGGTCCACAAGACAATGTTTCGGTTGCGCATCCGACTTCTTTTCGTGCAATTGGGTGCATTCCATATCTACCTGGATACGATTCTCAGCAGGCACAGTGGCAATTGGAATCTTAGGTGGTTGCTCGTACAATGGGTTAACCTTCGGGAAAGGCAACAGGCGATCTTTAACTCTATCTTCAACCCAATCTGTGTAGGCTTGTTTGGCAACGGCATTCTTTTCACCTAGAGAAATCTGATCATTTGTATGGATGCTATTCCAGGAACTCCTCACTTTTTCTAGACCCTTTGGATCGGTTCCCTTTTCAAAGCAAACGGATTCGAATATCTCTTTGTCCAAAGGCTTGTCTTCAAGTGCAAAACCCAACTGACGCAGCGCTAGCTTAGGATTATAATTGATAACACCTTTTGTTCCTATGAGAGGAACGTTGTCAAAAGTACCACAGCTAGTTATAACTTTCTCCACGTCCATTCCAGTGGGACACCAGACAATGTCATTTCCGGTAAGCCCCGTGATCCTTTGAGGCCATTTCTGAGTAGAAGTAACGAAAGGACCACTTGTAGGTAGGTGGGACTTAAACCAGGTGTATAACAACGGCAAACAATTTCTTATGGCTCCTCCTTTCCCATATCGAGAGTGAACGGAATAGTACGTATCGGCTAGCAAAGTAGGGACCGGATTCTTATCCACAAAAAGACATATAGCGGCCAGATCAACGAACTTGTGAATGTTAGGGAACATCGCGATCCCATAGATCAGAACGGCCAGAAGGGCGTTGAAGGCTTCCCACATCTTTTTGTTAGCCGACTCTTGGGCCTTTTCAATCAAGAAACTCGTGTAGAAACCATGAGTGTTACCATTCTTCTTCCAATTTCCATGAACGTCTCCTATGCTCAAATAAAGAGCGTTGGCGATGTAGTCCAAATCAGGCTTCTCTGGGACACAAACGAAAGGAACCTTGTGTTGAATCTTGATATTGAGAAAGTGAGAGTACTCCTCGAGAGTGGGAGCCAACTGATAGCCTGAGAAAGTGAAACAACGCAAGTCAGGATCATAGAACTGGAGAAGAGTAGATAAATCCCATTCGTCGACATGTGAGTACAAAAGACTCAAGATGTTGCCATAATTCTCAGTGAACACTGTTTTATTGTGACCAGTAATCAATCCACCCAACTGTCCCAACTGAGTCATGCCCTCACGATGGAAACTGTAAGTGTGAGTACGCCTTGTAGTTTCTCTGGTAGCGGTCACGTTGTTAGCCATCCTGGATGAAAAGTAATAACCTCAGATACCCTGAAAAATGGCATGCATATGAGAAATAATACTATTTTTCTTTTTTCTTTTTTTTTCCTTCTTTTTTTTATTACATCTTTTCTTTCTCTTTTTTTCTTTGAAAATAAATATGCCATGATGAAAATGATGCAATGGAGATTCTCCCAATATGAGAGAGTTGTTGTATTGCCTCTGAGCAGAATCGAATGTCAAAAGGTCAAAGGTCCGGCATAGGTGCCACACAGCCATAAGAACAATAGTCACCAACAGAGCAGAATAGTCACCAACGGTACCTGTCATGTATATCCCTCCCCACTCACAGGTGAATCTAGGCCAGGGTAGGTCAAAAAAGCCAACAGAGGATTGAAAGTAGGCGTAATCATACGATATTGCCTCTTTCAACCAAGCTCTGCCCGTGGATACATGATCGGATCAATCAGACATACGTCTTCTATCCGTCATGGCCACTCTATTCCTAGTTCCTAAGGTATCACTCATGGCCTGGGTATTGGGCCTTTTACCTCATAGAATCATCCCACCCAACCTGCAAACAGAGAAAATATGTGGCCCCCACGGGGACCCATTATATAGTCCAGATGCATGCGGAAAGTAAACATGATATGCAAACAGGAAATAAACATGATATGCAAAAACAAAATGTAAACACATAAACAAATAAATAACACCCAATAAAAGAAACAAACAAAGGCTAGGATCGACTCGCTAAGAATGGACCAGCACTGGTCTATCAACATCCCCAGCAGAGTCGCCAGTTGTCACACGCTCGCGAAAAATGAACAGAGTCGCCACCAATATATTTATCCCAAAAGGGAAAGGAATATCAGAAAACCTAACAAAGGAAGGAACAGGGTCTTGCGACCAGAGAATCAAGGTACGGGAGTCGGTTACGTAAGGGGAAGGTATTAGCACCCCTCGCGCCCATCGTACTCGATGGTATCCACCTATGTTTGCTTCTATCTAAAGGGTGTATAACTATGTCTATGTCTAAATGCGAAATGAATGCAAAATGTAGGGAAAAGAAAGAATTGTACTCGCACGGGCCCTACCCCGCTGCCTACGTATCCTTTTCAGGAATCAGAGTTACCGTAGCTCGGCTCAAGATTTTCTGTTTGTTTTTGTGTTTTTTAGTTGGGCGAAGTTAACGTTCACGCTCTTGCATAAGGGATCGCCTAGGATGCATACAAGCGGAAATAACGGTGCCCTTAGGTGCCAGCGAGGCAAAAGAAAAAGAAATGATTGGTTTGTGCCTTTTAGGGTAATTCCTTGATGACGAAGACCTACTACAAGGCTTCGCATCACTTCCTTACTTTGTTTTAAATCTGACCATTTATTAGTGTTTTAAGTGTTTTTGGTTGGCGTTTTTTATGGGGGTTTTAATTTGTGACTTAGATCATACCAAAAAGAGTTTTTATTTGCATATTTAGAGAAAGCACATCGAGGCCTACGCCACAATCGTTTCTCTAGATAACGGTTAAGAAATACATCGAGGCTTCACACCTCAATCATTTCTTCTCCGCTAAGTCAAGGAAATACAAAAAGAAGTTTTTTGTGAGTATTTAGAGAATGCACATCGAGGCCTACGCCACAATCGTTTCTCTAAATAACGGTTAAGAAATACATCGAGGCTTCACACCTCAATCATTTCTTCTCCGCTAAGTAGAAAAGAACATACATCGGGGCCTACGCCCCAATCATTTCTTTCCTACTATGAAATATAGTAACGGTATGATCCTTGTCGGTATTTTATTAAGTATTTTAAAAGTTGGAAAGAAAAAGAAAATGAGAAGGGAACTATTCCTAAATTCTAGTCTAAGTTGTCTATACATGGGAATTAAAATGAAAAACTATACAATTTATTAGTAGGAAAAAGCTATGCATGGAATAGGTAGAGGAAAATCAATATGCGACAAATAAAATTGAGAACTATAACAAACAAACGATATTCACAAGCACATATACATCTATTAATTCTATACAAAAAATCGAGACTAAAAATTAATTCCTAAGTCTATTAGAGAATTATTTACAAAGAAATATTAAACAAAGAAAATTCAAGTGTTGTAAAAGAAAAGATTTATTAAAAGGGTTAAAAGCGATTAAGAAAAAATTAACAAAAATCATGACAATTATTTACACATCCTATGATATCTAAAATCATTTTTTATGTATTTTTTATTTGAGTTAAAAAGATTTTATGAAACAAAAGTTAATATGAAGCTAAAATTAAAATCTAAACTACAAGGGGGTGCGTCAGCATTATTCAAATGAACTAAAATCAGTTAAATGCGTTCTGGGCCAAAACAGGGGGGTGGAGAAAGCATGGGCGTAAGGCCCAGTTTTATTGCAGGTGGTGCGGTAGTAAGGCAAGGGTGTGATTCTGAAAGTCCCAGGCCCAATTAACCTCGTGGCCCAACGCTACACTAACCCATTTGTTCATTTATTTTCACCATTATTGTATCAGCATGTTATTTATTTTGTTATTATTATTATTCATTTCTGTTTCATTTATGCAGTATGCATTTATTCCTTGTTGGACCATAGTTGAAATAAGATATAATAACGTGACATGAGGATAACATGGTGTCAATTGGTGCAATGGAATTTAAGTTACTAGAGGACAAAATACCATCCGAGCCAATTAGAACTCGACACATAGCATTCTAATCATTGACATGAGACTAAAACATGAAATAAAATGGGAACGGGGACAAATAAGGATACGCCACGTCATTCAGCCATGCAAATAGCCAAACAAAACTCAGACGTCGGAGAACTTCTCCGATCGTCTTCTCCGGGGAGCCTCGCGGCGGAGGCGCATCGTTTTTTTCCAGAAATAACAGAAACCACCATCGCTCAGCTCGGTTTTCTCTTCTGAACACAGATCTAGCATTGATTTTCTCTAAAACTATCCCTATCACATGAACTGAGATAAAACGCAAGTCTTAACATGAGCGATATCCACCAAAATGCACGCCATACATACGAATCAGACCGTTTTCAAACGCAGAGCAAGAATATCGTAACAAAACGCAAGCAAATCTAGATTAACATCACGTATCTGGAGCAAGGCGAAGATCTACAAGAATCATTCATATGCACATACACCGTAACACACAAATTCCATAAACAGGTGCTAATGATCTATCATGCTTTTTGGAAGCTAGATGGATTTAAGGCTTACCTGAAAAGTCTTGGAGCAAAGCGAAGAGAGAGAGAGAGCTTCACGAACGGTGCAATCCTCTTCTTGTTCCTTGGACGTGATAATGGCTCGTGATGACGCAATTCAGAGCCTCTGAGAAATAAACTCAGAGGCGAGACGTGTATGCGGCGAATCTTCCTTGAGCTTCCTAGCCACGGCGTTGAAAATGGACGGTATACTTGACTTCGGAGCGTGGTGTTGATTAGAGGTAGGTGACGGTGGTGCAATGGTGGGGAAGAGGACTAGAGGTTGCAGGTCTTGGTAGTGGTGGCGGAGGGAGGTTGTTATGGTAGGTGAGGGTTGAAAGCTATGGTGATGATGCTTGTTGAAGGTGGAAGAGTTTGTTATAATTTGTAACAAACTCTTGAAGAGTGTATGAAGAGTGAGAAGGAACCGAGAGAGAGAAGAAGAGATTGAGAGGAGAGAGATTTTCAGAAAGTGAGAAAATGAGAGCGTGTGTGGTGAAAGTGTGAAGGGTTTATGACTTATATAGGGTGAGGGAGCATGGCACATATGGTGAGGGTGAGTAGTAGCATAGTGTTAGGATGAGGCCTATGTGTTTTCACGTGTGCAGCAAGTTGCATGGCTGGTTGCATGGGCTTAAGGTGTGGGTGACTGTAGGTTAGTTTTTGTGGGTGAGTGTGTGACTTTAAGACTTTGTATCTTGCTCATCACGTGCTCAAAATTTACCATCCATGGCTTTTTGGAAAGAGGACATGGCAAGGAAGAGTTTGAGATCAACCTTGTTCAAAATGGGAGCTTGTGGAGGGAGAAAATCGGACTTGAAGTTGGCACACCAAGTGTTTGTGGGAATGCTGCGCGCGTGGCCTGGATCTTGGCTTGGATTCTTGGCAACGCGTGTCTTGGCAAGGTCATGACTTTGAGGCATCATATCTTCCAAACCACATACCCAAAACCGGTGATTCTTTGCTCATTGTGTAGAAGGCATATAGGAGAATAGAATGATATCAAACTTAGATCAATTGGGTGCTTGTAGTTTTCTGAACATTGTCTCAAAGATGGTACGCCATGTGTTTGTTGAAATGCTTCACGTATGACCAAAAATCTGCCCAGCTTTGTGACTTGATTCAAATAAAAACCTCAACTTCACACCTTGATAACTCTTCAACCAAGCTTCAAATGGAAAAGTGTCCAACTACAAAGTTGTTCTCCTCCATGAGAGGAACAACTTTGATGTTGGAAATTTCTCCAGATAATGTCATTTGCCACGTGTAAACTGATGGTGAAGTGGACTGTTCATCAAACTTTCTAAGGGCCAAAAAATTTTCTAAGTATGGAACTTTCCACTTTTGATTTTTTTCTATTTTTGGCAAGTTTTGTCAAACTCCCGATTTTATCCATTCTTTGACTTTTCTTGACTGATTTTCCACCAAAAGTCAATATTTGACTGATTCTTCTGATTTTGACCCAGAAGTCAACTGTTCTGATTTTTCTGATCATTGATGGGATTCTTGATTAAATCTCCTCCAATCAAATCCAGTCAAACAAACACATCCACATAGTCAGTATGAGAAGCTTTTCACACATAGAAACCATTCCTGATTAAGTGTTGACCAGAAAGTCAACTGGTTGACTTTGGTCAAAGAAACCCTGATTTAAAGAACCGGATGATTTGCAAGCCAGTATCCTTCAACCAATGCCTTGACTTGATACAGAGAGAAACTCCAATCCAGGAGGACTTCCTTGAACATAGAACCACATGATTATACCTCAGTCTCCTTATTCTCTGATCAAAATTCTTTACAACAGAGCTTTTTCTTGCTAGCCTTCGAATAGCACCCATGATATGAATGCATGAGTGTGAGTTATGACCTAAGTGATGTATGTACATGAATCATAAGCCGTATGAATAGGGTAGGACAAATTTGGGGTATGACAGCTGCCCCTATTTAATCGTCTTATACTCAAAAATGAGATTGGCGCTAGCCTTTCGAATATTCGAGATAGAAGAAGATTAAATACCAAGACCTGTAATTTGTCCTGAAAAGATGGTATGATCTTTATTCTTTTATTATTTTTGTTTTGATATTTGCTGGGGAAAGAGAAATTTGTTTTTCTGATGGACACATTTACAGTGAGTAATTGGAAGAAGGGTGATAGCTTGTAACGTAGCCTGAGGTTCCAATACAAGGTTCTCAAAAGGAATGTTATATGAAACAACGACTGGAAGGAAATAGATCTCGTGCGATCTGCGACTCAACATCGACTCGACGACAGGAGAGGATCTTGTGCGATCTTCAGAACTGAAACAAAAAGGATCTCGTGTGATCTAAGACTCGACATCGAGAGAAGATCTCGTGCGACCTTCAGGATAGAATAGACCTCGTGCGATCTACGACCCAACATCGGGAGAAGATCTCGTACAACCCTCAAAACAGAAAGATATAGATCTCGTGCGATCCACGACTCAACATCGGGAGAAGATCTCGTACGACCCTCAAAATAGAAAGATATAGATCTCGTGCGATCCACGACTCAACATCGGGAGAAGATCTCGTACGACCCTCAAAACAGAAAGATATAGATCTCGTGCGATCCACGACTCAACATCGGGAGAAGATCTCGTACGACCCTCAAAACAGAAAGATATAGATCTCGTGCGATCCACGACTCAACATCGGGAGAAGATCTCGTACGACCCTCAAAACAGAAAGATATAGATCTCGTACAATCCACGACTCAACATCGGGAGAAGATCTCGCACGACCCTCAAAACAGAAAGATATAGATCTCGTGCGATCCACGACTCAACATCGGGAGAAGATCTCGTACGACCTTCAGGGCAAAAAGGGATAGATCTCGTGCGACCTACGACTCGACATCGACTCGACATCAGAAGGAGGGAAACAAAAAGACATTATGTCCGACATTTGTCGGGGATTGAGGACACCTCGTATCGGCACCGCAGCTTAAAAGTGTTTGTGATATAATAGTGGATATCAGGCAAAGTTTGTACAGGTAACAACTTTTGGAAGGATGGGTCATTGTCCTGATTCAATATCGACTCCTATTATCTGGCTTATGTTTCGTATGCATGTTTGAGTTTATGGCGTAATGATCCTCTGTAATGGATATGCTACGCTTTTGAGGATGCAATGTTGTATGTAATGAATTCTATATGCAACGAGTGCCCAATAAAGGCCTCAGTGGGACAGAAGAATAGGATCGTTGGGGTACGTTGCTTGTGAACTTGAACTACCATTGTGGGTTGATGTTGGAACCCTACAGTGCCAAAGATCATTGGCAACTGCGTTGAGGGTTAGAACATAACTCTGTTGGGGAGGAAGTGACTTTGCTCGACCTTCCTTATATCCTACTGCTTGGGGGATCATGAGTTTTGAGAGACCATTCTTCGTCTGCCATATGGAAGAGGGATATGGACCTCTTCAAGTGCCCCATGCTTACCAGTACTGATGAATTATATGCTTGAACTTCTACGCGGGATGATGACGACCTTTGTGATATGAGGTGGGTCCGGGTGACCATTAGAACCTGCAACCTGCACAGAAAACAACATTTGGATGCAAATGGTGCCCCATAGAGCACTTTTATGTTTATGTAACATCATGTTTCGTTTTGATTTATGATTATTATTCCCCCATGTTTTCAATGCAATGTTTAATAACGAATTAAATCACACCTCGCATGCGAAAAATGAAAGGCAAGAAGGAAATCTTTTTATCAAAAGATCATTTTATTGATGGAATGCCTATGAATAGGCTTCTGTACAAGGAAGCAACTCCTAAATGAGGTAGTTGCGAAAAAAAGAAAGTAAAAACACAATAGGCGAAATGGCAAGGAGAAATGCTCGAATTTCCATAAAAACTGGTATTGCTACAGTTCCCATATCCTTGATCTTCTCAATGCTTTGCTTCAGAAGCGTAGTAGTTGGATCGATCTGTCCGTTTTGCCAAGGGCGCGCAGTGATTTTTTTGTGGAGGATATTCAGACTGCAGCCTCTCGCTTTTGATCCCTAACTTTTGCCTGGATCGCCCTTTCGGGTTTTCAATCTAGCGGGATACCCCTTTTTGCCTAAGTCGCCCTTTCGGGTTTTCGACTTAGCGGGTTATTCTCTTTTGTTTTATCCCTAATTTTTGCCCAAACCCTTTTGGTTTGCCGGGATGCCCTTATTTTTGCCTAGGTACGTCGACCTAGCGGGTCTTTTATGCGTAGTATTTTTTGACTGAGTCTGAATTGACTGGAAGCGGAACGTCTTCCCCGTCTATCTTTGTCAGGATTAAAGCACCACCTGAAAATGCTTTCTTCACAATGTATGGTCCCTCATAGTTGGGAGTCCATTTGCCCCTTGGATCGGTGTGAATTGGCAAGATCTTCCTTACGACTAGGTCACCCGTGTGGAATTCTCGAGGCCGAATTTTCTTGTCATACGCTTTCTTGATCCTCTTTTGGTACAACTGGCCATGGCAGATGGCGGATAAGCGTTTCTCTTCAATTAGATTGAGATGGTCAAGCCTCGTCTGAACCCATTCTGTTTCATCAAGTTTGGCATCCATCAAGACCCTCAACGAAGGAATTTCCACTTCGACAGGAAGTACAGCCTCCATACCGTAGACAAGAGAGAAGGGAGTTGCCCCAGTTGAAGTGCGAACTGAAGTTCTATAGCCATGCAGAGCAAACGGTAACATCTCATGCCAGTCTTTGTACGTTCTAACCATTTTCTGGACGATCTTTTTTATGTTCTTGTTAGCAGCTTCGACTGCGCCATTCATCTTTGGCCGGTAGGGTGATGAATTGTGATGTTCAATCTTGAACTCTTTGCACAACTCTGCCATCATCTTGTTATTGAGATTGGACCCATTATCAGTGATGATCTTGTTTGGAACCCCATATCGGCATATGATTTCTTTCTTGATAAAGCGAGTGACGACTTGCTTGGTTACATTCTTGTAAGAAGCAGCTTCAACCCATTTGGTAAAGTAGTCGATAGCAACAAGAATAAATCTGTGTCCATTCGAAGCTTGTGGCTCAATTCGTCCAATCATGTCGATGCCCCACATGGCAAAGGGCCAAGGTGACGTCAGGACATTCAGAGGAGTTGGAGGAACATGAATTCTGTCAGCATACACTTGGCATTTGTTACATTTCTTCACATACACATAACAATCACTTTCAATTGTCATCCAATAATATCCTGCTCGCAAGATCTTTTTGGCCATAGAGTGCCCACTGGAATGAGTTCCAAAAGATCCTTCATGAATTTCCCGCATGATTAATTCTGCTTCGTGTCTATCCACGCATCTGAGCAAAACTGAATCATAGTTTCTTTTGTACAGGACGTCTCCTGACAAGAAGAATTTAGATGCTAACCTTCGAAGCGTTCGCTTATCACCAATCGTAGCATCTTCGGGATACTCTTGCTTCTCAACATACCTTTTGATGTCATAATACCATGGCTTTTCGTCATACACATCTTCAGTAGTGAGACAATGAGCAGGGAATACATGTGCAGGCTCTTTGTAGCGGAGGATCCTTATATCTGGCGCTTCATTAGGGGAGCTAACCCTGAACATTGCTGCCAAGGTAGCCAAAGCGTCTGCCAATTGATTCTCCTCTTGTGGTATGTGATCGAAAGTGATTTCCTCGAAAGCGGGCAACAACTCCAAGATATAGTCCCTATAAGGAACTAAATTGGGGTGTCGTGTTTCCCAATCACCTCTTACTTGATTTATGACCAGGGCAGAGTCCCCATAAACTTCAAGGATCTTAATTCTCATATCAATGGCCGCCTCGAGGCCCATTACACAAGCTTCGTATTCTGCAACATTGTTTGTGCAATCAAAACATGTTCTAGCTGTGAAAGGGATGTGAGTTTGACGAGGAGAAGTCAAAACTGCCCCAATACCATGGCCCATAGCATTTGATGCACCGTCGAACGTGAGAGTCCATCGCTCCCCTGGTTCGGGTCCTTCATTATCATCTAGTTTCATGATATCTTCATCAGGAAAGTCAAACTTCATTGACTGATATTCTTCTAACGGCTGATGAGCAAGATGATCTGCAAGGACACTTCCTTTGATGGCCTTCTGTGTGACATATTGGATGTCGTATTCTGATAAAAGCATTTGCCATCGGGCTAGTCTTCCTGTAAGGGCCGGTTTTTCAAAGATATACTTTATCGGGTCCATTTTGGAGATCAATAAAGTGGTGTGAGTCAACATATACTGCCTCAGTCGGCGAGCGGCCCATACCAAAGCACAGCAAGTTTTCTCGAGTTGTGAGTAGCGAGATTCACAATCGGTAAACTTTTTGCTCAGGTAATAAATGGCGCACTACTTTCGACCAGACTCGTCATGCTGGCCCAACACGCACCCCATAGATCCTTCAAGCACAGTTAAGTACATAAGAAGCGGTCTCCCAGGAACCGGAGGCGTGAGAATTGGTGGCTCTTGGAGGTATTGCTTGATCCTTTCAAAGGCTTCTTGACAATGATCATCCCAACGTATATCTTGATTCTTGCGCGGCAGTTTAAAGATGGGTTCACAAGTGTCAGTGAGATGAGAAATGAACCTGGCTATGTAATTCAATCTCCCAAGGAACCCTCGAACCTCTTTTTCATTCTTTGGTGCTGGGATATTCTGTATTGCTCTTACTTTATCAGGGTCAACCTCAATCCCTCGTTGGCTCACGATGAATCCAAGTAACTTTCCAGATCGCACTCCAAAAGTGCATTTGTTTGGATTAAGCCTCAACTTGAATTTTCGCAGACGAGCAAACAATTTCTCAAGATATACCAAGTGTTCCTCCTCAGTTTGGGATTTTGCAATCATATCATCAACGTATACTTCAATATCCTTATGGATCATATCATGAAAAAGGGTCACCATCGCACGTTGATATGTTGCACCAGCATTCTTAAGACCAAAAGGCATCACCTTATAACAATACGTACCCCACGGAGTGGTAAAAGTAGTCTTGGTCATATCTTCAGGAGCCATCTTTATTTGATTATAGCCAGAAAAACCATCCATGAATGAGAACACCGAGTACTGAGCAGTGTTGTCGACTAGCACATCAATATGAGGCAGAGGAAAATCATCCTTCGGACTTGCCCTATTCAAATCTCGGTAGTCGACACACATGCGTACCTTTCCGTCCTTCTTAGGAACAGGTACGATGTTTGCAATCCAAGGAGGATATTCACATACAGATAAGAAACCAGCCTTCAATTGTTTTTCAACTTCTTCCTTGATTTTCAAAGCCATATCAGGTCGAGTTCTTCGCGGTTTTTGCTTTACAGGTGGACATTCTGGTTTGAGCGGTAACCTGTGCATAACGATATCAGTGTCTAAACCAGGCATGTCTTCGTATGACCAGGCGAAGATGTCAACATACTCTCGGAGCAGCTCAATCAACCTTCTCTTTACATCACTTTGCAAAGCGGCCCCTATCTTGATTTCTCTCTTTGTCTCTTCTGTACCGAGGTTGATGATTTCTATGACCTCCTGATGTGGCTGAATGGATTTCTCTTCTTGTCTTAATAATCTTGCCAATTCCTCAGGGACTTCACAATCTTCCCCACTATCTTCATCAGCTTGGTCAATTGGACTCTCAAGGATATCAGGACGTAGAACTGTAACATTATCATTTTTGATGGAATCCGAGCCGGATCTGCACGATGGATGGTTCATGCCTTAGAATGCAACACATAAAGGAAAAAGAAAAAGAAAAGCTTTGCCATTTTTGAAAAAGTTTTTTTTTTAAGTAAAAATGAAAGAAATGGAACAGTAATTGCATGCGAAAATATGATTTTCATTCAATATTAAACAAACTGAAACACATGGGGGGCCCTTCTTTATACAAGTGATCAAAATGCTTGGGGCGAAGCACATGATTTATTGAAACAAGAAAATTACATCTCCATAAAAGTGACTCTGGGGACGTCTAATATGGTCCAATTGTTGAGTTCCTGTCCAGGCGCAGCATGGCAAATGAATCTGGAGAGATCTTCTTCATCATCATCATCCACGGCGAGAACCTGACTTCCAGAACTAGTACTGGCACTGACAAACACTTGAGAAATTGGGGGAATCACCTTCTTTTCGAGGGTGGTGCTGAGTTGAGTAGAAGAGGATGGTTGGTATCCCAGCCCATACTTGTCTCGTTTCTCATAGACATCAATCAGCTTGCCCCAGGCACCATGGGGAACACCAGCTTCTAAGAAAGCCTTAGCATCATTCAAGGATGAGAGGGGTGCTCCAGGTTCCCTCTTATTCTCGACCACAGGGAGTTTGTCCACCGACACAATCTCTAAGGCTTGAAAGGGTGTCTCTTGTACTTCCCCTTCTACTTCCACATATCGGTATGTTGCCAGATTATTGACTACCAGATCCTCTTCACCAGTGATCACAACGATCTTGTCATTCACAACAAATTTCAAACACTGGTGGAGAGTAGATGTCACAGCTCCAGCAGCATGAATCCAAGGACGACCCAAGAGGCAAGTGTACGAAGGGTTTATATCCATAACGTAGAAGGCAATGTAGAACATGTGAGGACCAATCAAGACAGGCAGATCAATTTCTCCTTCTACGGACCTTCTAGAACCATCAAATGCTCTAACGCTCATAGTGCATGGTCTCATCATAATCCCATCCATACTCAGCTTAAACAAAGTGGCCTTGGGCATCACATTAAGAAAAGAACCTGTATCAATCAGAACTCGAGACAAAACAGCATCCAGACACTTGACGGAGATATGCAATGCTTTGTTGTATGCTCTACCCTCGGGTGGAAGTTCCTCATCACAAAAACCCAAACAGTTACCAGCAGCAATGTTGGTCACAACCCCTTCAAACTGAGGCACGGTAATGTCTTGAGTCACATGAGCGGAAGCCAGAACTTTCATCAGAGCATCACGGTGAGCTTCCGAGTGCACCAAAAGGGACAAGATAGAAATCTTAGCTTGAGTTTGATCAAGTTGATCAATCACTTTGTAATCACTTTTCTTAATGATCCTCAGGAGTTGCTCGGCATCTTGTGCATTACGTGTTACAGGAGGGTCGACAACAACTTGCTTTCCCTTTGCTTGTGCATTAGCGTCCTTATTGGTCTCTTTAGGAAGCGGAGGAGGGGCGGCGAAGATTCGGCCACTACGCGTCATGCCACTAGTCCCAACAATATTAGTGACACTCGAATTACCCACTGGGGGACAATCATACTTCTTCCCTCGAATATATACAGCATTATAACTCCAAGGAACCGCCTTAGAATCACCCACGGAAGAGGAAACGGGAGATGGAGTCGAGGGAGTCAGAGGAGTACTTGGAACCTGAATAACCAACGAAATTCTTGGAGCTTGAGTAACCAATGGAGTACTCGGGGCATGAATGACCAAAGGAATGCCTTGAGTCTTCGACACCTCAGCAGGATAGTAAGGGATTTCTAGAGTAGCCACATCTTTATTAGAAACAACCCTTTCCACTCTAAGAATACCTTCATCCATCAGCTTTTGAATCTCTTCCCTCAACCTGGCACATTCCTCTGGATTAGAAGAACATTGTAAACAGAAGTCATGTAGTTCACACAAAACCTCTTGTTGCACGAGGTGCTCTCTGACAATTGCGAGCGGCATCTTAACCTCATTAACATCAGTTACCAGAATTTGGTCGTCACATAACTCAACAGCATTGGTCGCGCCAGCATGAGGAGGCATAGGGTTATTCTGCACATTGGGACCAGTAGGAGTGAATGAGATAAGCTTGTCATCAAGAAGATCCTGAACCTTTAACTTGAATGCTCTACACTTTTCAATAGTATGGCCCGGGGTCCCTGAATGAAATTCACAACGAGCATTAACATCATAACCAGGAGGGAGAGGGCTAGGTGGAGGTCCAAGTTCACGGAGTTGTACCAATTGACCAGCAAGCAACTGAGGGAGAAGTTGGGCATATGACATCGGAACCGGATCGATACGCCTATCTTGGAATCTTGTTCTTTGCGGGCCCCTTTGACCTTGAGGCCTAGGGTTCTGTTGACGATTCTGAGGAGCAGCAGCTTGTTGTTGTGGTACGAAAGGCTGTTGGGGTTCCATCCATGGTTGTGGAAGAGCAGCAGCATATGCTTGAGGGACATACGGACCAGGAACAGCATAAGGCATCAGATAATAAGGAGGTGGAACAGCAGAATATGCAGGAGCTCGGCCTTGGTCAACAGAAGCGGTGCTAGTCTCACCTTCCTTCTTCTTCACAAACCCAGAATACGGCTTCTTACCATTACCACTTGAGTTGCTAGGATTAGTAACACCTTAAATGGTACCAGCTTTGACACAGTTCTCAACCCTCTCACCAATGATGACCACATCCGAAAAGGAAGGAGAAGTATTACTAACCATGTGCTGAAGATACGGCCCTTTCAGAGTTCCCATAAACAGATCAATCAACTCTCGGTCCAATAAAGGAGGTTGGACTCGAGCAGCAAGTTCACGCCACCTCTGGGCGTATTCCTTAAAAGACTCTTCAGGTTTCTGTGACATATTTTGCAGCTGTGCACGGCTAGGAGCCATAGCAGTATTGTAGTGGTATTGTTTTAAGAAGGCATCAACAAGTTCTCCCCAAGTACTGATGTTAGACCTCTCGAGTTTCATATACCACTCCAACGGGGCTCCAGTGAGACTGTCCTGGAAAAAATGCATAAGCAGAGGTTCCTTCTCAGCGTGAGCGGCCATCTTACGGAAGTAGGAACGAATGTGAGTCTCTGGGCAGGTAACTCCCTTGTACTTATCAAAATCTGGCACCTTGAACTTCGGGGGAATAACAATCCCAGGTACCAAGCACATAGCAGCAGTGTCGAAACTCGAAGTTTTAGCAACCTCAACGGCCTTAAGGCGTTCTTCAAGAGCTTGGTACATCTTAGCAGTCTCAGTCAACTCAGCAGTAAGATCATGTTCAAGATCAATAACCTCATGGTGGTCGTCCACTACTTTAAGTGTCTCATTAATAGGAGTCTCTTTAGTTTTCGTCCCTCCATCGATAGAAGTGGTAGGAACATCCTTGACCAAACTAGCGACGCTCTTTCTGAGTTCATCCTGTCCTTGAACAACGGCATGGAGAGTCTCCATAAGTTGGGTCATTCTTTCCCCCATAACATCCATATCCCTACGGAGGGCAGCTTGATTCTGTTCAAATTGTTCCATGATTCTCTTCTCGTTGTTTCTGGTGCGGTAAGGATGTAAGGAAGTCAGCTTTGTCGTTGAAGCAGAAATCTGTTGCTGAAAGGGACCCCAATTAGTTTCTTGTACAATAACCTGAAAAATGCAATGTGATAATGTGAATGTATGAGTGCATGTGTGCGTATGACGTGATGTGCCATTTTCAGAGTATCCAAGATTTAATATTGATCCAGAATAGCTAACAATGTGACAAAAGATAAGTATCAAGAGAAACTAGTTCTTTTTTATTCATAACAGAAATTTAAACTTGGGCAAGCCATACATCAACAAGATAGTTCAACAAGGGAAATAAAAGACCCCATCCAACAAGTCTGGTGGTGGTCGAAACATACAGACTCAAACATCAATCCATCTGAATATAAAACAGAGGTCCTCCTTGTCTGAAGTGCTCGTCGCTCAACTTCTTAGTTTCATCAAACAGTTTCTTGGTTGCTTCTCGATCTCTTCCTTTAAGAAGGCTTTGAATCACCTCATCTTTGCGAAACAAATGCCCATCCAGCTTCTTGCAGCACTCCCTGAGTTCGTCACATCCTTTGCATTATGGGAGATAATCTTTCTCAGATACGTCCTCCATACCCATCATTCGATCTCTTTGCTTGGCATTTTCTTCTGTTAGTCGAGTATTACGGAGGTGACTTCCTTTCAGTTGAGTCTCAACTACCATTCTTTGAGTGGTCTCTTCTTCCAGTTTCTTTTTCAGATTCTTCACTTCAACTCTAGCATCCCTTTCTATCTTGAGCTTATAAGCTTTCAAGTCTTCTCGGTACTCTCGCTTGAGTTTCTCTTCTGCCCCTTTCATGGCCCTTTTTAGGATCTTCTGGTGATCCTCGACAATAACAGTAGTATCTCTTTCACCTTTTTCCGTTCTAGCCCTCTTTTGAACTCTGGAAGATCCTCCCTTCAGCATTTTGGCTTCGTGTGTCAACTCAACGCTTTTCTGGTCCACAAGACAATGTTTCGGTTGCGCATCCGACTTCTTTTCGTGCAAATGGGTGCATTCCATATCTACCTGGATACGATTCTCAGCAGGCACAGTGGCAATTGGAATCTTAGGTGGTTGCTCGTACAATGGGTTAACCTTCGGGAAAGGCAACAGGCGATCTTTAACTCTATCTTCAACCCAATCTGTGTAGGCTTGTTTGGCAACGGCATTCTTTTCACCTAGAGAAATCTGATCATTTGTATGGATGCTATTCCAGGCACTCCTCACTTTTTCTAGACCCTTTGGATCGGTTCCCTTTTCAAAGCAAACGGATTCGAATATCTCTTTGTCCAAAGGCTTGTCTTCAAGTGCAAAACCCAACTGACGCAGCGCTAGCTTAGGATTATAATTGATAACACCTTTTGTTCCTATGAGAGGAACTTTGTCAAAAGTACCACAGCTAGTTATAACTTTCTCCACGTCCATTCCAGTGGGACACCAGACAATGTAATTTCCGGTAAGCCCCATGATCCTTTGAGGCCATTTCTGAGTAGAAGTAACGAAAGGACCACTTGTAGGTAGGTGGGACTTAAACCAGGTGTATAACAACGGCAAACAATTTCTTATGGCTCCTTCTTTCCCATATCGAGAGTGAACGGAATAGTACGTATCGGCTAGCAAAGTAGGGACCGGATTCTTATCCACAAAAAGACATATAGCGGCCAGATCAACGAACTTGTGAATGTTAGGGAACATCACGATCCCATAGATCAGAACGGCCAGAAGGGCGTTGAAGGCTTCCCACATCTTTTTGTTAGCCGACTCTTGGGCCTTTTCAATCAAGAAACTCATGTAGAAACCCTGAGTGTTACCATTCTTCTTCCAATTTCCATGAACATCTCCTATGCTCAAATAAAGAGCGTTGGCGATGTAGTCCAAATCAGGCTTCTCTGGGACACAAACGAAAGGAACCTTGTGTTGAATCTTGATATTGAGAAAGTGAGAGTACTCCTCGAGAGTGGGAGCCAACTGATAGCCTGAGAAAGTGAAACAACGCAAGTCAGGATCATAGAACTGGAGAAGAGTAGATAAAGCCCATTCGTCGACATGTGAGTACAAAAGAGTCAAGATGTTGCCATAATTCTCAGTGAACACTGTTTTATTGTGACCAGTAATCAATCCACCCAACTGTCCCAACTGAGTCATGCCCTCACGATGGAAACTGTAAGTGTGAGTACGCCTTGTAGTTTCTCTGGTAGCGGTCACGTTGTTAGCCATCCTGGATGAAAAGTAATAACCTCAGATACCCTGAAAATGGCATGCATATGAGAAATAATACTATTTTTCTTTTTTCTTTTTTTTTCCTTCTTTTTTTTATTACATCTTTTCTTTCTCTTTTTTTTTTTGAAAATAAATATGCCATGATGAAAATGATGCAATGGAGATTCTCCCAATATGAGAGAGTTGTTGTATTGCCTCTGAGCAGAATCGAATGTCATAAGGTCAAAGGTCCGGCATAGGTGCCACACAGCCATAAGAACAATAGTCACCAACAGAGCAGAATAGTCACCAACGGTACCTGTCATGTATATCCCTCCCCACTCACAGGTGAATCTAGGCCAGGGTAGGTCTAAAAAGCCAACAGAGGATTGAAAGTAGGCGTAATCATACGATATTGCCTCTTTCAACCAAGCTCTGCCCGTGGATACATGATCGGATCAATCAGACATACGTCTTCTGTCCGTCATGGCCACTCTATTCCTAGTTCCTAAGGTATCACTCATGGCCTGGGTATTGGTCCTTTTACCTCATAGAATCATCCCACCCAACCTGCAAACAGAGAAAATATGTGGCCCCCACGGGGACCCATAATATAGTCCAGATGCATGCGGAAAGTAAACATGATATGCAAACAGGAAATAGACATGATATGCAAAAACAAAATGTAAACACATAAACAAATAAATAACACCCAATAAAAGAAACAAACAAAGGCTAGGATCGACTCGCTAAGAATGGACAAGCACTGGTCTATCAACATCCCCAGCAGAGTCGCCAGCTGTCGCACGCTCGCGAAAAATGAACAGAGTCGCCACCAATATATTTATCCCAAAAGGGAAAGGAATATCAGAAAACCTAACAAAGGAAGGAACAGGGTCTTGCGACCAGAGAATCAAGGTACGGGAGTCGGTTACGTAAGGGGAAGGTATTAGCACCCCTCGCGCCCATCGTACTCGATGGTACCCACCTATGTTTGCTTCTATCTAAAGGGTGTATAACTATGTCTATGTCTAAATGCGAAATGAATGCAAAATGTAGGGAAAAGAAAGAATTGTACTCGCACGGGCCCTACCCCGCTGCCTACGTATCCTTTTCAGGAATCAGAGTTACCGTAGCTCGGCTCAAGATTTTCTGTTTGTTTTTGTGTTTTTTAGTTGGGCGAATTTAACGTTCGCGCTCTTGCATAAGGGATCGCCTAGGATGCATACAAGCGGAAATAACGGTGCCCTTAGGTGCCAGCGAGGCAAAAGAAAAAGAAATGATTGGTTTGTGCCTTTTAGGGTAATTCCATGATGACGAAGACCTACTACAAGGCTTCGCATCACTTCCTTACTTTGTTTTAAATCTGACCATTTATTAGTGTTTTAAGTGTTTTTGGTTGGCGTTTTTTATGGGGGTTTTAATTTGTGACTTAGATCATACCAAAAAGAGTTTTTATTTGCATATTTAGAGAAAGCACATCGAGGCCTACGCCACAATCGTTTCTCTAAATAACGGTTAAGAAATACATCGAGGCTTCACACCTCAATCATTTCTTCTCCGCTAAGTAAAGGAAATACAAAAAGGAGTTTTTTGTGAGTATTTAGAGAATGCACATCGAGGCCTACGCCACAATCGTTTCTCTAAATAACGGTTAAGAAATACATCGAGGCTTCACACCTCAATCATTTCTTCTCCGCTAAGTAGAAAAGAACATACATCGGGGCCTACGCCCCAATCATTTCTTTCCTACTATGAAATATAGTAACGGTATGATCCTTGTCGGTATTTTATTAAGTATTTTAAAAGTTGGAAAGAAAAAGAAAATGAGAAGGGAACTATTCCTAAATTCTAGTCTAAGTTGTCTATACATGGGAATTAAAATGAAAAACTATACAATTTATTAATAGGAAAAAGCTATGCATGGAATAGGTAGAGGAAAATCAATATGCGACAAATAAAATTGAGAACTATAACAAACAAACGATATTCACAAGCACATATACATCTATTAATTCTAAACAAAAAATCGAGACTAAAAATTAATTCCTAAGTCTATTAGAGATTTATTTACAAAGAAATATTAAACAAAGAAAATTCAAGTGTTGTAAAATAAAAGATTTATTAAAAGGGTTAAAAGCGATTAAGAAAAAATTAACAAAAATCATGACAATTATTTACACATCCTATGATATCTAAAATCATTTTTTATGTATTTTTTATTTGAGTTAAAAAGATTTTATGAAACAAAAGTTAATAGGAAGCTAAAATTAAAATCTAAACTACAAGGGGGTGCGTCAGCATTATTCAAATGAACTAAAATCAGTTAAATGCGTTCTGGGCCAAAACAGGGGGGTGGAGAAAGCATGGGCGTAAGGCCCAGTTTTATTGCAGGTGGTGCGCTAGTAAGGCAAGGGTGTGATTCTGAAAGTCCCAGGCCCAATTAACCTCGTGGCCCAACGCTACACTAACCCATTTGTTCATTTATTTTCACCATTATTGTATCAGCATGTTATTTATTTTGTTATTATTATTATTCATTTCTGTTTCATTTATGCAGTATGCATTTATTCCTTGTTGGACCATAGTTGAAATAAGATATATTAACGTGACATGAGGATAACATGGTGTCAATTGGTGCAATGGAATTTAAGTTACTAGAGGACAAAATACCATCCGAGCCAATTAGAACTCGACACATAGCATTCTAATCATTGACATGAGACTAAAACATGAAATAAAATGGGAACGGGGACGAATAAGGATACGCTATAGCATTCAGCCATGCAAATAGCCAAACAAAACTCAGACGTCGGAGAACTTCTCCGATCGTCTTCTCCGGGGAGCCTCGCGGCGGAGGCGCATCGGTTTTTTTTCCAGAAATAACAGAAACCACCATCGCTCAGCTCGGTTTTCTCTTCTGAACACAGATCTAGCATTGATTTTCTCTAAAACTATCCCTATCACATGAACTGAGATAAAACGCAAGTCTTAACATGAGCGATATCCACCAAAACGCACGCCATACATACGAATCAGACCGTTTTCAAACGCAGAGCAAGAATATCGTAACAAAACGCAAGCAAATCTAGATTAACATCACGTATCTGGAGCAAGGCGAAGATCTACAAGAATCATTCATATGCACATACACCGTAACACACAAATTCCATAAACAGGTGCTAATGATCTATCATGCTTTTTGGAAGTTAGATGGATTTAAGGCTTACCTGAAAAGTCTTGGAGCAAAGCGAAGAGAGAGAGAGCTTCACGAACGGTGCAATCCTCTTCTTGTTCCTTGGACGTGATAATGGCTCGTGATGACGCAATTCAGAGCCTCTGAGAAATAAACTCAGAGGCGAGACGTGTATGCGGCGAATCTTCCTTGATCTTCCTAGCCACGGCGTTGAAAATGGACGGTATACTTGACTTCGGAGCGTGGTGTTGATTAGAGGTAGGTGACGGTGGTGCAATGGTGGGGAAGAGGACTAGAGGTTGCAGGTCTTGGTAGTGGTGGCGGAGGGAGGTTGTTATGGTAGGTGAGGGTTGAAAGCTATGGTGATGATGCTTGTTGAAGGTGGAAGAGTTTGTTATAATTTGTAACAAACTCTTGAAGAGTGTATGAAGAGTGAGAAGGAACCGAGAGAGAGAAGAAGAGATTGAGAGGAGAGAGATTTTCAGAAAGTGAGAAAATGAGAGCGTGTGTGGTGAAAGTGTGAAGGGTTTATGACTTATATAGGGTGAGGGAGCATGGCACATATGGTGAGGGTGAGTAGTAGCATAGTGTTAGGATGAGGCCTATGTGTTTTCACGTGTGCAGCAAGTTGCATGGCTGGTTGCATGGGCTTAAGGTGTGGGTGACTGTAGGTTAGTTTTTGTGGGTGAGTGTGTGACTTTAAGACTTTGTATCTTGCTCATCACGTGCTCAAAATTTACCATCCATGGCTTTTTGGAAAGAGGACATGGCAAGGAAGAGTTTGAGATCAACCTTGTTCAAAATGGGAGCTTGTGGAGGGAGAAAATCGGACTTGAAGTTGGCACACCAAGTGTTTGTGGGAATGCTGCGCGCGTGGCCTGGATCTTGGCTTGGATTCTTGGCAACGCGTGTCTTGGCAAGGTCATGACTTTGAGGCATCATATCTTCCAAACCACATACCCAAAACCGGTGATTCTTTGCTCATTGTGTAGAAGGCATATAGGAGAATAGAATGATACCAAACTTAGATCAATTGGGTGCTTGTAGTTTTCTGAACATTGTCTCAAAGATGGTACGCCATGTGTTTGTTGAAATGCTTCACGTATGACCAAAAATCTGCCCAGCTTTGTGACTTGATTCAAATAAAAACCTCAACTTCACACCTTGATAACTCTTCAACCAAGCTTCAAATGGAAAAGTGTCCAACTACAAAGTTGTTCTCCTCCATGAGAGGAACAACTTTGATGTTGGAAATTTCTCCAGATAATGTCATTTGCCACGTGTAAACTGATGGTGAAGTGGACTGTTCATCAAACTTTCTAAGGGCCAAAAAATTTTCTATGTATGGAACTTTCCACTTTTGATTTTTTTCTATTTTTGGCAAGTTTTGTCAAACTCCCGATTTTATCCATTCTTTGACTTTTCTTGACTGATTTTCCACCAAAAGTCAATATTTGACTGATTCTTCTGATTTTGACCCAGAAGTCAACTGTTCTGATTTTTCTGATCATTGATGGGATTCTTGATTAAATCTCCTCCAATCAAATCCAGTCAAACAAACACATCCACATAGTCAGTATGAGAAGCTTTTCACACATAGAAACCATTCCTGATTAAGTGTTGACTAGAAAGTCAACTGGTTGACTTTGGTCAAAGAAACCCTGATTTAAAGAACCGGATGATTTGCAAGCCAGTATCCTTCAACCAATGCCTTGACTTGAGACAGAGAGAAACTCCAATCCAGGAGGACTTCCTTGAACATAGAACCACATGATTATACCTCAGTCTCCTTATTCTCTGATCAAAATTCTTTGCAACAGAGCTTTTTCTTGCTAGCCTTCGAATAGCACCCATGATATGAATGCATGAGTGTGAGTTATGACCTAAGTGATGTATGTACATGAATCATAAGCCGTATGAATAGGGTAGGACAAATTTGGGGTATGACACCCATATATAGCATAATCTAGATTATAGGAGAAAACTTTAATTGATGTTTGAATTATAGGAGTAAAATCAATAGTCAAATTAATTTTTCTACCAAAGAGTATTGATTCAATAAATGAAGGAATAGGTTATCTTGATATTTACATGTTGCCATGTTTTTATTATTCTTAAGGAAGGAAAGGACTAGTTAAAGTATCAGCAACATGTTCTATAAGTAGATTTTGATAGTTCTGATATATCCACTTCCTGAACAACTTTAAAGAATAGATATCAAATTATTTTTATGGGAAAACTTACTCGGATGCAAACCCCCATAATATACACCATATATGTTTCATAATAATTTCCAATAGTCTTGTTCAAATGAGAAATTTATATGACTAAAGGGAAAAATTTCCCAATAATATATGTACTAGTATAAAAATCAACATGATCAGTGTGACACACAAGCAATTAGAGGAAAACCCAAAAAGAAATCACAATGTAAATGTTTGAAGAATGAAAAGTTTGAAAGACAAAAAATACGCTACATAATGTAATCATAAACAACACAAGCACATGGGATAAAAAAAACCCAAGTGCAAAATTTCTCCACATAAATTCTTTATCCATTGAATTATTCAATTCAATTAGAGAATAAAAATAATATGTCTTCTTGCTTCACTCTCAGTGGATATAATTATGAAAATTTCCAGTGAAGACTACATAACCCATTACTATAGGAAGTACTATAAGAAAAATGTGTTTTCCATTTTTAATTAATACATATATTTACAAGGCTTACCACACATTCAATCATATCATGGTAACCTTTTTTGCCATGGCCATGTTGATTTGCACAGTCAATGACTTTTTTTGCATACGGTAATTTGTCTGGGTACAATGTCAAGGGTCATAAAGTGTGCCCTATATGTGAAGTTGATACATGTCACGACCAATTACAAAACATAAAAAGACAGTTTATTTCGGGCATCGAAAATTTATAAGACGTAATCATGTGTATCGTAAGGAAGTTTAAAAAAGACAACAATACATTAATGTTATCTTTGGAAAGAAACAAAAAAAAACTCGTGGAAAAAATTTCTTGGAAAAAGAGGTCGCTATTCTTTGATCTTCCATACTAGTATAGTCTTGATGTAAGACATTGTGCTGATGTGATGCATGTGGAGAAAAATATATGAGATAGTTTGATTGGAACACTTCTCAACATTAAAGGCATGAAAAAAATGCTAAGAAATCCCACGATGATATGGTTGTGATGGGTATACTACAAGAATTAGCCCTAAAAGAAGTAGGAAATAAAATCTATTTCTCTCCAGAAAGTCACACTCTGTCTAAAAAAGAAAAAAATTGCGATTGTTTGCAGGGTATCAAAGTTCTCCATTGGTACTCATCAAATGTGAAGATACTTGTGTAAGAAAACAATCACAAATTATTTGGTTGAAAATCTCATGATTGTCATGTCTTGATGCGACAACTTCTACCAACGGCTATCCGTGGCATCTTACCAAGAAATGTAAGGGTAATTATAACCAGACTGTGCTTATTCTTCAATGCTATATGTTGTAAATTTATAGATCTTGAGAATTTAGATGAATTGTAACATGTAGCTGTATTTATGTTGTACCAATTAGAGATGTTTTTCCCTCCATCGTTCTTTGACATTATGGTTACCTTAGTTGTTCATATAGAAAAGGAGATTAAATTTTTTTGCCCAGTTTATTTATGATAGATGTATTCCGTAGAGCCTGACAAGAAGATTTTTGAAGGGTATACAAAGAATCATCACCGTCCAGAAGCTTCGATCGTAGAAAGGTACATCACAAAAGAAACTATTGAGTTTTGTACAAATTATTTGTATGATCTGAACTTTATAGGAGTTCCTGAGTCATGATGGATTTTATGATGGTAGAGGTATTCAAGATTTAAATATTAAGATAGTAACACAGGTGTAGAAACTGATGAATTAGGATTCATAAGAGTTAATCTTAGAAAGAAAACTTATAAGAACGAACCATTCATCTTGGTAAACCAATCTAACTAAGTTTTATGTCACTGATCCATCTAACACTAGGTGGTCAATTATTCTTCAAGGAGAACATATTCCGATAGTAATGATGAAAATCAAAATTTTGACTATGAGGCGCCTTGTTTAGCAACATGAGTACGTCAATCATCTAAAGAAAATGATTCAGATGCTGTGAATGATATTTGTCGTGATCATGAAGAGGGGATATGGGAAAACTAGTAAGTAAATGGTTTATTGCTTTTGCTTCTTAATCATTTATTTTAGTTTTAATGTAAACTTATAAAGTGTGTGCCATTTTGGGTTTGCATTTGGTGTAATCAATGAATATTTGTGTTTCAATTGACGAATTGAAAAAATGTACAATGTCTATGTTTCAGGATTATGCAAAATATGGTTTTGTATTATGTGATATGTTTCTGTAATACAAGTGCAAACGACGGTAAAAAAAATTCTTAACCCCTTGGTTTTCTTAATAAACCGAGGTAATAACATTGATCTATTACTTCGGTTATCCAAAACACCAATGGTAATACTGGAATACTCTACCACTCCTCTGTTTTAGGAAGTAGAGGTTTTCCGCTTTGTATTCCGTCGGGTGGAGTATCCCTTACACTCCCGTTAATAATATCATTGCCTGTTAAAAAAAATACTGGGCGTGCCATCCAGTTTTGAAAATAACAAAAATGCTGATGCTCTGAATCGAACCCATGTGCAGTTAACTTTACCCCCTTAGCATTTTATTATCCGAGGTGATGAGGGGTAGCTTTTCATGACGGCCTTCGTTACCTCGCTCCCGTAGTCGAGGTCAAACGCATTTCACGTCCGACATTAGATATGTATTTTGTAGTAGCGAGACTATAAGTACTTCAGACTAGGCATTGACCCTTCTCAGGAGGATTCATTATGGTGGAAGTATATTTGAGGCTAGCAAGTGATGCAATGGTGAAGGAGAAAAACTGGTTTGCAGATAATATCTCATATTTTTATTGAAATTTCCTCCACCTCTTCAATGCTTTATTTCTGCAAATATATTTTGAATAACATTATTATTTAATTTTAGAGTTTTTTTTATTAAGTGAATGCTAATAATATAATAAAAAACTATAATGAAAATAACAAAAACTCTTACGTTATACTAGGATGATATGGTTTGTTGAAAATAACGTATCTCATACTCAGTAATTAACAAAAGCTCTTGCATTATTTTTATTTATTTTTTGATAAACAGCTCTTGCATTATTTTAAACCAATTAATAAATTAAATCTTAATGGAAGAGATATTGAGAAATAGGAGTCAACAGGAAATAATAAATGCCAGGTAGAAAAAAAAAATTTTTTAGTAAACAAGATAGCATTAATCGGAGAACTAAGGGTTCTCAAACCTGTTTACAAGAGAACGGCACATGACCGGCAAAAGAAGAAAACAAAGAAATTACAACCCAATTAAAATTATGACATGAACCATAATGGTTCTCTAACAAAGTCATAATAAGAATAATTGGAGTGAGTAATTTCTCCACAAAAAGACCACCTCCAAACCAAGCATTTGATGCTCCAAACCTAATCATCTAAAATTCAATCCTTCATCCAAAAACAAGCCCCATTTCGACTCAACCAAATTTACCAAGTCGTAGCCAACCAAATGACATCTAACTTCTTTACAACTACTTTTTTAGATTTACAAAAAGAGTGTCAATCCATAAAATTTGACAAGCTCTCTTCCTCCCCTATCCCATCTTTTCCTATCCAAAATGCAATATCCCTCCAAATATGCTTTACAAAAGGGCAAGCAAAAAAGGAATGATCCTGGTTTTCCGGTTCAATCCTACAAAAAGAGCATTTTAAATTATCAAAAGGAATAGGAATACCTCTTAACACCAAGAGATCTTTTGTTGGAAGCCTATTTGCAAGGAGTCTCCAACCAAAAGCCTTAATCTTAAAGGGGACGTCCGAATTCCAAACCAAAGATTTAGCCTCAAAGAATCTACCAAGAGGACCAAAAGGAATACGTTTACAAGCATATGCCTCATAATAAGAAGCAACCAAAAACCCATCATCCCCATTTAAGTCCCATTCCACCCCATCCTTATTAACACCCAACGCTCCAAAATCTTCCAAGGTTTTACGAAAAACCCCCCATTCGGCCGCCACCAAAGGATGATGCAACCGATCTTCTGGAATACCACACTCCCCCCAAATTCACTTATTCTCCACCCAACCACCCATCGCCGCTACCGAAACACCTTTCAAGCAAGAAGCTTCAAAAAGCCTCGGAAATTCTTCCTTCAATACCAACCCATTCAACCACTTCACTTCCCAAAATGGGGTATTAAACCCATTAGGAATAATGAACCTACAAAAAGAAACAAACGGGTCAATAAAAGAATTTGCCCCCAACTTCAAGATATCCTTCCACCAAAAGGACTCCCCACCCTTATCTTTGTAGGAAGTGGCACCACCCATAATCTTCACCACTATATCACCATAACGCGCCTTTAAAATATTTTGACATAAAGATTCCTCCCCTTTAAGAATCTTCCACCTCCACTTACTCAAAAGAGCCAAATTAGAATCCACAATATTTTTGATTCCTAGACCCCCCCCCTTTCAAACGTTTGAGTTACATCCCTCCAACTAATCCAATGAATGCATCTCCTATCATCTCCTCCTCCCCATAAGAAACCACTTTAGATACGCATAACCTCCTTCGCCACCTTAAGCGGCATCTTGTAAAAGGACATAGTGAAAACGGTTAAAGAACTCAAAATAGATTTCAAAAAAGTTATTCTACCACCAATGTTAAGGAACCTATTTTTCCACCCCGCCAACCGATTTTTCATCTTGGAAATAAGCGGCCTCCTTGTCTCAACTTTCCTCGGATTGAAACCCACCGGGATACCTAAGAAGTAAAAATTACTCTCTTCGATCTTGCAAGCAAGAACATTTGACGCGGCTTCCAAAAAACCTCCATTAACATTTATCCCAATTAACTTACTTTTGTGGTAATTAATTCCCAAACCCGAAACCAACTCAAAAGCCTTTAGCGCTGCTTTAATTGCCCACACATGTTTCCAAGTACCTTTCCCCACCAAAAGAGTATCATCCGCAAATTGAAGGATATCCACCGCACACTTCCGATGAATAGAAAAACTTTCAAAATCACCCACTTCAATGGATTTCCTTATCAACCCCGTTAATCCTTCCGCCACTAACACAAAGAGAAAGGGCGAAAAAGGGTCACCTTGCCATAATCCCTTACCAACTTCAAAGTCCTTTGTCGGGCTACCATTCACAAGAACCGACATATGGCTTTTGAAAACTAACTTTTCCATCCAACCACTCCATTTATCACCAAATCCCATCCTTCTAAACATATACCTCAAGAAATTCCAATTAACCTTGTCGTAGGCCTTTTCAAAATCAACTTTAAAAAGAAAACAATCCGAGCCCTCTTTTCTTGCATAATCAACCACCTCATTTGCCACGACAACTCCATCCAACATTTGACGACCCGACACAAAACTGCTTTGACACGGAGAAATAATCTTCCCGAGGACCCTCTTAATTCTACCCGCCAATAACTTCGCCACCACCTTGTACATGCTCCTAACCAAGCAAATAGGTCTATAATCATCTAAAGAAATAGGATGGTGAGATTTGGGAATCAATGAAATGAAAGAAGAAGTTACCGCCTTTGAAAGAGAACCACCATCATAGAAACTTTTGAAAAAACTCACAAGATCATATTTTAGGAAAGACCAACACTTCTTGAAAAAAAGAAAAGAATAACCATCCGGACCCGGGCTCTTCGAACCACCACAACTCCAAAAAGATTCTTTTATCTCTTCTTCTAAAAAAGGACTTTCAAGGACCACCATATCAGAAACACTCACCTTTTTGAAGAGAATTTCGTCCAAATTTGGTCTAACCTCCTCTTCCTCCTTAAATTTGGCGTTGAAGTGCCTAAAAACCTCCCCTTTGACATCATCAACCGAATCAAGCATTCCTCCTGGCGAAAGAATTGGGCCAATATGATTTATCCTCCTTCTTTCCTTGATCACCTTGTGAAAGAAACCACTATTTGAGTCCCCCTCCTTCAACCACTTCAACCTAGACTTTTGAATAAGCATATTCTCTTTAATTTGTAAATCCCTCCAAAATCTATTAGAAGCCTCCCTCCTTTTTTCATTCGCTTCCATGATCATCTCCTCATCTCCCAACTCCATTAAATCATCGCAAATATTTATGTTTCTCACGTCATTCTCGATTTCCATATCGTATCTCCCAAACACCTCTTCATTCCACCATTTTAATTTGGGTTTAAGAAGTCTCAACTTCTCTTTCAAGACAAAATCCCCTCTCCCCTCTGTAGCAACCTGCCCTAAAAATGAAGGTTTTAGAGTCGCCACCTATTCTGAAGGGCGAATAGGAAACCCTACGCAGTTTAGAGATCGAGGTAAGTTATTATAATCAGGTTGAGGGAAGGTGTTAGGCACCCTCAACCCTTTCCTAAAGGCTAACATTTAAAGATAGAGGTTTATGGCAAAAGATAAGGTTTATAGCTAATGAAATGAAAAGGGTAAAAATTAAGATTTAAAACTGAATTGAGATTTTAAGGGGGGAGACTCGCCTTGTTACCAAGTGCCTACGTACCTCCTTATGGAGGATCAGAGTCAACGTAGTTCGGGCACAGGATTGTACGCCTTAGAATTGATATGGAGTGGTTTGAAGGCTTTTTGAATGGCCTATCATAGTTTTGAATTTGTGTTTTGCAAGGCATTTTGAATTGCCTGATCGAAGGGATAAAAATCCGTAGTTTGATTTGAAGTGTTTTAAGTGTTTGGGCGTACAACCCTGGTTTGATATGGCACTGTTAGATGCGGTGATCAATATATTTGATCAGTATAGCTAACAGATTAATAAACATTGCTGGTTACTCAGACCGATAAATTGATCGTCGCGGGCAGCAAATTAAGTGTGTTTTAAATTTATGTATTTTTTATCTCTCGTCTAGTGCGACTAATAGCTTTAGTCGGGTCGAGGAGAGAATTATTAAAGAATTGTTTAAATTTGTTTTATCTCTCGTCTAATGCGACTAATAGATTTAGTCGGGTCGAGGAGAGAATTAATCGAAGGTTACTGTCTCGCCAAATGGGCAAATGGGATTGGGCAAACCCTAAATTGGCTAGATTAAATCAATTTAATTCAAACTAAAATCTAAATATCCAACTTAAATTAAATATTTAATCTACTAAATCATTCACCTAATTATTAATTGACTAAATAAATTAATTGAAATTATTAACCTAAATCCTAGTTTAACATTTAAAACCTAAATTAAAATTATAAAATAAACCCTAGATTCAATTTTAAAACTAAAATAGAAAATGCAAATAAAAACAAGTTTATAAAATAAAACTAACAAAAAAACCTGGATAGAAATCCTGCGTGGGACATGAGGGAATACCATAGGACTGCATTCTCGTGAACGTTTGATCAAACCTCATACACATCTGATGGTCATAAGGTGAAGACCTTCCATGAGCTTGCGCTGGTGGGTTGCAGAGGATCCGTAAACAACACTAAATGTCAAATAAATCAAAAGTGTCGCGGGTGAGGTTCGAGCCCCAGACACCATGGTCACCAGCGCGCCTTGTCTTGCCATCCATGCCACTTTGCTTAGTTGTTTGTATCATGCCTGCGTATATACATATCTAAAATTTAAACGAACCAAAATTAAAAAAAAACAAAAAAAACTCAGCGCCGGTTCCGTTCTTCTTCCACTGCTTTTTTTTCTGCGAAAACGTGAAAACCTCCATACCCTTCAAAAGTCCGAATCAACAAAGCATGCTCGATAAATCGCGAACAAGACCATGATTCAACCTGAAATCGTTCCCTGAGTTCAATGGCACCATTAATATTGTCCAATTTTACTTGTATCCATGGTTCCCAATTTGAAACCTTAGAAACCTAACAATGGTAAACCTTTTAGCCTGCAATAAAACTCAAATCGAAGGATCCAGATAGCTTGTAAACAAGATTATGAACACGTTTATATAATCAAAATCAATCAAAAATACATGTAGGTATGAGATCGAACTTGAACATGAACCAACTAACATGAACGTGATTTTCACGTTTGGGAGCGTTTTGGTTTATTGGGACGGACTGAAATCGTTCAGAGAATGCCGATGGAGCAATTAGAACCCTTAGAATGGCTTAAATCCTTTGAAATACTGATCGGCCAGTCTCTTGGATGCCACAGATTTTTTTGTGTTTTTCTTGGCTACTTCTGTCTGCCGCCCCCTTTCTCTGCGCCTCCCTCTCTTCTCTTATATATGGCATCCATTTAGGTTTTTTTTTCTCCATTAATTCTTGATTGAAGCTGATTGAGATTTCTTACCATATTTACTTTGTTGCTGTTTTTACAAATCCAATCTCTTTTTCTTGAAACGTGAATCAACTTGTTTTTTTGGTGTTTTATTTTTATTTTTTATTTTAACAACCTAATAATAATTACTAATAATAATAGTTAGTGGTAATAATATTTAATAATAATAATAATCCTAACTAATACTAATTACTAATAATAATAGTTAATGATAATAAAACTAATGATATTTGAAAATAACCATGATACAACTAATCCTAATAATATATAATTAATAAAACCTAATTAAAAATAATAAACTTAATTAATCCTAATACTACCTAATAATAATCATAATATTAATAAAAATTAACAATAAAAATTAAATGATAATGAAACAAATGTTAGTAAAAAACAAATGATTTCCCAAAGAGTCATAGAATTTTTGTAACAATTGGGCCCATTCTTTTAGATCCCAAAATCCTTGCTATTCAAACCCCGATTTTTATTTCAACCAATTTATAAGGGAATTTTATAAGAGGTCGAGTTTAACAATAGATATATTAAACCCCATGGCTCTTAATTTTAACACCCTCAGTAAATTAAAAGACGTGAACTGGATCGGGTAAATTTTGGGGTATGACAGATGCCCCTGTTCAATCTTCTTAAACCTGAAGAGTCAGATAGGCACGTCTGCCTATCGTGATCTAAAGGTAGAAGATGATTGAACACTGAAATGCCCTGAAACTTGCCTTTGTTGGGAAGAAATTCCGTGGGAGATGGGCTTACAGATGCCACCCAAGGTAAATACCATTTTTCAGACTGTGTAGATAATGCTTTTCGGGAGGGACCGGGTGCTTTGATTGTAGCATAGCCTAAAAAGGCAACCTGAATTTTATGCAATGTTATGATGCATGCGATGCATGATGCAGTGAGCTTCTCAAAATAAATGAGAGCCGTGTATGTATATGCACTATGTATGAATGAGGTATGTTAGTTGAATGATGCATGATTGTTAGATATGTTAGTTGAATGATGCATGATTGTTAGATATGTTAGTCGAAGTATGTTAGTAATTCTGAAAAGAAAGATAAAACCTTTGCGTGCTATTGATGATGTTTTTGAAAGATATCACTGCCGAGGGACTAACGTGATAAGAAACCCAATTGAGAAACCCTTTTGTAGATCCTTGTTGTAAAATCCTTTGTAAAACCCTGTTTGCCTGGAAAAGCTCCTAGAAAGGATGGAAGACGTCTTAAAGAAGACTGCCCGGAAAGGCTCCTGAAAAGGATGGAATATGTCTTAAAGAAGACTGCCTGGAAAGGCTCCTGCACCATTTAGGATAATTTGCTATGCTTATAGCAACTTCACCTGCCCCATTTAGGATCATTTGCCGTGCTTGTAGCAAACTCACCCGCACCATTTAGGATCATTTGCCGTGCTTGTAGCAAACTCACCGGCCCCATTTAGGATCATTTGCCGTGCTTGTAGCAAATTCACCCGCACCATTTAGGATCGTTTGCCGTGCTTGTAGCAAACTCACCCGCCCCATTTAGGATCATTTGCCGTGCTTCGGACAAATTTCACCTGCACCATTAGGATTACCTGTCATAGTTCTGACAAGCTCACCTGCACCATTTGGATTCACTTGCCCTGGTTCGGACAAGTTTACCTGCACCATTAGGAATTATTTGCTATAGTTCTAGCAAACTTACCTGCACCGAAGGAATTACCTGCCATGGTTCTGACAAACATACCTGCATAAGAGGAATCATTTGCTATAGTTCTAGCAAGCTCACCTGCACCAATAGGATTACTTGTCATAGCTCTGACAAGCTCACCTGCATAAAAAGATTCATCTGTTTGGAGACTCTCGACTCGAGGGTCGGAGAAAATAGCATGTCAAAATGTTCACGACTCGAGGGTTGGAAACCGGGATGTTTAGAAACTCACGACTCGAGGGTCGGACATTCACGACTCGAGGGTCGGAAAACACCTCAATCACAACACGAGGGTTGGAAACTCACGACTCGAGAGTCGGAAGACTTTTGTAGTATGTGAATGCACTAGATGATATGCATATGTCAATGCGTATGTATGTATGTTGATGCTGACGTCAATCCCAAGATTTTATCTCCTTATTGCACCTGTTTAAACCATATTTGCACCTACACCACGACTATGCTTATGCTGGCTTTGTAATGTATATGGATAATGCTTATGCTTATGTATATGCTGATTGATGTAGCGAGTGGAACGAAATAATGTCTTCTATAAGACTACCTGAAAAGGTTTCTGGAATAGATATGAATATTTGTCTTAAAGAAGACTACCTGAAAAGGTTCTTAGGATAGAAATTTGTCTTAAAGAAGACCACCTGGAAAAGCTGAAAGATGTCTAAAAAAGACTACCTAAGAAGGTTCTTAGCAGGGAATGAGGAATGTCTTTAAAGACTGCTACCTGAAAAGGCTGAAAAGTGTCTTTAAGAAGGACTACCTAAAAAGGTTCTTAGCAAGGATAGAGATTTAAAGAAAGTCACCTGGAAAGGCTGAAAATGTTTTACAAAGACTACCTAAAGAGGTTCTTGGAGAGGACAGTGAATGTCTTAGAAAAGACCACCCAGAAAGGTTCGTAGAATGTCTTAAAGAAGACCACCTGAAGAGGTTCCTGAAAAGGATGACAAATTGTTTTAAAGAAGGCTACCTAAAAAGGTACTTAAAAAAAGAATGTCCTGAAGAAGACTACCTAAAAGGTTCTTGGAAATAACGATGATTGTCTTAGAGAAGACTACTTAGAAAAGTTCTTAGAAAAAGAATGTCTTAAAGAAGACTACCTAAAAAAGTTCTTGGAAATGGCGATGATTGTCTTAGAGAAGACTACCTAGAAAAGGTTCCTATAAAGGATTGTAAGATTTGTCTTAAAGAAGACTACCTGAAAAGGTTCCTAGAAAGGATCGTAAGATTGGTCTTAAAGAAGACTACCTAAAAAGGTGTGGTGTAATGTATCGACCAATGTATGTAATGCATGATTTATATATACTTGCATGATGCCCCAATGATAGGTTATTAATAACCAAAGCGTATATAGCTCGCTGGAGTTGTAGGTTTGTTTGATAAGATGGGGTGTGATGCTAGCACGATTCCTCGATACCTGTTTTTGAAGATCGTAGTTAGGAGAAAGATTTGTCGGATGTTGTAAAGTGCGAGAATGCCTTTCCCTTTTGTTGTGCGCCTTGCCCCAGTTTGGGCTTTTGAATTACTCCACGCCTTTAACCTTTTGAGGTTCTCCATGTCTTTCACCTTTTGCAATTCGCACCTTTAACCTTTTCGAGGTTCTCCACACCTTTAACCTTTGTGGTTATCCACACCTTATGGATTTGATATCCCATGCCCCAATGTTTAGTGGAAAAAAGGTGCCTATGATCTCTAGGCTATGAAGGAAGTGCCCCGAGAAATGACCTTGTCATATGCTTCGATGTTTGGATTGAAGGGTATGCCCTTGATCTCCAGGATATGGAGGGATATCCATGGTGTTCTATCCTTTTGAATTTGAATTCTTCCCATGTTTGACATGCCCCTGTTTGTGATTGCTTCGAGGTGTGCCCCAAGTCGATTCAACCTTTAGGATGAATGCCCCTAGTTGATAGGATGTTTGATTGCATGCCCCTGCGATGCTTGAAATTTTGCCCCTGTTAAGGGGAACCCCCTAGATGTGATTCCCCCCATTCCAGAGTCTTTATTAGAAAGATCGCCTTTGATTAAACCAATTTCGAGATCTCCTCGATGCTAAATGTATACTCGCAGATGACGTTGTACCATTTGAGAAGTAACTCCCATGCAATGTGTATGCAAGTTTTGAAAACGAAGTCCGTTATGAATTAGGACTGGATGGTTTAGAAATGAATGCTTGAAGAAGCGCAGTGATTAGAAATAGTTTTAGCAAACATAGGAGTCAGTATAACAAAATCCTGCTTTATATGCTTTCATGGTTAACCTTGCCTCAATTAGGACTTTTGAATGTTGTAACTTGGCCTGGTTCATGTTTTAAGAAACAATGGATATAAGGCTCAAAATTTTATTTATCCCACCCCTTTCTCCTTGATGTTCTCCAGATCCTAAAAATTCGCCTAATCCAATGGATGTGCTTTGTATGTAAGAGAATCGTTTTGGTTTTGATGTTGAGTAAAAGCCTCAGTAGAGATCCAAGCACCAATGAAAAGTTTTGTAAAGATCCAAGCAAAGCTTTGATGGTTTAGCAGTCACAAGATTATCCTTTGTATTTCGCCTTTGTTTTCATCCCTTATTTTTGCATGAACCAATTCCTTTGAATTTGATCCATCGGGATGCCCTAAATTTTGCCTAAGCCTTTTTTGTTTTCTTTCATGGAATTTTCCATTTTGACTTAGCGGGCTTTTTTTCTTTTGAAGGCTCCTTTTGTGATTTGATCCTTGGATATTGAATGTTGTGACTGCCATGTTGACTTTGATTCGTAAGCTTCACCTTTGATACTTCCTCGATCTTGAATGATGTAATGAGGAAGAAGATTGTTGTGAATGTCATCTCCATTACTTCCTCATTCTTAGATGAACACGAGGAAGAAGATGTGCTTGAACCTTTGCTTTGCTCCTTGCTTGAATCCCTGCTTGGATTGACTGATTCTCTTGACAACCAAAATACACCATTGAATTAATTGAAATCTACCCTGCCCCTGGTTAAAATCAAGGTTTATTTGAAAAAGTAGAAACAAACTCCAACTCCTGGCTCTAGGGGGTAACGAGGGATTAACATCCTTATATCTCCATTGTTTGGGAATTGAAACAATGCCTGTACATCCTCGGCTCGGTCTTACCTTGAAAGCATATGTTTAGCTGGACTTAGTTATTTGTATTCTTCATTCTCCCTCAAGTTTGCTAATAACCCTAAATTTGAAATGGAATAGAATAGAAGTGTGTGACTGGAAAGTCGTAGTAGTGAGCAAATGAACTGACTCCAAAACCTGCATGGTCATCCCATTAGAATTGCTAATCCGAAGGTACAACTTTTATCCTGAGTGACACTTAGCGATTGTAGGGGTTGAAATTTTGACATGATAAACACCTATTAGTCCTAGGGAAAATATCCTTTGTAAATCCATTGATCTTGCTTCACTCCTTAGCTCTTTAGACTTGTAGAAGTAAGGGCAACCTCGAATTTTCCTTGGGCACGTCAAACCTGTTGGAAATAATTGTAAGCGGTGGGTTTTCGTCGTATCGGAACTTTATGAGTTTCCTTTGACTGAACCTCTTTTGCTTTTTTTCTAAGGATGGCACCACACCATTTGCAACCTTCAAAGTTTGTAGATTGATAGAAAAACCTATGGCCTTTTTGCCCCTTGGTATGGAGTTAACACACGTCGCCTTCTCTCCATCGTATTTATGCACCTTTGTTTAGGATATTGCCCCAGTTGGACTGATCCTTGCCCCCAGGTTATCGTAGAGCGTCCTCGTAAGTTTGATATGTTCTAAGATGAACCCCTTGATGACTAGATACATCTTGAGTGTATCTATGGGGATCTTCTTTGTTGAACTAATCCTTGCTCAATAATAACCTTTGTTGCATTCACAATCCTGTTACGACGAGGCGTGGACATGTGACTGGCATGGTGAAAGGCGTCCTCTTTTCCTTAAGATCATTCTTAATTGTTTATCCTCCTTCTTTCTCCTCTTTAGTTTTTCTCCACGAATCTCGGGAAATCGGCTAGCACGGTAAGAGTGGATGCGGGCGAAGGTAGATATGAAAATGTAAATGTAAATGAATGAATGCATGAAAATGCGAATGCATGCGTATGCGAGAGACCCCTTTCTTTTTTTTTTATAACTCCGTATATGCAATGCAAACGTGTAACATATGATCCTAGGGATGACCTTAGAGGCGACATTGGACCCTCGTGGAGTCTTTGTAGGATAAATGTTATGACACGCCAATGGAAATCCCTTAGATTAAGGAGTATGCAGAAGGTAGCGGCTGGTGACCATTCAAGACAGTCGCCAAGTCTCCTGGCCATCGAGAGGCCAATCAACGTGTACCGATGAAGTTGTCCTTCGAACGAAGGATGTGATTTTTTTTTTAGAAATAGAATCCCCACAGGCTAGGGAACGCATGGATGTAAGCACGGGGTGACCGTTCAAGACAGTCACTGAATCGCATGGCCATCAAGAGGCCAATTGACGTTGCTAACAAAGATGTCCTTCGTATGAAGGATGTATTTTTAGAAGTATAATCCCTACAGGCTAGGGAACGCGTGGATGTAAGCACATGGTGACTGTTCAAAGTAGCCACTGGATCGCATGGCCATCGAGAGGCCAATCGTCGTGCGTAAACGAAGATGTCCTTCGTGGGAAGGACACACAGTTGTAAGAGTACAAAGATATGAAAGGAAAATCCCTACAGACTAGGGAGTGCGTAGATACAGGCGCGAAGTGACCGTTCATGACAGTCACTAGGTCTCATGGCCATCGGGAGGCCAATCAACGTGCATAAATGTAGATGCCCTTCGTGGGAAGGACATGGTCTTGGAATTAAAGCCCCTGCGGGCCAGGGAACGCGTAGGAATACCTGCAAAGATAAAAAATGCCATACATTCGCAGTATATAAATTGCATATATAATAAGCACATAAGCACATACGCCCTAGGTTCATAGGTTCAACGTAATGGCTTAGGGTGCCTACCCTTCCCATTGGTATGTTCTAGAAGGTCTCATGGGGTCGTTCGTAGCCGCCGAGACTTTTTGTCTCTTTGGATTTTAGAACAACTCATTTATCCATGAGGTTCGAATTTTAGGGGTTGGTTCCCAGAGAGATCAGCTAAATACCCAGTCCACCCCTCAACAAGGTCGAGCCTCATATCAGAACTTTCTGAACATTTAACCCACTCTGAGTGGAATTATAATAAGACTCGTAGGCGATGTAGTTCCCCTCTGGTCATTATTATAATTCCCACGCTTAGGCTTAACAACAGTAAAATATACCCAACAGTGCAAATTATATAATAATTAAACATTTAACGCAAATATGGCAAATAAACATTTAATAAAAAACAATAAATAAATAAATAAATAAATAAATAATTAAGCATTTATTATTAAAAGATGAACTTTCCCCCAAACCCTAAACGTGGCAAGTTTGCCAAACCCTAAAATGCGCCAAAAACCCTAAACCACAAACCACAAACCTAAACCCTCTCAAACCTTAGGAGCATGATAATTAACCTATAATGTTATTCCCCAGCAGAGTCGCCAGCTGTAGCAACCTGCCCTAAAAATGAAGGTTTTAGAGTCGCCACCTATTCTGAAGGGCGAATAGGAAACCCTACGCAGTTTAGAGATCGAGGTAAGTTATTATAATCAGGTTGAGGGAAGGTGTTAGGCACCCTCAACCCTTTCCTAAAGGCTAACATTAAAAGATAGAGGTTTATGGCAAAAGATAAGGTTTATAGCTAATGAAATGAAAAGGGTAAAAATTAAGATTTAAAACTGAATTGAGATTTTAAGGGGGGGAGACTCGCCTTGTTACCAAGTGCCTACGTACCTCCTTATGGAGGATCAGAGTCAACGTAGTTCGGGCACAGGATTGTACGCCTTAGAATTGATATGGAGTGGTTTGAAGGCTTTTTGAATGGCCTATCGTAGTTTTGAATTTGTGTTTTGCAAGGCATTTGGAATTGCCTGATCGAAGGGATAAAAATCCGTAGTTTGATTTGAAGTGTTTTAAGTGTTTGGGCGTACAACCCTGGTTTGATATGGCACTGTTAGATGCGGTGATCAATAGATTTGATCAGTATAGCTAACAGATTAATAAACATCGCTGGTTACTCAGACCGATAAATTGATCGTCGCGGGCAGCAAATTAAGTGTGTTTTAAATTTATGTATTTTTTATCTCTCGTCTAGTGCGACTAATAGCTTTAGTCGGGTCGAGGAGAGAATTATTAAAGAATTGTTTAAATTTGTTTTATCTCTCGTCTAATGCGACTAATAGATTTAGTCGGGTCGAGGAGAGAATTAATCGAAGCTTACTGTCTCGCCAAATGGGCAAATGGGATTGGGCAAACCCTAAATTGGCTAGATTAAATCAATTTAATTCAAACTAAAATCTAAATATCCAACTTAAATTAAATATTTAATCTACTAAATCATTCACCTAATTATTAATTGACTAAATAAATTAATTGAAATTATTAACCTAAATCCTAGTTTAACATTTAAAACCTAAATTAAAATTATAAAATAAACCCTAGATTCAATTTTAAAACTAAAATAGAAAATGCAAATAAAAACAAGTTTATAAAATAAAACTAACAAAAAAACCTGGATAGAAATCCTGCGTGGGACATGAGGGAATACCATAGGACTGCATTCTCGTGAACGTTTGATCAAACCTCATACACATCTGATGGTCATAAGGTGAAGACCTTCCATGAGCTTGCGCTGGTGGGTTGCAGAGGATCCGTAAACAACACTAAATGTCAAATAAATCAAAAGTGTCGCGGGTGAGGATCGAGCCCCAGACACCATGGTCACCAGCGCGCCTTGTCTTTCCATCCATGCCACTTTGCTTAGTTGTTTGTATCATGCCTGCGTATATACATATCTAAAATTTAAACGAACCAAAATTAAAAAAAACAAAAAAAACTCAGCGCCGGTTCCGTTCTTCTTCCTCTGCTTTTTTTTCTGCGAAAACGTGAAAACCTCCATACCCTTCAAAAGTCCGAATCAACAAAGCATGCTCGATAAATCGCGAACAAGACCATGATTCAACCTGAAATCGTTCCCTGAGTTCAATGGCACCATTAATATTGTCCAATTTTACTTGTATCCATGGTTCCCAATTTGAAACCTTAGAAACCTAACAATGGTAAACCTTTTAGCCTGCAATAAAACTCAAATCGAAGGATCCAGATAGCTTGTAAACAAGATTATGAACACGTTTATATAATCAAAATCAATCAAAAATACATGTAGGTATGAGATCGAACTTGAACATGAACCAACTAACATGAACGTGATTTTCACGTTTGGGAGCGTTTTGGTTTATTGGGACGGACTGAAATCGTTCAGAGAATGCCGATGGAGCGATTAGAACCCTTAGAATGGCTTAAATCCTTTGAAATACTGATCGGCCAGTCTCTTGGATGCCACAGATTTTTTTGTGTTTTTCTTGGCTACTTCTGTCTGCCGCCCCCTTTCTCTGCGCCTCCCTCTCTTCTCTTATATATGGCATCCATTTAGGTTTTTTTCTCCATTAATTCTTGATTGAAGCTGATTGAGATTTCTTACCATATTTACTTTGTTGCTGTTTTTACAAATCCAATCTCTTTTTCTTGAAACGTGAATCAACTTGTTTTTTTGGTGTTTTATTTTTATTTTTTATTTTAACAACCTAATAATAATTACTAATAATAATAGTTAGTGGTAATAATATTTAATAATAATAATAATCCTAACTAATACTAATTACTAATAATAATAGTTAATGATAATAAAACTAATGATATTTGAAAATAACCATGATACAACTAATCCTAATAATATATAATTAATAAAACCTAATTAAAAATAATAAACTTAATTAATCCTAATACTACCTAATAATAATCATAATATTAATAAAAATTAACAATAAAAATTAAATGATAATGAAACAAATGTTAGTAAAAAACAAATGATTTCCCCAAGAGTCATAGAATTTTTGTAACAATTGGGCCCATTGTTTTAGATCCCAAAATCCTTGCTATTCAAACCCCTATTTTTATTTCAACCAATTTATAAGGGAATTTTATAAGAGGTCGAGTTTAACAATAGATATATTAAACCCCATGGCTCTTAATTTTAACACCCTCAATAAATTAAAAGACGTGAACTGGATCAGGTAAATTTTGGGGTATGACACCCTCCACGACGAGACAATTCCATTCCTTCTCAAGAAAAGAAAGAAAGGAATCCAAAGAAAACCATTCATTATTGAATCTAAACGGTTTAGGGCCCCAATTAACTTTGTCTACCACCAACCAAATTGGGCAATGGTCCGAGATATCTCTCGCACCCACAAATTGACCCACAACACCCCATCAATCCACCATCGCATCCGAAATAAGAAAACGGTCAATTCTACTCATTGACTTACCATCTCCACTATACCACGTATACTTCTTGCCCTTACACGGAATATCCACCAAAGAAGAATTGTGGATGAAATCCGCAAAGAGATTCATTTCGCTTTGGTTTACCGCCGCCGCTATCCTCTTTTTTTCTCTACTATTTTTTGTGGCGTTGAAATCCCCTCCAATAATCCACTCCCCATCTTTGAAGTTCTCCTTCAAACACAACAAATTTTCCCACAACCTTTTCTTTTTTTCCAGAACACATGAAGAGTAAACATTTATAACATAATACCAATGATCTTCCCACTTCACCTTGATGCCTAGATAACCTTCCCCTCTAAAGCTACTAACCACCTCCACATTTCCCTCCTTCCAAAGAATTAATAATCCCCCTAAAGCTCCCAAAGAATTAGAGAAAGAACATCCAATATCTTGACCACTCCAAAAACTCTTAGCAAAATAGTCCTTAAAATCTTTAATCTTTGTTTCTTGAATCATGAAAATATCCGCTTTCCCTTTCTTTATGATAGAATTCACCCTCCTTCTCTTTAAAGAACTACCTCCTCCCCTAATGTTCATAGAACCAATAATCATTTCAAACATTTTGATAACTCCTTCCTACCCTCCATTATGACATTCCCAACTTTCTCAAGATTTTCAATCCTACTCCTCAATTTTTCCCTTCCCTCCGCATCCACCACCCCCAAAGAAACAATTGCCGACAACAATTTCCTACCTACATCTCCTTCCAAGAAATTCCATTGTCTATTATTGCATATTTGAATGTCCGAGTCCTCCTTGTGATTTCCGTAAAAAACCAATCCATCTCCACTAATGGAATGAATCGAATCTGAGTTGGAAAAATTTGAGTTCACTACCTTCGCCACTTTCCCCTTAAGCTTCTTGACTTTTAGAGCACAACCGCTGCCCCTTAACCCCCTTCCCTTTTTATGTTTCACAACCAAACCCCTTTCTCTACCAATATCCTGAAGTTTCATGAACCGGACCCTTTTTGAAACACCAGCCCCGCAACCCGCTGCTAGCTCCCGAATTCCACCATTCAAACCAGTTGCAAACACAACAGCATCACTGCTACTGCCAAGAACAAAGCATTGCTTCCCCTTACTGATTGAATCTCCATCCGCCAAGATGTCCTTAAAACCTGCCTTACCCTCATCCATTGTTTTGGCACCATTCAAACCTTGCATCTCCTTCACCGCAGCATCAAAGGAAATTTGAGTTGTAATGAAAGGATCCTGCTCGGAACAGATAAGATAACCAGACTCAGGGACCACAGAAACTACACTAGAATCCAACACTGCTCCACACTTCCTCTGTTTCAGACCATTATTATGCTCATCAAGAAATCCATCCCTCTCAAAATCCCCACCCTCGGTATTAACAGAACCAGATTGTTCTAAACTATTCCTAATATTTGGATCAGACATATGAGCACTCACCGAAGCATCATTAACAAAATTAGCAACATCATTATCATATAAACAATTAACTGACCAAACATCCTCAGATTCCACAGACTCAAACACAGAGGAAAGAGGTTTTCAGGTACCTGAAGAGTTACGCATTGAGCCAATCGCGTCCTTCTTCAAGAAGAGAGTGAATTCCTTCCCATCAATTTGAACCAACACCTTATTATCCAGCTTATGATCTAACTGAACCCTCGCCATGAACCTCGCTGTGTCGAAATCGGACCTATCCGCCGTTGACTCGTCCAGACAAATGAACCTACCCATCGTATTTGCTAGAGCAACAAAAAAGTTGGCATTCTAGGCATGAATTGGTACCCCGTAGACACTAACCCAGATGACTCTCCCTTCGTCTCGATTGAATACATTCCACCTCCTAATCACTGAGAACCACTGCTTCTACCATTTTTCACCCTCCCCGATTAAATCTTCGATAACACCTTCCTCCACTTCTTCCAAAAGGTACAAGTTTCCCCCCATCGGTGTCACTTTAACTTGAAAGTAACCCTCCATTTCGAAGTGCGATTTAATGTTGTAAGTCGAACCTGGAATCAAAACATACCCCACATATGCTCTTTCCAACCTTCTCCTGTCTTCATCACTTGACGTGTAACAAAGCACATACCTATGAGTATCGTTTCTACTGCATCCTTCCCCAACATTTACCACATCTGCATATGACCTGTTTGAGATGTTGCTCTTCCCTACTTTCAGCACTTCTCCCTTCGTCCCAACCTTCTCTGACATCTGAAGCTGAATCCCTTTCCCCTGAAGCGAACTCTGCCTCGACTTTCCTTCGAACCCCAAGATAGATCGGTCAAACCTGGGCAAATTGGCGTAGATCTTTTTCCCCGTAATCATCATGTTGTCACACCGAATGGCTAATGTAACACCCCATAATTTCAGTTTATTAATTTGATTTGGATTTAAATTAAATAAGTGGAATTTTAGTATTTTAATTGGATTTAATTGGAAAATGATGGAGTAAAGTTGTTGGGCTTATGGTGTGATGTTAGTAAAAGAGGGGTGCTAATTAGTTAGGCCTTTTACTAAGTTGTGGTTAATTTATTTTATTTTATTTTTCATAAAATAAGAAAAAAAAAGGAACCATTTGGGAAGAAAGGAAGAACACGTGAAAAAGGGCAAGAGAAGAGAAAGAGGCAAGAACGTGGAACCAGAAGGAAAGCATTCAAGAGATTCATCGAGGTAAGGGGGGACTCTTCCTTTTATTATCTCTTATGTGGTCTTAGGTAATAGGTAGATTGATGTATGGTTTGATTCAATTAGACATTGGGGTTGTTAGGTTAGGTTGTTATAATTGGATTGAATTGATGATAATTGTGTGAACTATTTGGTTAATAATGTGTCTAAATGATGTTTTGTGGTGTATAATTGAATATATGATGATTGTATGCCTGTATGTGATGTCTGGAAACGTTTTTGGGTGAAAAGGGTGTGAAATCGTAGGGTTTGTTGCAGACTTGGGGTTTGCTGAAATCGCAGGTCCGCTGAGCGGAGGGGGGTCCGCTGAGCGGAGGTCCCAACGTAAATCGCTTCTGTTGGACGTCGCTAGTGTTCCGCTGAGCGGAGGTCTGAAGGATTCGCTTCTGTCTTGCTTCGCTGAGCGAACCTTGCTGTGTGTGAATATTTCTAAAACTTTAAAATAACGTATCTTTTGATCCGTGAATCATTTCTTAGTGCCGTTTTGAGCATTGTGCAAGTAATTAAATGTTTTATACGATGGATGATGAATATGGGCAGTAGCCGACTTTATTCCTTTAAAACTCGATTTAATTACTTGATGAGAATTGAACATTGTGTGCATATGAGATAGGTGTGACAATGTGTTTGATGTGATGATGAATTGGTTGTGATTATTATTATGATTGTGATGAATGCATGACTATTTGAATGATGTTGAAAACATGTACATACTTATTCGGTGATGTGGTGTTGAGGTGAATTGTTCATCGTGATTCGGTGATGTTTTAAGTATGTTATGTGTGTTTCATTCATTCATATGCATTTGATGTTGGATCCCGGTGATGTTTTGGATCGTTGGTGGACATATTTCCCATTGGGCGGAAATTGTGTCGGTGGGCCGTATCTCGATGAGGCGTAGATCGGTTAGGTGGATTGATTCCACGGTTTATTGGTACCACATGCATAGTGTCGGTTGTGTCATTGCATTTTGTCATAACATGATTGTATGGATTTCGGTGTTATATATTGTAATCCATTATTGTGTGAATCTGAATATGTATAATTGGGTGAACGGTATATTATGATGCTTGTTATTTATGAATTGCATAATATTTACTAATTGAGAATGAGACTCACCCTTACATGATGTCATTTTCAGATTGAGGAGTAGCGGCATTAGTGCTTGGTGAGGATGACTCGTAGAGTTTATCCGTTGTTTTGGGTCGTGTCGGTCATGCTCTGATCTTGTAACACTAGGGGACGATAGTTATAGAGATTTATGAGAATTCTCTATTTTATTTGGTGTTGGACTATGTTTCCATTTGGTTATGTTGATGATGTTTCTTATTCCGCGCTGATAAATATAATTGTGTTTTTTGGTAAATCGTTTCCTAATAAAGCATGACTTGACCATGATTGGTTTATTTATTTTAAATAATTGTGACACCCTTGTGTGTATGTTTTTACTCAGATTATTTATTTAAATTGCCGCGGGGTTTAGAAGGGTGTTACAATAGTGGTATCAGAGCATAGTCGGTCGTTGTGACCAGAGTCTTAGTGTCAGTCTTTCCCTTTTGTATGCGACGTGGGCGAGTTATCACTGTCGATACTTTGATTCTAATGGAACTATTTTGTGGAGTAGCAGAACAATGGCTGGAAGAGGTGGAAGAAACGACGATGCTATCGCTGAGGCTTTGGGCATGATTGTTGGTGTGCTGGGAGGGAATGTCAATGGAGTGGTGATTGGTGCTTACAGGCAGCTGAACAGTTTTCAGAGGAACAATCCTCCGTTGTTCAAGGGCACGCATGATCCTGAAGGTGCTTAGAAGTGGCTTAAGGAGATCGAGAGGATTTTCAGAGTCATCGATTGTGCTGAGAACCTGAAAGTGAGGTATGGTACTCATATGTTGTCCGAAGAGGCTGATGACTGGTGGATGGCTACTAGAGCTGAACTGGATACTGACGGTGTAGCTTTTTCCTGGGCTGTGTTCAAAAGAGAGTTTCTAAGGAGGTATTTTCCTGAAGACGTTCGAGGCAGGAAAGAAATCGAATTTTTGGAGCTGACTCAGGGTAATATGACAGTACCAGAGTATGCTTCGAAATTTGTTGAGTTGGCGAAGTACTACGTTCACTACAACAATGACGAAGCCAGTGAATTCTCAAAGTGCATCAAGTTTGAGAATGGTCTTCGCGATGAGATCAAGCAAGGAGTCCGGTATCAGAGGATTCGGCGATTTGTCGATTTGGTGGACTGTAGTAGGATCTTCGAAGAGGATAACCTTAAGCTGAAGTCATCTTACTCTTGCGAGTTGGTTGACAAGAAAGGTAAGAAGCCTATGGATAGAGGTAAGCCATATGGTAGAGGAAATCCTAGAGCTGGGGATTAGAAGAGGCCTAGTGGGGGAGATTCTGGTGCTCCCGTTAGGTGCTATAACTGTGGTGAGACTGGGCATAGAGGGAATGGGTGCAAGAGTGGAGAAAAGAAATGCTTCAAGTGTGGTAAGACGGGTCATATTGCTTCTGATTGTAGGGTGAAGATCGTGAATTGCTACAATTGCGGCGAAGAGGGTCACATCAGTCCACATTGCACTAAACCAAAGAAGGATCAGGTTGGTGGAAAAGTTTTTGCCTTGTCTGGGTCAGAGACTACTCCGGAAGATCGTCTGATTAAAGGTACGTGTTTTATCCATGACACACCTTTAGTTGCCATTATTGATACTGGAGCGACTCATTCGTTCATTTCATTGGATTGTGCTAAACGATTGGGATTAGAAATATCTGTTATTCATGGAAGTATGGTTATTGACACTCCTGCGTCGGGTTCAGTAACTACTTCTTCTGCTTGTTTAAACTGTCCTATTGACATATTTAGTAGAAAGTTTGGAATGGACTTAGTGTGCCTTCCTCTTGAACAACTTGACATCATTTTGGGGATGAACTGGTTGCAATTTAATCGAGTTCATATCAATTGTTTTACGAAGACGGTTATCTTTCCTGAAGAGGTTAGTGTTGAGGATTTGACTATGTCAGTCAAACAGATGAATTTAGCTGTCAATGATGGAGCAGTGGTATTTATGTTGTGCTCTTCGATGGAAGTGAAAGGGGGCGATAATACTGGTGAACTACGAGTAGTGAATGAGTATCCGGAAGTATTTCCAGGAGATGTTAATGAGATGCCACCTGAAAGAGAAGTGGAGTTCGCTATAGAATTGATTCCTGGAACTAGTCATGTGTCGATGGCACCGTATCGCATGTCGGCATCGGAATTGGCTGAACTGAAGAAACAATTAGAGGAATTGTTGGAAAAGAAGTTTATTTGTCCTAGTGTGTCACCGTGGGGTGCACCGGTACTGTTGGTTAAGAAGAAGGAAGGTTCAACGAGACTATGTGTTGATTATAGACAACTGAACAAGGTGACAATCAAGAACCGATACCCGTTGCCGAGGATTGACGATTTGATGGATCAGCTGGTTGGAGCTTGTGTGTTTAGCAAAATTGATCTGAGGTCTGGATATCACCGAATTCGTGTGAAGGCGGAAGATATTCAGAAAACGGCATTCCGAATGAGGTATGGACACTATGAATATTCTGTTATGCCATTTGGAGTTACTAATGCACCTGGTGTTTTCATGGAGTATATGAACAGGATATTTCACCCGTATCTTGACAAGTTTGTGGTAGTGTTCATTGATGACATTCTAATTTACTCGAAGAGTGATGAAGAACATGTAGAGCATTTGAGAGATGTATTGGAGCTATTGAAGGAGAAGAAGTTGTATGCGAAATTGTCTAAATGTGAATTCTGGTTGAAGAAAGTAAGTTTTCTTGGCCATGTAATTTCGAAGAATGGTATCACGGTGGATCCTATGAAGGTAGAAGCAGTATCTCAGTGGGAAACGCCGAAGAATGCTTCAGAGATTCGTAGTTTTCTTGGTCTGGCAGGTTACTATAGAAAGTTCATTGAAGGATTTTCAAAGTTGGCGTTACCAATGACTAAGTTAACAAGAAAAGGACATGTATTTGTATGGGATTCAGAATGTGAAAAAGGTTTTCAAGAATTGAAGAAAAGATTGACAAGTGCTCCGATCTTAATTTTGCCTAATCCAGCGAAGTCTTTCAATGTGTACTGTGATGCTTCACTGATGGGGTTAGGTGGTGTTTTGATGCAAGATAAGCAGGTAGTAGCTTATTCTTCAAGACAGTTGAAAATTCATGAAAGAAATTACCCGACTCATGATTTGGAATTAGCGGCTGTGGTGTTTGTGTTGAAATTGTGGAGACATTATCTTTATGGTTCTCGATTTGAAGTATTCAGCGATCATAAGAGTTTGAAGTATCTCTTCGATCAAAAGGAACTTAATATGAGGCAGAGGAGATGGTTAGAATTTCTGAAAGATTATGATTTCGGTTTGAATTACCATCCTGGTAAAGCAAATGTGGTTGCTGATGCATTAAGCAGGAAGTCATTGCATATGTCTATGTTAATGGTGCGAGAATTGGATTTAATCGAGCAATTTCGAGATTTGAGTTTAGTATGCGAAAGTACTTCAAATAGTGTTAAGTTGGGAATGTTGAAGTTGACTAATAGCATCCTTGAGGAGATTAGAAATGGGCAGAAATCTGACGTTGGCTTGGTAGATAAGTTGACATTGATTAACCAAGGTCGAGGAGGTGAATTTCGAGTCGATGAGAAGGGTGTTATAAGGTTTGGAGACCGAGTGTGTGTACCCGATGTTGCTGAGATCAGAAAGAGTATTCTGGAAGAAGGACACCGAAGTGGATTGAGTATTCATCCTGGTGCTACCAAGATGTATCATGACTTAAAGAAGTTGTTTTGGTGGCCTGAAATGAAGAAGGAAATTGCTGAGTTTGTTTATGCTTGCTTAATTGGTCAGAAGTCGAAATTGAGCATCCGAAACCGTCTGGATTGATGGAACCGTTGTTTGTTCCGGATTGGAAGTGGGATGGAATTTCTATGGACTTTGTATCTGGTTTACCTAGAACGAGCAAGAATTGTGATTCTATCTGGGTTATTGTGGACAGGTTGACGAAATCTGCTCACTTTATTCCAATAAGAATGGATTATCCGACGGAGAAGTTGGCTCAGTTGTATGTTGAGAAGATAGTGAGTTTACATGGTGTTCCGGCTAGTATTATGTCAGATAGAGACCCGAGGTTTACTTCTAAGTTCTAGACAGGATTGCAAGAAGCCTTAGGTACTAAGTTGAGATTGAGTTCTGCTTATCATCCGCAGACAGATGGTCAGACGGAGAGAACGATTCAATCGTTAGAGGATTTGTTGCGAGCATGTGTATTGGAAAAAAGTGGTGCTTGGGATAGTTACTTACCTTTGATTGAGTTTACCTACAACAATAGTTATCTTTCGAGTATTGGTATGGCTCCGTTTGAAGCATTGTATGGTAGGAGATGTAGAACGCCATTGTGTTGGTACGAATCTGGAGAGAATGCGGTGGTTGGACCGGAGATTGTCCAACAAACTACAGAAAAGATCAAGATGATTCAGGAGAAGATGAAAGCTTCTTAGAGTCGTCAGAAAAGTTACCATGACAAAAGAAGGAAGGATATTGAATTTAAGGAGGGAGATCATGTGTTCATGCGAGTTACTCCGATGACTGGCATTGGGAGAGCCTTGAAGTCGAAGAATTTAACTCCGCGTTTCATTGGTCCATTTCAAAATACTAAGAAGATTGGAAAGGTTGCTTATCAGATTGCTTTACCGCCGGCACTCGCTAATTTGCATGATGTGTTCCATGTATCTCAGTTGAGGAAATACATTGCGGATCCGTCTCATGAGATTCAGGTAGATGATGTATAGGTGCGAGATAATCTGACTGTAGAGACATTACCTATGAGGATTGAGGATCGTAAAGTGAAGCAGTTGCAGGGTAAAGAGATAACAATGGTGAAAGTGGTTTGGGGAGGACCAGCCGGTGGAAATGTTACATGGGAGTTAGAGAGCCAGATGAAAGACTCTTACCCGGAACTTTTCGTCTAAGGTATGTTTTCGAGGACGAAAACTCTTTTAGTGGGGGAGAGTTGTAACACCCCATAATTTCAGTTTATTAATTTGATTTGGATTTAATTAAATAAGTGGAATTTTAGTATTTTAATTGGATTTAATTGGAAAATGATGGAGTAAAGCTGTTGGGCTTATGGTGCGATGTTAGTAAAAGAGGGGTGCTAATTAGTTAGGCCTTTTACTAAGTTGTGGTTAATTTATTTTATTTTATTTTTCATAAAATAAGAAGAAAAAAAAAGGAACCATTTGGGAAGAAAAGGAAGAACGCGTGAAAAGGGCAAGAGAAGAGAAGGAGGCAAGAACGTGGAACCAGAAGGAAAGCATTCAAGAGATTCATCGAGGTAAGGGGGACTCTTCCTTTTAGTATCTCTTATGTGGTCTTAGGTAATAGGTAGATTGATGTATGGTTTGATTCAATTAGACATTGGGGTTGTTAGGTTAGGTTGTTATAATTGGATTGAATTGATGATAATTGTGTGAACTATTTGGTTAATAATGCGTCTAAATGATGTTTTGTGGTGTATAATTGAATATATGATGATTGTATTCCTGTATGTGATGTCTGGAAACGTTTTTGGGTGAAAAGGGTGTGAAATCGCAGGGTCTGTCGCAGACTTGGGGTTTGCTGAAATCGCAGGTCCGCTGAGCGGAGGGGAGTCCGCTGGGCGGAGGTCCCAACGTAGTTCGCTTCTGTTGGACGTCGCTAGTGGTCCGCTGAGCGGAGGTCTGAAGGATTCGCTTCTGTCTTGCTTCGCTGAGCGAACCTTGCTGTGTGTGAATATTTCTAAAACTTTAAAATAACGTATCTTTTGATCCGTGAATCATTTCTTAGTGCCGTTTTGAGCATTGTGCAAGTAATTAAATGTTTTATACGATGGATGATGAATATGGGCAGTAGCCGACTTTATTCCTTTAAAACTCGATTTAATTACTTGATGAGAATTGAACATTGTGTGCATATGAGATAGGTGTGACAATGTGTTTGATGTGATGATGAATTGGTTGTGATTATTATTATGATTGTGATGAATGCATGACTATTTGAATGATGTTGAAAACATGTACATACTTATTCGGTGATGTGGTGTTGAGGTGAATTGTTCATCGTGATTCGGTGATGTTTTAAGTATGTTATGTGTGTTTCATTCATTCATATGCATTTGATGTTGGATCCCGGTGATGTTTTGGATCGTTGGTGGACATATTTCCCATTGGGCGGAAATTGTGTCGGTGGGCCGTATCTCGATGAGGCGTAGATCGGTTAGGTGGATTGATTCCACGGTTTATTGGTACCACATGCATAGTGTCGGTTGTGTCATTGCATTTTGTCATAACATGATTGTATGGATTTCGGTGTTATATATTGTAATCCATTATTGTGTGAATCTGAATATGTATAATTGGGTGAACGGTATATTATGATGCTTGTTATTTATGAATTGCATAATATTTACTAATTGAGAATGAGACTCACCCTTACATGTTGTCATTTTCAGATTGAGGAGTAGCGGCATTAGTGCTTGGTGAGGATGACTCGTAGAGTTTATCCGTTGTTTTGGGTCGTGTCGGTCATGCTCTGATCTTGTAACACTGGGGGCGATAGTTATAGAGATTTATGAGAATTCTCTATTTTATTTGGTGTTGGACTATGTTTCCATTTGGTTATGTTGATGATGTTTCTTATTCCGCTGTGATAAACATAATTTTGTTTTTTGGTAAATCGTTTCCTAATAAAGCATGACTTGACCATGATTGGTTTATTTATTTTAAATAATTGTGACACCCTTGTGTGTATGTTTTTACTCTGATTATTTGTTTAAATTGCCGCGGGGTTAGAAGGGTGTTACAGCTAACATCCTTCCTTCCTCAACATCTTCAAACCTGACGAAACTGAATTTCCTACCGAAACGGTTCTTCCTAGGTGATATAACCACCTCCAACACTTTCCCTATGCACGCAAACAGTTCGAAGAAATGTTTCGCCGAATACTCGTCTGGGAAACGTGAGAAGTAAATAGATGTGATTTGCGCATCCCTGCATCTAGAAACTCCACCTCCCCAAGGAAAAACGTCCCACCGCGGAGCAGAAAACCTGAAATTTCTTCTCTTTGCATCCTCCTAGTCTGCGCACTGCCGGCGTCCACCCACGGCCATCAGGAAATCAAAAAAGATAAACCCTACCCCCTTCTAGAGAGAGGGCAGAGAGAACATCGAGGAGAGAGAAAGTCTGAGATTTCGATTTCCCAGGTAGAAAAAAATTAAGAATGGATTAAAGGGTCACACCGGTCAATATATGTAAAAAATATCATTGAAATTTATACTATATATGTTGTATATGTAGCATGAAACATGACACAAATGTAAAGTACCAATTTCGTCAATCAATTATTAGAATAAAATAAAAAATAGTAATTTAATAAATTCAATTAAAAATATTCTTTAATAAATTCACCGTCCATAATTAATTTTCATGGCATATTCTTAATTAATCAATTACATCCTATATAAATAAGAGTCATTTCAACCCTTTAAAATATTAAAACAAGAAAGAAAAGCAACAATTTCAAAAATTCACGTTTTTTCTTTGTTCTTCACACTTTATTCATTCATTGTGCAATCATGTAATATTTTCTTTCATTATCGCCATTTATTTTTAATCTTCTAAATTTTCATCAATCTTGATTACTATTTTCTTTCAACATTTATGTACTAATCTATAATATAAGAAAACTATATCTTTTTTAACTTTCAATCTGGTGCTGCCAAGTGGCTTCCTGTGAACACAATATTCCTTTCTTCATAAGGCGCCACATCACTATTGATTTCTCAACCTTCCATCAGTTACTATTTGTTTCTTCTGCCTTCCACCTTCCATCGGTTAATGATATTTACTTCACTCAACCTTCCACTTCTCGCAGTTACACCTTCCATCGGTTACTGCTATTTACTTCACTCAACCTTCCACTTCTAGCAGTTACACGTATATGCAGACTCTTTCTCTCTTTCTTTCTCTCACGTCCTCTCTCTCCTTCTTCCTCCTCTTCTTTCTTCTTCTTCTTCTGCTTCCTTTTTCCTCTTCTTTCCAAGCCGTAATGATACCATCAAAGTTCTTTCAATAACAAATCAAGATCCTATCTATAACACGTTGCTAACAAGTCCTAACCGAAGCCGATAAAATTATTGAACTCAATCATACATATGCAATTTCGTATCTTGTCAGTGGTGTTTGATTTCACTAACTGATGTTGTTTTTCACAGGAATTGAACATTGGTAGGTTAACTGGTGTTGAGCTTCTTAAATATTTGTCTGGTTTATGAATTCAAGTTTTATAAGAAGCTTTGAGGTTTGAAGATGGTCGAGATTGGAGCAATTCTCTTCCTTCTTCTATTTGGTGTTTTTTGTCAAATGTTTTCATCGGAGCAATTTTCAGGCGGTTTTCTGGTGGTCGATAAACGTGGATCTCCTATTCCCTTTTGATTTATTTTCTGGTACTCCTTCCTTCTTTCACTTCTGTTTCGTTTGTGTGGTGTTATGTTGTTGTTCATGTTAACAATGTGTTTTCAAAATACAGAGCTTTGCACCTTGCCTGTTAAGTGTTCGATGAAAGTTCCAAACCAATCTCTTTCTTATTTTTCGGTTTCAAATTTGTTGTTGTTGATGTTTTATTGTTGTTGTTAATGTGACATTTGTTGGAAATTTTATTTGCAGGGTGAGGATATTTATGATGTTGTGATTAGAGAAGTGAAGGAAGAGACAGGGGTAAGCAAACACAAAATAAAGTACATATTAATTTGTAGTGTTTTATTTTTTTCTTGTCACTGACTGTTTTGATCATTATTAATTAAGGGTGTCGAGCATTGAGAGCAAGCCAAGCCGACCATTGGGAGAAACCCGTATACTTCACGTTGCAGCAGATTTTCTGGTCCCCGTTTCAATTCCTAAGGAGCCTACAGTTTCGCCAATCCGTCGCTGCATCCACATACCACACATTTCAAATTACTATTGACAGCACAGGTAATGCTTCTGGTCATCGTTGGAAAAGGCGTTGACGTTTGGGATCACAGGCGTAACCTAAATTTGTCTGGTACTTAATTCTTTTAATTTTTCTTATCGTTCATACAATACAATACAGATTGAAATGCAGCAGATTGTTCCGAATTTGGGAGTTAGGTTCTTTAGCTATGACCAAGCATCTAAGTATGCTATGCACATCAACTGGTGTGCATAGTATACGACTCTTACATTTTTTAGGTACATGCTGGTTTAAGGCCTTGGTCTGTTTGGTATTGTATCAATATTATTCACAGGAATTTTAAGTGCATATGACATTTTTCCTGGGTTATTTTCATGTCTGTATGAAAATATTGTGGTGACTATTTTGATGTTTTGTTTTAGGTCATGAAGCACTATGCGTATTCAAATTTGTCACGAAGTTCTCAAAGATTTGTCTCTGCTTTTTTTGAGTTGATATCATCATTAGCGGAAACATTTATGTAAGAATGGTTTCATTTACAGCATGTGTCATCTCTCACTGGTAAGCTTCATAGCTTCACCGGGGATCTTGCCGAGGTTTAATTAACTTTTAATTAACAATATTCTAGCAGGTGGTACTTTTACTTTATACTCACTGTTGTATAGAAATGCAAAAGTTGGTCTACTACCTTGTGATAGAACTGCCAATGAGGTTATGCTTTTGGAGGACACAACAACTCCTCCTTCTAAGATCAACTTTTACTCCAGAGCTAGAAGGGCCATTGAGAAACACAAATTCTGTCACTATCTGATTCTGTTCTTCGCCCTTTTTGGTTCCTGTATGACTATTGGAGCCGTAGTCCTCGCTCCAGCACTCTCGGACTTATCAGCTTCATATGGAGTTAAGAGATCCTTATCAAAATTATCACACCTATGTAAAGTGCTTAATTGTTACACTTATTTGCCCCTAAAACTATCTGATTACTTTCTTGTCTATCTATAATCTGTGAACCCAACTATATCCTTGAAATGCATTGTGTCTAATATGTCTGTTTTTGATTGGATTTAGAATGAATCATATTGATCCCTTGCTTAAATTATCATGTACAGGTTGGTTCAGGATAGGTTCATGAACATGGCATCGGAGGTTAATGAACAAAACGAAGTATGGATGAAGACGAGGATGACGAGGATGCTTAAGGTATGTTATGTCTGGCTGGTTTATGTTTTCTCCTAAATGCTTTGCTGCCCTGTTTGATTTTTTGATGATGACCTTTTGAGACATGTCTTATTTTGAATGTGTTAAAGGGCTGCCTTGAAAGGCCAAGGTTTGAATGTTTATTTGGTTTTGTATTGAATGAACTATTTTGAATTGGTGGACATGGTATGAGGTTTAGGAATGATGCAGGTTTGGCTTTCTTTGGGATGAATGTGTGTGCATTAACTGATGCAAGGGCTGGTTTTTTATTGTGTGTGTGTATATATATATATATATATATATATATATATATATATATATATATATATATATATATATATATATATATATATATATATATATATATATGGATGTTTCTGGAGGCTCTTCCTTGACTAAAGAGATGATGGATGACACGACTGACTTGAACAGTGATGAATGTTGCCTTTGCAAGATGGACGGAAATTTAATATGTTGTGATGGTTGCCCTGCTGCATTATGCATACCACTCAAGGTGTGTCAGGATTGCAAGTAACAATCTGCCTGAAGGTGACTGGTATTACTCAATTTCGATGATTATCAGGTCAAAGAGTAGACGAGACGATAGTGATGGTGCTCTCATGGTGAACTCTCATTCTCAGTAGTATCTGTTGTGGTTGTACTTGAAATTGTGTTTTGATTATTAACCCATGATGATATTTTGTAGGTAAGATTATAATTCCTAACATGTTTTGAATGTTGTCTATCAATTGTAACTAAGGTTAAGAACTTATGTTAGTATCAATCAACTTCCTTGTGAATATAATCTATCATGTCTTGAATCTTATCTATCACTTGTAACCATGGTTCTTAAAGCCTTATTCTCACTTATGCACTTTAAACATGAAAATTGTGATGCCACAATTTGCAGCTTTAACAAATGTGAACTTCTAACACAGCTCCAAACACTTGCTAAGAAAATGAGCCTAATTTGTAACTAATACTATAATATTTATAACTAGATTTTACAAATTCCAGTGCCATTTAATAAATTTCTTATTATATTAATTATTCTTATAAGATGAAAATCCGGAATAATATTTTTAATTTGAAATGAAACAATACAATCAAAGAAATAGGTGCATATGGTGAGCATTAATGGCTATTCGAGAAACAATACAATCAAAGAGATATGTGAATATGGTGAACATTAATGGACATCCCAACTATGTCTTGTGGAGAAAGTTAATGTGGCATGTCTCCATTCCTCCTTCTAAATTTCTAATCCCATGTAGACTTATTCATAATGTCATGCTAACTAATGATAACCTGCATGCTAGAGGAATTTATTTCTCTTCTCAAGGTCGTCTTTGCCTGAGTCATCAACAATCATCTGAGCATATTTTCTTTCATTGCAAATTTGCAGCCTGTCTTTGGAAGTGGTTCTCAAATATCATCAACCTGCACTTCATCATTTTTAATCTTAATGACGGTTGGAAGATCATATACAGAGGTCGGTCTCCTCAATGTCATGTAGTCATTGCTGCAGGTATCCCGTTCAGCCTGTCTAAGATTTGGTTGGATAGAAATAAATCCATATTTGACAAGGCTTCTCATGACTGGAAAACTTGCATCAAGAGCATAGTTAAGGATGTCAGAATGGTGGGCAACAACTCTAACAAAACTACGGGTCCATTCTTGGAAGATTTCAGCATTTTAAAAGCTTTCAATGTGGGCATCCATCCATCCTCCCAAGTTGAAAAGATGTATAGAAGTGTTATGGCAACCTCCCTCACTGAGATGAATTAAGGGAAACATTGATGGTGTGGATGGGACTTCCTTCTTGGTGTGCTTGTGGTGTGATTTTTAGAAATGATAAAAATGAGCACTTAGGCGGTTTCTCTTTTTCCAATGGCAACGTTAATGTCAATGCTCTTTTTTTCACAATGGATCGAATGAGAATAACAAGTATAGATTCAAAGTAAAATAGTTAGGATAATCACTTCAAAATGGTTCTCATTACTATCAGACAATATTGAAAAATATAGTAGACTTACAAATAGAAAAAATGATCCATAAATTTGAACTTTAAAATTAACTAAATAAATAAATATTAACTATGAATTTCATTATCCAACCTTATTGATTTTTTTTTAGTCCCACACATGCATATGGAGTGTCGTTAATAAGTTACACTTGGTAGGAAGTATATAAACGTGTTAAAAAACTCATTAAACACGAAAATTTCTTTGGCCACCTCCATATGGGGGTCACCCCAGTAAAAATCCCAAAATACCCCTGCTTTGGAAATGAACTTCCGAAGCGCTTTTTTTTTTTAAAAAAATTTCCTTAATTCGGAAGTGCATCTCCGAAAACACCTCATGGGGGGTGTCTGCGGAGATGAACTTCCGAAAACACCTTTGTTCAGATTTTGGGGGGTTTCGGAAGTTCATTTCCGAATTATGCAGAAACTGTGTGTTTTTTTTTTTATGTTTTATCTAAAACAGTCTCGCATTTTAATTAAACGTAAACGCCAAATAAAATAAGCAATAGATAAACTGAAAATACTAATATGATAAATAAACAAAAAAAAATACTGATCCGATGAAAATAATATATACAAACCGAAAAAAATAAAAATAGTGTGCTAAAGATACAATCCGATAACAAAAAATATATAAACCCGACCACTACTGGGTGTGCCTAAAACTCTCGCCCTGAGACCTCCTCTGCCGCGTGTATGTCGCCGCACGGCCCGCATCAGTGACGATCATCTCTATCACGGCGACTGCCTCTGGACCGCCCCGCTCCACGATACCTCGATCCAACGCGTCCTGCCCAATCATCGATATCCGCTGGCAGATGGGCATGAGATCAATGGCGTGATCATCCTCGGCCTGCTGGTTCTCCAGGATCTCCTCGTGTGCTGGCCTAAGAGCGCCGGGAATGTCGGGTCTCAGAAGAGGATGTGACACCCGGTAGAACCATGTGACGTATCCCTCCTCACTGTGTCAGTCCTGGGTGACCCGAGTGAGACGGTACTCCAGCGGTACCACATGATCGTCCCAATGCTCCCATATGGCAGTGAGCTGCACTCGGGTCACAGTGTCGGGAGCAGCCTCAAAGGGTGACCTGGGTATCCGCTGCACGAATCCGAACTGACGCATGCACCGCTCAGGGAGATATCGAACCATGATGCCAGTCCCGCAAGCCAACCAGCCAGAATAAAGTGCAATGCCGTCAAAGGGGACAATCTGAGCGTAGTCGATGAACGGCCTCCAGGTGACGTCGTCGTGTAGAGTGCGGTCCAGGTATCCACGATATGGTCCCACCGCATCGTTCTCCCTCTGGAGATCGTATCTGGCAGCCCTGGGCAAGGCGTCCACGTACGCAGGATCGAGGTGGTAGCCGTGGATGCGGGAGAAGTAGGAGATGATCCAGCTCTGAAACAGAAACAAGATAATGTATTAAAATTAAATACGAAACATATATAAACAAATAAATACGATAATGTATTAAAATAAAACGTATCGTAAGCAGTGTGCAGGATCCGACCAACTGCCTCGTCCTCCAGTTGGAGGCCTCATTCAGCTTCTGGTAGAGATATGCCAGAGTAGCTGACCCCCAGTTCCTCTGGTGAACGGTATCCAGGTCCATGAAATAGCGGTGGTAGGCCACGTCGACGTACCTGGCACTCTTGTCCACAAAGCATGTAGCGCCTACCACATGCATGTACCAGCACCGGAGAGCGCAGCCGCGGTGATACTCCCTGAATAGGTCGTTACCCTCCTGCTCGGCCTCGGCCGCCGCGTCTAGGTGGAACTCAAAATAGAGGCTCAGTGTGTTGAACCGGACATGACACCCAGAAGTCGAGACGCACTCCAGGTGAGCAACCTCGTGCGGCATGCCCAAATAGTGCATCATCCACTCAATGGCCTCGACCCTCTGGATCCTGGAGTGGTCCAACAGCCACCCCCTGATGGGCAGGTGGAGAAGACACTGGACGTCATGCAAGGTGATCGTCAACTCCCCCACCGGCAAGTGGAAAGAAGACGTCTCCTTGTGCCAGCGCTCCACAAATGCCCCCTGCATGCCGGTGCTGATGGTGGTGTACCCGGTCATGCAGAGCCCGCTAAGCCCTGAACCTCGCACATGATCGTTAAACCACTGAGCTGCTGGTTTAAACAGACCGAAAATCTTCCTGGAGTGGTTCACCATTTTCAATGGCTCTCTCTCCTGTTACAAAAACAAAACAAATAAGCGAGAAATAAACGGTAAAATTATAAAAAATGGTGACAAATAAACGGCTAAGTTAAAAAAAAATACCTCTCCCTCCCAGATCCGCCGAGCGACGTGATCCTGGTAGTGAATCAGCAGGGAAGTGTCAAAAGGCCCTCCCGGATAGCTATCCACCTCCTGCTCCTCCTCCTCCCCGACTGGAGGGTCAACATCCGGTATCACCTCCTCCTCATCCTCATCCTCCTCCTCTCGCTGGCGGGAAGAAGATACCCGAGCCAGCCTACTCCTAGAGCCTGAAGCAGATGAACTCTCCACCAAGTCCTGTGGAACGCGCACACGGCGTCCCCGGCCCCGCCCGCGTGTCGACGCCAGCTGCGCCGCCGCCCGCTCGCGTCTAGCCGACGCAGTCTGGGACTCCCTGCCCTGTCTGATGCGTGCTGGCTGGTTGCCTGACATGTTCCTGTAAACAATCGAAATCGATTAATATGCGAGACAAATGAAAAAACAAAAAAAAAATGCACTTCTGATACAGTTCGGAAGTTCATTTCCGAAACTGGGATGGAGGTGTTTTCGGAAATGAACTTCCGAAACACCCCTGCGCAGAGCTTTTCTGCAACCTACAATGGCAGACCCCAAAATCAAAATTCAAACCTATGTATACACATTCTAAACATCCTAAACATCACTATAAACCTAACCTAATACATTTTTTGCTATTTGTAAACACCCTAATATACATTTTAATCATAGATCTTAAAATCAAAATGCTTACCTATTGAATAGATTGGAGGATTTTAGAATGTAATAGAGCAAGTAGATGGAGCCTTTGAGGTAGCTTGGAACTGGTTTGCACAAAAATCTCTTTGAGGTTGAGTTTGAAGAAGATTAGGGTAAATGATTTGGGGGAGGGGGCTGTTTTGCTTAATCTGCAAAACGCGCAGTATTTCGGAAATGAACTTCCGAAAATGTGTTCTCGGAAATGCATTTCCGAAATAAGTTAAATTTTTCAAAAAAAAAAGGCGCTTTCGGAGATGCATCTCCGAAAACAACTTTTTCTTACATTTCGGAAATGCATTTCCGAAGTCAGGGGTAGTTTGGGTTTTTCACCAGAGGTGAACTAGAAGGTAGGGAGGTGGCCAAAGAAATTTTCTTAAACACTTACACATCAAGTAAGCCAAATATATTTCACTTTCTCCGTGAAATAATATTTATCTATTCAGCATGTTATTAATGATTAATATATATTTATCTATATATAAAATATAAAATAATTGAAATATTAAAATTAAAACTTTACCGGGTCAATTTCATCCAAATACAAAATAATATAGTATAAATACACACGGGTACTTATATGGTATGCGTATATGGTACACATATTAACACATTTAATTAAATATTGAATAATAACAAGAATAAATTTAAATACAAAATAATATATAGTACGGATACACACACGTACTTATATAATACGCGCATATTGTACTGATATTAACATATTTAATTAAATATTAAGTAATAACAACAATAAGTTTATTATTGATTTAAATATTTTTATAGATAATTCTAAAATAAAATTATTTATATATAGAAAAAATTATATGATATATATTTACTCCATGAGTAAGTTATTATAACTTACTCTAAATCTTGACCATTAATTCTTTTCAATCAAATGGTTAAAAATAATAAGTAATTAAATGTGGAGAGAGAAAACCATTCCTTATTATTTTTAACCATTAGATTGAAAAGAATTATGAGAATGTCATTTTTATGTGAGAACATGAGAATGAATATTAACCATTAGATTTTAAAATAAATAGTACTGATCAAAATAATGAATATTAGCGGGAACATGAAGTTACTTATCAAAATATTGAATATTAACTGGAACAAGAAGTTACGGAATACAATATTGAATATTAACGAGAATATAAATTACTGATCAAAATATTGAATATTAACGTGAACATGAAATTACTGATCGAAATATTGAATATTAACGGAAAAATGATGTTTATTAATCAAAATATCTAAAACTTTGGTCTAACCTATTGAAAATAAATTTTTATATTTTATACATTCGTGTTTAAAACATTTACCTCTGCAATAATATCTATATTGAACAAAATAACACGGCCACAACGGGCACCCTTGCGGACGTACGGGTATCACACTAGGTTACTAATCAAAATATTGAATATTAACGAGAATATGAAGTTACTGATCAAAATATTGAATATTAACGGGAACACGGAGTTACTAATCAAAATAATGAATATTAACGCGAACACAAAGTTATTCACAAAATATCTAATATTAACGGGAACACGAAGTTACTGATCAAAATATTGAATATTAACGGGAACATGAAGTTACTGAATAAAATATTAAATATTAACGAGAATATGAATTACTGATAAACATATTAAATATTTACGGGAACATGAAGTTACTGATCGAAATATTGAAAATTAACGGGAAAATAATTTTTATTGATGAAAATATCCCAAGCTTTGCCCCATCCTATTAAAAAGAAATTTATATATTTTACACATCTAATTTTATGGCATTTACCTCTAGAATAGTATATATATTGAACAAAATAACACGGCTACAACAGGTACCCGTGCGGACGCACGGGTATCACACTAGTTTCTTTTATCATACTAACTTTTTTTTAGTTCTTTTTGCCATGATTTTGATTTTAATAATTTGTCATTTTGTTTAATATTAATTCAATTAATTCAATATTTTCATGCAGGATATATTTTTATACAGTTATTATCCATCAACGGTAAAAAAATATCACATTCTTGTATATTTTATCTCATTCGTTGTTTTATTACTATTTAATTTTATTTTAACTTGCCTCTGTAGGAAATAATTGAAGTTTGTCGCTACTACATCGAATTATTTGGAGAAACACTAAAAGAGAAAAAGACAATATGGCTCTACAATCTTCATGACAATAAATACTGCCAAGTTCTTTATTATTTTCAATTTGGTACAGCATACATTAGAAATGCTCATATAGTGGCATCATACTTTGATTTTAATGTACCAACACAAATAAAAGTCTATTATGTGCCTAAGACAAATCAATTTAATTTTGAAGTCATTGAACAAACAACTTTAATCAGCAACGATGCTTTTGAATTGGAACAAAATGGTGAGGGAAGTGATATGAGCACTGCTGGTAGTTGCTGTTGGGATTAAATGTATCAACATTAGTTATTACAATAAGTACTCCTATTTGCATTGCATTGTCAAGTTATTTTAATGAAATTTTTATTACTGTTGATTAAATATTTGTTACTTTTATCATAATTTCATTTAAAAAAGTTAATAAATTATGTCATATATATTAATGCAAAATGAATTAATAATTAATATCTAATATAATATTATATATATATATATATATATATATATATATATATATATATATATATATATATATATATATATATATATATATATATATATATATATATATATATATGGGGACGACTCAAGTGAGAACACTTCGTTATTATGAGAAATGAGAACAATGAATAACGACCATTAAATTTGATTTTAATGGACTGAATTGATTTCTCTTTCTATGTTAATTTAAAATAAATATTAAGGATCATAGAAAGAGAAACCAATCCAGTCCATTAAAATCAAATTTAATGGTCATGATTTATTATTCTCATTTCTCATAATAACCAAGTGTTCTCACTTGAGTCGTCCCCTATATATATATATATATATATATATATATATATCATACAATAGAATCATACAATAGAATAAAGCAAGATGAGTTCTTTGACAAGTTTGCCAAGTGTCATCATCTTAAAAGTTTTACTATTTTAAAACATGCTATTAGTAGTAATCTTACTATATTTAACTTAATTATTTTATTATTATTTAATTTATTATTTTTTAATTCTTCCAATGCTCTCTGCCATTAATTATTCTCATATGAGCGTGACGTTTGAATTTTTTAACAGCAACAAATGCTTCAATGATCCCAGCCTAAATTCAATCAATGCATGTCCACCCTAATTAATGTTTTCTACCTTCCCAATTCCAACCTTTCAGATTCGGGCCATCTTCCATCCTATAAAGATGTGGAAATTGGATATACTCTTACTCTACATTTTGCAGTTTCGTTGTATGGCCACCTTCATTATTTCTTATTATTTCGTTTATGTATATGATTGATTACAAACTGAATTCTAAATTCGTGCTATGTGTTTATATTTCAATTATTTTAGGTAACTTCCTGATTGCAAGAAGCATTTTGCAGCCCAAGTTCTTCTGAAACTATGATTTTGCTAGAGATGTATAGCAATTTTGTGTTATTTCACAGTAATGAATAGAAGAAGACAGTTTTGAAGCTTCTTGATCTTGAGAATGTTCATTCATTGTTTGATGAATTGGCGAATTGGTATTCATTGTATTCAACCCTTTAGACCTGATTAAGAGCCAAATCTCATAACATAACAAATTCAGAAACACCACAAACTCAGAAGAAGAATAAGGACAACATTTCATATCCAGAAGAGGATTCAGAAGGAAAGAGGATCCAGAAGAAGAATTTCATTTTATTACTCGATTTCATGTTTTACCTTTTGCAATCACGATTGATGTAACCTATAATGCTCATAATAATGTGAATGAATTAGGGTAAGGGTTGTTGGGTTTTTATCTGTTTTATTTTTGTTTGATGATGGTGTTTGATTTGGGTAATCAAAAGAGATGAGGGCTTAAATATGATTTTGTTCGGTGATAAGAGAAAAGAAGGGAAAAAAACGTGAGATTAGAGATTTAAGAGAGATAAGTGTGGAAGGGATAACAAGAGGAAGGAGAGGAATTAAGCGTGAGAGAGAGGGAAGTGGGATGTTTAAGCAGACAAAGAATTTTGTTTATTGAGTTGATTAATTGAGATTTAGAGAAACAAGAAAAGTACAAAGAGGCAGCCGTATTTTTGTTCAATCTAGGGTTTTTGGTTCAACCCTCTCTCATGCAAAGTCATTTGGGACTTGAGCAATCTGAAATACTTCATAAGAAGTTTTGAGTTGTGAAGAAGTTTTTTTGTTTTTTCATCGAATTCACTGAAATGTAACCATTACTATGTTTTATAAATATTAAATGAGATCATTATCATTATGATTAAATGAAATAATTATTAAATGAGACAATTATCATTATTTATGGTAAAATATTTATAAGTTGTCATAAGTAATGTGTAATACTAATTAAATAATATTATTTTTATTTAAAATTATTAGATATGCAAAATAATGTTCGAAGATTTAATTAGTTTTACTTTGGATTTAAAGTTGATTATTATGGTAATTACTTTTCTTAAATGAATTATTTTATAGATTTCAAAAGTTAAAATATCTTGCTCCCATCTCAAATGAAGAAAATATATATAAAAAAGATTATTGTGCTTTCAATAAAGAGAATACATTATTAAAAATATATACTCTTTATTCTAAAATATTTATAAAATTTCAATAAAATATAAAACGTAAAAATTAATTTGGTTTCATCAAATAATTGAAAAGATTAAACAATTATATTTATTATCAATTGTGTTTATTAAAATGGATTAACAATTTCTATAAATATTATTATGATTTTCAATTTTTTAATAATTATCACAATTTTTTTACATTTATAATAAGTGATTCTTAGAATTTTATCGAGTAACGAGAGAATAATTATTTAAATTTCTAATATAAAGTCTTAAATCTTTTTTAAAGTATTCCCATGGATTATTATTATTAAAATTTGTGTGGATTTTTCCTATTACATGTTTATTTTTATTAAAGAAAAAAAATCATTATGATAGACAAAAATGATTATTGACTTTGATCACTCTAAGATTCAGTGTTTTGTAATTTTTTTAATTTTACTTCTAAATTAGTTACATTGAATTTTCTAAATTATAAATGTGTAATAAATTTCATTAAATATATTTATTATGCATTATCAAAATATTTTGAATTTTTGTTTATTAAGGTTTAAATATTCATATTATACCTGAATTAATTTTCTTTAATTTTTAAATGGACTGTGATGGAAATTTTTGTGTCATTATTGTTAAAATAATATGCTGCTGAAATTAAAAATTGGAGAATTAATTATTTTCCATGTATCATGAGTGATTTTATATATAAAAAGAATATAATTCTTAAATAATTAGACAACATGCTTCTAAAATAAATATATTTTTAATAAATAATTATATTGATGATTATATAATAATTATATTGTTGGTAAAAGACTTAAAAACTGCAAAAATAATTATTTATTTATTTTAAAAAATATGTGAAAATATTATAGATAGTTATTATAAGACAAGAGAGGATATATTTTATCTTTATTAGAATTAAATGTCTTATTTGTAAAAAATTAAATCAATTATTTAATATTTATGATATATTTTATTTTAATTTTAGGCATATGCAAATCAAATAAAATAGAGTATATTTTTTAAATTGTGCTGTTTTACTAAAAAATAAATATATTATTTGTAAAAGACATAAAAAGTGTAAATGAGTTTAAATTATAAAAGACAAATTAATATTTTATGTTGTATTTTAATATGAAGAAGAAAAAAGGATTTATAAATAGTGAAATTAAATTTGAAGATGACAATCATGATGACAATCATTCATAATAAAAAAAAGTTAGATGAGAACTTTATACTTGAAATGGCAAACAAACCAGAAAATTTATAGTTAATTTGTCACTCTTCTTTCTTGATCAGTATGTATGAAGGTTCAATTGATCTCCTACCCTCACCTCACCTTATAGTGAATATTGTAGATTGTTTATAATGGTTCAATCAATTTCCAGTGATACAATCAAATTTTTCTTTACGGTAAAGATTATATAATCATTGCTTATTAAATAGTATTAAATTATTTATTTCATTTTAACTACTAATAACTTATCCATTTTTATATTATCATAACTTCATTTGTAAATCGTAAATAATTATAAAATTATTATTTATTTCATTTGAACTACTAATAACTTATCCATTTTTATATTATCATAACTTCATTTATAAATCGTAAATAATTATAAAGTAATTTTTTTAGCATAAAATTTTATCCCGTGCCTTGCACGGGTTAACAGACTAGTATATATATATATATATATATATATATATATATATATATATATATATATATATATATATATATATATATATATATATATATATATATATATATTCAAAATGACGTTTTATGACTTCCAATAATCTACCAATATAAATTTTTTTTTCCTTATACAATTTCATTTTTCTAATTTTTTTTATGATATATTATATATTATATTTCAAAATTATTTTATATGTTTTCTGTTTCTATTTCTTTATATATTTTGAGTTCCGTATATATTTCTTTTTGATTCTTTTATGACATAAAATAAATAGAATGTACCCATGCGAAAACTAATAATGTTTCATTATCAATATTTCTTTTTGATAGCTTCATCATTTTTATCTTTAAGGTGTTTCCTAACTTGCAGTTTTCCTTTTAACTTTTCGATTTCCATTTCAAATTTTTATCTAGTTACTTTTACAATAGAAATAATTTCTTAATGACATTTTTCTATCTGTTTTTCTTCAACAAGTTTGAAGATATTCTCATCCGGTATCTTCTGCCCCTTTGAAGCTAACAAGAGTGATTCATTCCTCGTGTCTTTCTTCTTCTTGTCCTCTTCAAGTTTCTGGATCTCTTGATCAATTAAAACCTCGCAAACAGTTAAATCATGAGTGAGAAAGTTAGAGAGAAAAACAGTGAGAGAGTTTAGTTGTTTACTGGTTTTCACATGGCTGCAAAAATAGGGATCACAGAAGGAGGTTGGCAAAGGGTGAGTAGAAAAGAGAGACATGTTAATTCAGGATTCAAATGGGACATTATGAAGAATACAAATGTAGGAGACATCAGGGTGATAACTTCGTTTTTCATTACGGATTTTGACCTCAAATGGAGAGCTAGAGACTTGTTCTTTGAGTTTAAAGAATTGGGGACGGTGGACGAAATTGTTTTACCTGCTAAGAGGGATTGGAGAGGCGAAAAGTATGGTTTCGTGAGGTTTGCGAATGTCGAAGACATCAGGACGCTGGAAATCAAATTGGATAATATATGGCTTGATGGGAGAAAATTGAAGGCAAATGTTTCAAGGTTTAAAAGGAAAGAGACATTCGGTAAAGCTTTGGTGGATCGTTCAGCGCCAAAGGAGGATAATCTAAGGTCAGTTGGCGGTGCTAGAAAGGAAGATCAGAGTAGAGGACAGAATGGGGGAGGGGTTGCTAACAGATTTCTTAAGACCCAGGGCGTTTCTTATGCAGATTCTTTGAAGATAAATTCTTCATCGAAAGGTCTTTCATCTTTGAAGAACATAGCGGTCTCAAACCCAGGGGATGTTAGTTTAAAGGAGGCCATTTATAAAACATTCTACTTTAGTGCTAACAAAGAAGAGAAAGCTCGTTACCGAAAAGCTTGGGTGGGCATCGCAAAGTCGCCTGGGTTGGCTTATGGTGTGTGCGACAACTTGTGGTCCGAAGGCTTTTTCTCCGTGACGGCAACTCCTCTGGGGCCGAATCTCTGTTTGTTAGAAAAAGACAACGAAGGGGAAATCGAAAGGCTGATTTCTGAGAATACAGAGTGGAAGGCTAGCTGGTTTAAGGAGGTTAGGAGGTGGCAGACTCAAGATGTGGAGTGTTTCAGATTGGTTTGGTTTTCTATCTATGGTATTCCTTGTTTTGTGAGAAACAAACATTTTTGCGATCTACTGCTATCAGACATTGGGGTGGTGGCTAACGACGATAGTCTAGAGGGGAAACAAAGTAGGATGGACGTTACCAGATTGATGATCTTCTCGAAGCTCTTGGAGACTATCAACCGGAAGATTGTGGTATCGGTGGATGGAGTGTCGTACGACATTTTGGTGAAGGAAGAGACTTCGTTCGACGACGGAGACAAGGAAGAATCTTAGGCTAGGTCAGAGTCCTCTTCGGAGGAGGAGGCAGACGGCGAATCCATGGCGGAGAGAGAGGCAGATGCAGTACCGGAAGAGGCTATAGGTGAAGTGAGACCTGGAAAAGTAGATGGTGGTTTTTCGAGGTGTGTCAGGTTTTCAGAGGTCAAATCCTCTGGGCCGCAGAAAGGAGGGTTGGAAGAGAAGGGAGTTTCATTTTTAGGGGACGATAGGGGCGGCTGTTTTTCTGACTGTAGGAAAGAGCAATGTGCAGAAACCTTTTCTGGTGAAAATTGTTCTAGGGTTGAGTGTTCTTTCAAAGGAGCATTAAATGTGATGAAAAAGAAAGAAGGTAGCTTTGAGGAGGCTACAGAGGGAAGCGGTAAAGATGATGACACTATATTGGACTATAAATTAACCACTTCTAAGGGGCCCACGACTTTTGGCCCATTAAACTTTTTGAGTGTGGACCCGGATGAGGTTATTGGTTCGGCCCCTTCCATTCCAAAAAAGAAGGCGGAAGTGACTAGTTTACCCCTTATGGAACATTTATCAAAAAAGAATGAGGTGGAGCTGGTGGGACCCTGGGAGGTTGACAAAGGGAATATTTTCAAAGGGAAAGGAGTTTGCATGCATGCAGACAGTGAGAATTCGGTTGACCATGTTTTATTGAATTTTGATGATCAATGTAAAAGGCTGAAAAATTCAAAAATAGTTAGGAAGCATATGAGGAAGGTACTCGATTTAGGAGATAGAGTGGAGAACTATATTTATCCCGCGGAGATGATTTTTCCGATGAACTCTGGAAATGCATCTGACAACACTCATGGAGGAGGAACGGTGGGGATTTCTCTTTCTAATGATTCGCTCACTCATTCTGATGTCATGAATTGCAATACTAGAGTAATCAAGAGAAATTTAGGTAATACTTCGGAGGGGCTGTGGAAATCTATGAACAACTTGGGAATCTCAAACTCTTTCGTTTTTTTCGACCCTATCAAGAAATTGGATGAGATGGAGTCTAGAGGTGTAAAAGGGGGCGAAGTCCCTAAGGTGAATTCTAATAGGTTGAAATGATTATTTACTCTCTCAATATTAGAGGTGGTGGTAAGAGAGTGAAGAGGAGGAGAATTGGTTTCAACATTCAAAAGGGAAGGGTGGACATAGCTTTTATTCAAGAAACTAAATTGAATGCTTTTCACCACAAGTATGCCGAGGAGTTGTGGGGTAATGATTTGGTGGAATGGTCCCATATGGAGGCGGTAGGGGCTTCGGGGGGAATTCTAACAATGTGGAAGAAAGATTTTTTCAGCTTGCTTTATAGCTTCCGGGGTGAAGGATTCTTAGGAGTGTGCGTGGAAAAAGATAATAATAGAATTTACTTTGTTAATATATATGCCTCTTGTGATCACAACACTAGAATGGCTTCTTGGAAGAAGTTAGTGGATCTCAAAAGAAAGAGTGTAGCCGGGTCGTGGTGTTTAGGAGGTGATTTCAATATTGTCTCGTCTTTGGAAGAGAGAGTTGGGATTTCTAATAAGAACTACAAGAGGGAGATAGAAGGTTTCAATGAGTTCATTGTTGATATGAAGTTGGTGGATCCCCTTACCATAGGAGGAAAGTTCACTTGGTCCAACAAAAGCGGAAGTGCTTTGAGTAGATTGGATAGATTTCTATTATCCAACTCTTTTGTTAATGATTGGAAGGTAGAAGGTCAATCTATAGGTGAAAGAGATGTCTCGGATCACGCTCCCATTTGGATCAAAGACAACAAGAGAGATTGGGGTCCTAAACCTTTTAGATTTAACAATCTTTGGTTTTCTCATGAAGAATTCTTTAGTTTTGTGGAGGCGGAATGGAAAAAGTTAGAGCTGAAGGGAAGAGGGGACTATTGCTTTGTGGAGAAGTTGAGAGCTATTAAAAACAAAATCCGCATTTGGAATAAGGAGATTTTCGGATGGATTGATCTTAACATAGAAGAAGCGGGGAAAGAAATGCACTTTTTAGATAACAAGTTTGCTCATTTTGCAGGTAATGTTCCGGAGGCTATTGTGCTTCAAAGATCGAAGGCGGCTATTGATTTTTGGAACAACCTTTATAAAAAGGAAGGTTATCTCCGTCTCAAGTCGAGGCAATTGTGGCTATCCGATGGAGATTGTAACACGCGTTTTTTCCATAATTCTCTTAAAGCTAGAAGAAGGAGGAATGTTTTATGTTCTCTTGCCTCTAATAGAGGAGTGTTGGAAAATGTGGTGGAGATTAAAGACTATGTTCATGATTTTTATAAGTCTTTTTTCGAAGAAGAATTTGAGAGAAGGCCGTCTTTTGGTGATTTGGGTTTGAAGAAACTTCTTGAGAGGGAGGCTTGTAGTATTGAACGTCCGTTCACGGAGGAGGAAGTGAATGTTGCTATTTGGTCGTTTGACGGTAATAAAAGCGCGGGGCCGGATGGTTTCTCTATGGAGTTCTATAAGAGGTTTTGGATGGTGATCCGGGAAGACGTGGTGAAGATGTGCAATGATTTTCATAGTAAATGCTCTCTTGTGAAATCGATTACGTTGTCTTTTCTTTCTTTGATTCCCAAAGTTGTTAACCCTCAATCCTTAGGTGAGTACCGCCCCATTTGTTTGGTGGGTAGTATTTACAAAATTATTGCTAAGTTGTTGGCGGCTAGATTGAAAGAGGTTATAGGAGGTTTGGTTTCTTCCAACCAAACCGCCTTTGTTCCGGGTAGAAACATGATGGATGGGGTTCTTTTGGTGAATGAGATAGTAGATTGGTCGAAGAGGAAGAAAAGAAGTTGCCTTTTGCTAAAGGTGGATTTCGAAAAGGCTTATGATTCCGTGTCTTGGCAATACCTTAGAGATATTATGTCTTTGATGGGTTTTGGAGAGATATGGATGAGGTGGATGGAAGCTTGCATTTTTAGTAACCATATGTCCGTTTTGGTTAATGGAAGCGCTACTAAAGAATTCAAGGTGCATAGGGGTCTTAGACAAGGCGATCCTTTGTCTCCGTTTCTTTTTGTTATTGCCATGGAGGGTTTAACCGCTCTCGTGAAAAGGTCAGTTGAGTTGGGTAAATTCAAGCCTTTCAAGTATGGGGAAGGTGAGTTTGTGGACATTCTCCAATTCGCGGATGATACCATTATGTTAGGAGAAGCTTCTTGTGACAACATTTGGAATCTAGAAGTGTTGTTGAGAGGGTTTGAATTGGTGTCCGGGTTGAAGATTAATTTTTCTAAAAGCAACATCTTAGGTGTTAATGTGGGTGATTGGTACCTCAACGCCGCCACGAAGTTTCTTGCTTGCAAGAATGGTACGCTTCCTTTCAAATTTTTAGGAATCATGGTGGGGGAGAGTCCTAGAAAAAAGAAAGTGTGGACGGAAGTTGTTAATAAAATTAAAGGGCGCCTCTCTTTGTGGAAGGGAAGGAACATTTCAATGGGAGGAAGACTTACCCTTATTAATTCGGTCTTGAATTCAATTCCCATTTTTAATCTTTCCTTCTTCAAAGTTCCGGGAATCATTGCCAAAGAGATTAGAAGGCTTCAAAGTGATTTTCTTTGGAGAGGTAATTTGGATAAAAGGAGTATTCATTGGGTGAGGTGGGATGTTGTTTGTAGGCCTAAGGAGAAAGTAGGATTGGGGGTTAGAGATGTCAAGGAGGTTAATAAAGCTTTACTTTTGAAGTGGAAGTGGAGAATTTTAAACGATGATAATGCTATATGGAGTAGTTTTCTTAAAGCGAGGTATGTTAGACCAAAATTAAAAATGCAAGTTTCTAGTGGTGATTTGATTAGTAGCGACGATTCGATTTGGTGGAGGGATTTGTGTAAGATCAATTTGCTAGATGATCATGTGGAGTTTGGTTTTACCGGGTGTTTCAAAAGTTGTTGCAAGAATGGGAAGGATACTCTTTTTTGGCATACCGTGTTGGTGGGAGACAAACCCCTTCGCTTTTCTTTCCCGGATTTGTATGACTTATCTATTAAGAAATATTGTTCGGTAGCGGAAATATTGAATTGGGTTGACGGAAGATATGTGTGGGATGTTCAAGCTCTTTTTTCTCGGGGAGATGGTAGTGTTTCGGCTATGGGGGCAGCAGCGGTCCTTTTGCCGTGTTGGCACCGGTTTCGTGAGCATGTGGAGGGTCACATTCCGAGTGATGGTGCGAGTGACTCTTACGGTTGGTTCTTTAATTCGGATAAGGAGTTTACGGTAGCGGGCATCTCGTGGATTATAAATAACTCTAAATCTTTAGCTTGGGATCTTAGTGTGATTCGTTCTTTGAAAGTAATGTGGAGCATTCCATTACCGCCAAAGATAAAGATGTTTTCGTGGAGATTTTTTGTCGACCGCCTTCCGTCTAAAGATCTTTTATTGTTAAGAGGAGTATCTAATTTGTCTAATCCGAATTGTGAGTTTTGTGGTGTCCATGTCGAAACTTCTTTTCATCTCTTTTTTTATTGTCAAAGGGCGAAAGAGATTTGGAAACATATGTTCGAGTGGCTTGGCATACCGGAGGCGATCACCATAGAGGAGTTTCTTGTTTTTGAGATTTTACAAGAAAAGGTGAAGAACAATAATAGGAAGGCTAAGATCAATGTGGTGTGGTTATCTACGGTTTGGTGTCTTTGGATCATGCGGAATGCTATTATCTTTGACGGGAGACTTTTTTGTTTTGATGTCATTTGTTCTAATATTATTTTCCTCTCTTGGAGATGGTTATCTAGCGGATATTCTAAGTTTAGATCCGATTACTACGATTGGTTTAAACTTTCTTTATCCGACGAAATCATTCTCTAGGATTCTCTGTTTGTAAGGGTTGCACCCCTAGTGCGAGCTTTATTAATCAATTGCCTATTAAAAAAATCAATTAAAACCTCGCGTTTATTTAGATCTTTCCTCCAAGAGTCAAGCTTCCGCATTTTCTCTTATTCCAAGATCTTCTGTACCTCGCAACGAGCTTTATATTGCATACTCCTCGACTCTCAACAAATTTTTTGTGAAGTTTTGTATTTCTCCTCTAGCATCCTACTTAAGGACATTGTCTTCTCAATATACTTATAGTGCATTTTGTTGAGGTTTTCATTTATAATATCAATTTCATTAGTCAGATTTTGCATAATGCTTTTTCTGTTTTCATATGCTTCTTAAACAATATCTATAATTGTTCCCATGCTTCCTTTTTTGCAAAGATACTCCCCAGATAGCCTTCTATGGTAAAAATTATTTTCATGTGCAACACATCGATAAATATCCGAACTGGCCTGCAATCCAATCCAATTCCAATCCCTTTTTCCATGATTTTTCGTTTCCAAGGTTTTTCAAAATCACATGCATTTATGAAAATATTTTTGTCATTGTTATATTTTATTACAGCCTAAGCATCACCATCCATAATGAATACATGTACATTCAATGGTGTGTAATTGAAAAATTCCTTTATCCTATATTATATGCAACTCGCTCATCTAGTTAATAATTATGCCTATCCACTACTAAACATAATTTTCAACTTGCTGGACAATTTAAATGGAACTTTGAGTCACAGTTGGGTGAGGTATTTGTTCTACTTCATTAACTAAATTGGTCTGCAAATACTTTGCCAGAGCAAGGTGGTTTGCCTTTTACATTGCAGTTTTGTTTGCTGAACCTTTGCCTACTTATGACATGTATTGCAACAAGTCTTTATATTTGAAACAAGATGAGTACCTTAGAGTGTCTTTAAAATTTTGAACTCTGTATCTCTCAACCTTTAACTTTTCATAAGGTTTCTCAGAGTAGTCTTCAATCTCAGATTCATAGATATTTGAATCTTCTTAAAAGATGTAGTCCATTGAAGCCACTGTTGTGATTCCTTTACAGCGAGAAATGGTTACAACTCAAGAACAAAGTGAGAAATGTGAAAAGAATAAAAACACAAAAAAGATCTATTTTTTCTTCAACCCGATTAATTTTCAATTTTGTGAATAAATATGTACAACAAAATAGTACTCATGTGTATGCAACGGTTTATTATCTAGTTTGTTATTATTTTTAGTGAAAACAAATTTAATTTAGAGTAACGGAACCATAACAATATCATATAAAATTAACAACAATGGAGTAAAAAAATACTTTTGGATGTTTTATGCATAATGGATGTTGAAGATATACTTCATATCCCACTCAATGAAAATTCTAGTAGACACCTTTTAAGAATGCCGGGAACATATTGCATGCATCCAAAACAACAACATATAATGTTCGAAACAAATCAATTACCACTTAATATCACAAATCAAATTCAAGATGAAACTTATATTGATACAATCCCATTAATAGACATGCAGGGATGAATGAATAGATTTAATTTCTATTAAGGATTCCATGGAAAAAGGATTTAGTGGTTGTTTCTATATATTATTTTCCCTTTTTATATTTATGCGAGTATCTTTTAATACAAAGCACTTATACTATAATCGGTTAAACTAAAAGGTCAAGTGAAGTGATAAATATATTTCTATTATATTTCTATGATTAGTTGCACCTATATTTGATATAAAAGTTATTACTTATCCCGTTATAACAAAAATAGGTTATAGTTACCTTTTTTAGAAGAAAAATAATATATTAAAATAATGAGTAAAAAACCTAAACAAGGTGCAAATGAGCATAAAAATTGCATAAGATGTAACAAAAGCTACCGCAGAGAAACCAATCAAACACAAATAAACGGAGACAAAATGACAATAGCACGAAAACAAAACAAGTCATCTCTTGAAAAACCGTCCTCTAAGAACTGCAATCCTAGGAAGGATCAAGCTAGAGCTCAAATCTGGAGGACCACTATAACACCCTTCTAAAACCCACAAATATTTCGCATATAATTTTACGAAAGTAAATCAAATAAATCACCAACAAGGGTGTCACATTCATAAAAATTTCATAAACAAATGTCCTGCTTCGTAACACGGGTTTTTAAAAATTGTAACATTTATCTCATTGAAAATATCATCAAGAACTTCAAACATCGCAGCGGAAATTATAGTCTCAAAAACATCTTTATTAAACTTCATAAATAAAATTATCATCATGTTTCATAACTCATAAGTCATGCTTAGAATACCTCAAAAAAAAAAATCATCTCGATACAACATTCTAACAAAGAACATATAGTTCAAATCAAACGTCCCCAACCACGATGTTACGTATTAGAGCAAGACTCCCTTTATTTTAAAACAAGCGTTAAAAGGACTCCACGAAACTACCCTCTAACTTCAAGGGACTACTCTTGATTATCTGTGTGTTACCCACGTGGAGGTAACATTCAAACAGAAAGGGTGGGTATTTCAGAATTATTATATAAGACATAAGGAATAAATATAGTAGGGCTACACAAATAATCAATGACCACACATATATCGATACATCATATCCTCATGCTTCACATACTTACTCACACATGCATATCATCATCTATTCATCACATCATCATACAGTTCAGTCATACTCATCATTTAAATTATAATTCACATCATGGATAATCAAACATGGTTCAGGTTGATGTGCATAAGGTATATCCTTATATACGGTGCATAAGTCTCGTACGAGTAATATTTAAATTGTTCCGAGTAACATTTTAGTTAGAAACAAGCAATAATATCATAATCCATGAATAATATATGCATTATTTATACACATCTATTAATTATGAGTAATTATTAATTGTGAGTAATGAGTACACTATTCAGAGTAATATTTACACCATTCTGAGTAATATCGAATTTTAACTATTTTGAGTAATATATTCATTGTTCTAAGTAATATTTATACTATTTTGACTAATCTGTATATTATTTTGAGTAATAAATATAATACTTTGATTAATATAAACAATATTTGAGTATTTATGCACATCAACACATCCCATCAAACATTATTCGATCATGCAATGTCATAAATAATACAATGCAACACCAATAGACTCATGCATGTGGTACCAATACTTCACTGATGACTCACTCATACTTCTCCAAAGATCCCCACAATAGGATCGATTCCCGCTTGAAACCGGAGCAAATCAACAAATTGCATTCAATCCGAACAATGGAATTAGCAATGGCAAGCAAAGTCAAACCCGCGGGGCCCACCCGCACCCGAACTTGAGTTGACTGGGTTTGGGTAGCGTGAAACCCGCACCCAAAACCTAAAATCACACCCGCTTGTATATATATATATATATATATATATATATGTATATACATATAAGGCATATCATATGAGAATGCCTTCTTTGTATGAGAATGTGAGAATGAATTTGAACCATTAGATTTTAAAATAAATGGTGGAGATTAGATTTAAATAATATATTTATATATATATATATATATATATAGGGTAAAGTTGTAGGAAAAATGTATTTTATGTATTTTGCTGCGGGTTCGGGTTTGGGTGAAAAAACTCGAACAAAACGGGTGTGGGCGTGGGTGTTATTTTGCCACCCGAACATCCTTTGGGTTCAGGTTCGGGTGAAGATTTCGGGTGCGGGTTTGGATAGTGTAAAACCCGCACTCGACCCGACCCGTTGTCATCCTTAAATAGGATTAAGGGTCGTTAGTGGACCAATTGTCCTACCAACATCACTAGACCGGAGTCCTACAAATCATCACTGGACCGAAGTCTTAGAAATGTTATGAATGCATAATGCACAACAACACAAGAAAACATGACCACGGCTAGTCAACACGCATCATTATTCATATCACTCATCATAAAAACATCCTTCACATAGCATGTATGCACATTGAAACATGCTTAATATTACTTCATTTAACACATCACATATTCACCATCACATAATCATCATCAAACACTTCATAATAATTGCATCATCATTATAACGACTTTAACTCATCATAGATAGTATACATCATATTATATCAAAGCATAATCATATCCGTTCATCAAAGAGAGCAGACATCATATTATATCAAGGTATACTCATATCAATTCATCAAAGAAATTATACATCAAAATTACACAAAGATCACAACCACATCAATTACACCACACGTACTTCATATTTGTAATGTTATAGATCATCACAACAACAACTCATTACAGCAAGCATATACACACTAGTAATCTTCTTTACAAAACACATGCTATCATCAATCATATGCATAAGCACTACAACAAATTTATCTTTTAGCAGCGCATCTACGAAAGCGCTTTTGAGAAAAGCGCTGCTATAGGTTGCGCTAGAAACAAAACTAAAAAACAAGGGGAAAAAGCGCTGGTAAAGGGGGGGGGGGTACGAGAGCGCTTTTTGAAAGCGCTGGGAAAGGAGGGGGGGTACGAGAGCGCTTTGTTAAAAGCGCTGGTAAAGGGGGGGCATACGAGAGCGCTTATTAAAAGCGCTGGTAAATGGGAGGTTACGAGAGCGCTTTGTTAAAAGCGCTGGTAAATGGGGGGTACGAGAGCGTTTTTTTAAAAGCGCTGATATAGCTAATTTTATAATTAAGTTTTATTTCTCATTTAAATCTCTTTACTTGTACTCTCTCTCTCATTTTATTTCTCAAATCAACTCTCTCTCCTCTCTTAATATCTCACCAAACTCTCTCATTAACAAACCTCTCAACAACAAAATCCAAGAACGCGCAGGTGGTGTTATGAATGTGAAGACGGAGGACGACGGTGCTCACGGCGGCGCCGCCGTGTAGATTCCAGAATTAGGATTTTTTCACACCAATGCGTTCGTCTGGTCCTTCTCAACACGAATCCGAAGGTAGATCCTGTAAAACAACCACTGAAAAGCGCAGATCTATAAAGAAAGATTCGAAATCCTAAGCTCAAAATCAAACACAAAACGATCACATAAAGGTGGATACAGATGAATGGGAGGATCCACGACCTTCTGAAGGTGCGAAGGCGGAAAACGAACAAAGACGGAGGTGAACGGAGCTTTTCCGGCGAGAGTAGAGGCGGTCTTCACGTTCAGGTGAGACTCCTTTTGCTATTTCTTATGGTTAAGTGCTTGTTTGGACCAAAACCCATTTTTCGTAATAGTGATTTTCTTTGGTTTCTCCGTCGGTTCATTTTGTTGGTCAAACATGTAAGTTTTTTTTCTAAATGAAGACATAATCAATAAATCTTAAGTTTTTCTTCTTTTTTTGAATTTTGATTGTGTTTTATTTGATTGTTTCTTGATTCGGATTCAGATCTCAATTGGATAATATCTCTCCGGTAATATCCTTTTGTACAAGCATGTATTTAGTTTTGTTTTTCTGTATTATCAGGCAAGGTAAGTTGTGGAGGAGCTAGGAATTGTGATTAAGGTTTATTTTATTATTATACGAAATTGTATATTAAAGTTATTTTCTCATTACGCAGTTGTAACGATTGGCAAGTAAAAAGATGCAATGGAGATTTATGCTGAAACTACGCATTCCAATGGGAAACAAACTTTGAAGCATTCTAAATCTGAAATTGAAGTAAAAAGATCAAGTGAATCCTCCATCTATTTCTTTGATGTTTAGAAGTTTTGTCTTCTTTTCTTACGGTAACCAACTTTTTATGGTTCTGTTTTCATAGTTTCAAGTTAATTTTTTGACACAATTTCGAGTCAGGTACGTTTTTGCGGTTTCGGTATTGATTTTAAATACTAGCATACAATATTATGAAGCTAAATGGTTGAACGTTTACCCGTTAAAAATGCATAAAAATACGGCTTTTAGTCTTGCTCGCAAGGTGTTCGATAGAAGGCTTTAACCAATTTCATTCAACGAAGTTTCTTTTCCTTTTTCGCTTCTGTTTCTTATTGATTGTTTCACTTGCTGAACTTGTGAACGTGAAGGAAGAAAGGACTTGTTGTTCTGTGGTGTGTGTTTAGTTTTGTGGTTACTGACAAACTATAATAATAATCCAAACACGTTTCAAATGGATCTAAACATATGAATAACTTTCCTAAAAATTATATGTGGCTTCTTCTACATTCTAATTTCATGTCCTAATTTTAAAATTTATGTCATTTAATGTTATTGTTGTTGTATCATTTGACCAAATTTAAGGTTAATGTCCCTATTTTCCAAGATAATATTTTTTAAACAAAATTTAAATGTATGGCTCACGTGCATCTTAACTGACAATTTTTTAATTCAATATGGCTTAAGTCATTCTGATATGCTGCTATACGTCTCATAAAGTTATAAATTGCAGATTTTTCTTTGTTAAAGCTGGAATGGTGGGTGGCTACTCATCAACTTATCCATTCTTGCCATTAGCATTCAAGATGGTACTTTGATCAAGTCAGTGATTCTCTACCAGCTATTATGTGCAGTAATCTCAAAAACTTTCATAACTTTCTTTCGTTGATTGAAAAAACTCTATTTTGTGTTTCTGATTTTTCGTAATTTCTACTAACTTGTTCCAGTCTATGCATTACCTTTCTGCACTAGGGGTAGAACCACCCATCCTAGAAATTCCACTAACTACACTAATATGATTCAATTTGTATATCATTCATGCATTCCTTTTACTTTTAGCATACATGTATCTCTTATAATATCTTAGATCCATAGTATATGTTTTCCATTAATCACTAATGAACAATGCATATCATTGCTTCTTAATGCTTTAAATAATACTATTGTTTACTTTTGGTTAAACTCGCAATTCTAGTTTATTTTTCATTTCTGCTAGACTTTAACTTGTGGTTAAACTCGCAATTTGTTGCAGGTTTCGCTATAATATCTGGAATGCTGGTGACAACTAGCCTCATGTCACTAGTCATCGCTTTGTATTGGGAGAAGAATTTATTGATATATGCATGCTTTATGCTATGTTTTGGCGTTGTAGAGGTTGCATATCTTTCAGCAAGTGTGCTGCAATTTCCCAGGGGAGCTTGGTATCAAGTTGTTCTTTTGATAGTGTCGATGACATTTTACTGTGGTTGTGTATTGTGCAGGCCCTGTTTCTTTATAAGATTGGCTGTGTATTTATTGATATTTATTATTTGTCCAAGTTTGGGGTATTGGTTTTAGAACATTTATGTATTTTATTGATATATTTATTATTTGCATTCTCAAGTAAAGAAAAATAATGAAAGTTTGAGTATTCTTTTTTTTTACATATTTACAATATATTGCGGAGGTCAAAAACCCCCACAAATTGGCTAAAAAGTCCCGCAAATCAGCCGCGTTTTTTAGTGAAAGTAGGCCTAAGAAAGCGTTTTTCTGGAAAAAGCGCTGCTATAGGGGATGCTACGAGAGCGCTTTTCTAGAAAAAGCGCTGCTATAGAGGAGGCTACAAAAGCGCTTTTCTGGAAAAAGCGCTGCTATAGGCGAGGCTACGAGAGCGCTTTTGGCGTACCAAAAAGCGCTGTGTTTACCTATGGCAGCGCTGGCTATGGCAGCGCTTTTAAGCGCTCTAATAGCCCAAAAAAAACGCTGTAAAAGCTGCTGTTTGGCATAGTGAAGCAAGCCATGCACATAGTCATATAAACAAGTTTCATGTCATTGAACAAATAGTCCTTAAAACCCACCAAGATCTGCACAGTAAATTCTAGAAAATTATCAGAAATTATAATAAAATATAAGCTTCCATATACTTAAATCATTTTTCAAATTTATAATGGATGCCTCAAAACAATATGCTAGTGTAAGTTATAATGCAACAAATATAATGACTACACAAATCAATTTTGAGGTATCATGAAGCAAACTGAATGAAAAACACTAATCATAGTATTTTAGTTTTTTAGAATTCTCGTATGATCATCATAAATCATGCTATTATGTGATCCTCTATGGTCGCAACCAACAAAATTGATAATATGTATTTTCTCCAAGGTCCCTTTTTCCCTCTATTAGTTAGGAAAATATTTAGTTTATTACAAGTGTTTTATGGGCTTAACCAACAGTTTCGAGATTCATTGCCATTATAAGATGAAGATAAGCGTCCAAGTTATAGCCCCTTGAAACAAGAATGAAACATTATAAACTGAATCATGGAGAGGCATATTTAAATATGAAAACAAACTCACCCCGATTTTGACTAGAAAAACCCTCTTTAACTAGATTCGGATCTAGGTTATGATTTCCAACGATTTTTAAAGATGGGTACGAGGTGGGTAATGGAGACACAAATTCCCATCTTGAACATGTCTCGTTAATAACTTGGAATATTTTATTTTTGAAAATTTATAATATTAATTATTTGGTTAATAGATTGATATATTGGTTTGTACTTTTAATATTTAAAATATTTGAATTGTATGTTAGAAATACTCATATCGTACAAAAGATATACTTTATAATATAAATGTATCGATTATTCATCATATTTAAATAAAAATTTCAACTATGCATTTCAATGTAAAATGAATTATAATAAGTTTCTATATGAAGAGTAATGGATTATTATTTTTTAATTTATAGGCCTACGTGCCTTTAGAAAAAACAATAACAAAATTCTTCCGCTAAGGCCTAATTCTCTGTCTTTAGCAGTTTGGACCTTGGGAAAACTCTACATACCATACAAATTTCCTCCTAGATATCTCTAGCAAAAATGTTCCCTATAATGACACAATCAATATGTTACATACAAGCCTCCTATACATATACCTCGTCTTCCTACTGAGTTTGCACATCAGGTATGTGCACCTTAGGCATCTCCACCTCACATGCATAAACTTCGTACTCCTAAGGTTGAGGTTATAACTAAATTCGTTTGTCTTTGTTGACGCATACCTTATGTACACGCACCTTCCTAGAAGAGGCAGTAACGACGTTCATGTCAGTTACTAATGAAAAAGAACAAAGCAAAAGATTTGATAACCGGATACAAGAGTGGCCCTGAGCACGGGCTCGTGGGTCGGGAGCTCAGGGTCCATAATTTTAGGGGTACCAAATTTATTTTTACCTTTATAAATATTAAAAAAAAAATTCTAATATAAAAATATTTGCTAGAATTTTATTTTTAAAAAATACTGACTAACAAAATTATAGGGGCATTACAATGTCAAAATTAATAAAAGAATGTAATTTCTCATAAATAAAATATAGAGTAAAATAAAATCAATTAATTCTCCTAAAATAAAATCAATTAATATTATATCTATAATTTTAGCGACTAAAGAGTTTAATTGAGACACTAAAATTAAAAATATATTATAAAATTAAGTGAGATAAGTGAGATAAGATTAAGTGAGATAAGTAGTATATGCAACATATTAATTCAAGCTGTATGAATAAAATTTGGAAAGCTTTTATTAAATATTTTTTAGGGCAATTAAGTGAAATAAGTGAGATAAGATTAAGTGAGATAAGTGAAATAAGTAGTATATGCAACATATTAATTTAAACTGCTAACATATTTATCTGTATTTATCTTAGAGACAATGTGAAAGGTTTAACTATTAAACCATTGTTACAAACACGTTGGGAAAGTCATGTGAATAGTATATATGCAATTAAATCTCAAACTTCAGATGTAAGAGAAACACTACTTAAACTAGATGAACAAGATAATGATCTCAAAATTAAGAGTGAAGTTGAATCTTTAGCAACTCATGCAATTGGAAACTTTGAATTTTTAGTAGCTATGATTATTTGGTTTGAATTATTAACTGGTGTTAATGAAATTAGCAAAAGTTTGCAAAAAAAAAATACATGCGTATTGATGAGGTTATAGAACTAGTAAAAGGTTTGATCAAATATTTATTGGAAACTTTGAATTTTTAGTAGCTATGATTATTTGGTTTGAATTATTAACTGGTGTTAATGAAATTAGCAAAAGTTTGCAAAAAAAAATACATGCGTATTGATGAGGTTATAGAACTAGTAAAAGGTTTGATCAAATATTTGAAAAAATATAGAGAATATGGATTTGTAAATGCTAAGGCTAGTGCTAAAGAAGGTTTCAATTAAAACTATAAAACAAATATTTAAATAAAGTAGAAAAAAAAACAGGGTTTTGATTGAGTGTGGTAAGCCTGGAGACCATATGATGTGCCTGCAATCCTCATACGTTGGATCCTGGATGCTGACGATCAGAAGGCTGATGACAGGTGGGTGCACGATGGTCCTTTGTTGTCTGGACACGTCAGATCTACAGCCATAAAAAACGTAAGAAAAATTGTCAAAATAATGTTGAGAGTGGGGATCGAACCCAACTCTCTTACTTCCTCACGTACCCTTATTGCCAACTGGGCTGCACATTCAATTTGTATCATAAACAAGTAAAACAATATATATAAAAACAAAATGAAAACTAATGAAAAAAAGGGTACGCGTGGGCCCAGAGAATGTTGACTGGCCAGTGAATCAGCGACACACGCGCATAGAGAGAATGAGAATCGTTGACTGGCTAATGGGAGCACGCCACGCGTAGAGAGAGGGCTCAGGCATTGACTAGCCAATAGCGAGACGGAAAAGTGGCCTGCGTGGAAGTCAAGGGGTCCCATGCGCTACTGTTCATCTTCTTCTTCGCAATACCTGCAGATTTAGCCATCCTTTTTGCTGCGGATTTAGTTATGCTTTTTCCTGCGAATTTTGCTTCGAGTTTTTCATCTTTGAACCTGCAAATTTGAAACACCACAAACACGAACCTAACAATGCTAAAAGGTGCCCAGATCCACTAAATTGATGGTTGTGAACTCAATGGTGCTAGTAGTTTTGATTAAAAAGGCTTGTAACTATGAGAACGATGAACTCCATTGTTGATGCCCTAGCCATGGTGAAACTTTCTACAGGCGTCAAAGCTTTAATGTAATGATTCTAATCCTTACTAAACATCACTGTAAACACGTTAGTGGCACCATATCACATTAAAACTCGGTCATGCATGGTTTACGAAATTTTGAAACATGAATGAATATGAACAAATGCAATACATATATTAACGTGTTATGGGACTCAAACCTTGGGCTATTCTTACCTTTGGACGCTCAAAAAAGAGATTGGTGCAATCGGTTTGGATGGAAAGAGGCTGCAATAACAATTTTCGCTTGCCCTAGTTTCCTTGATTTTTCTCTTCTTGTAAACCCTATTCTCCTTCTCTGATTTTTCGTCCCCTCCTGGCTGCATATATTGTAGGTATATATAGGAGCACTCTAGGTCAAATAATGGGCTTGAATATTGAGTTTTTGGATCACTTGGAATTTTGGAAAAAATATGCATGAAATATTTCTATATTTGGATTTTTTTTAATCCAATCTTGTATCAATCACTCTTGCACGAATTTTGGATTAATATTTGATGATTTGATGATTGGAAAATAAATCCTATGATTTAAATATATTCATCTTATATTTTATTTATTTTATTTAACATTTAAATGAATGAAAATTCACATAAATATAAATAAAATTCATAAAAATAAGATAATATATGTAGACCTTGAATTAACCCATGGATAAGCTTAGAATCCAAAAATTAGGCCCATTAATTCAAAAGATCATTTTTGCTCATATTGGCTTGCATGCATTTTCCCAAAATAACCCAACTTTAGCAATGCGTATCTCTCTCAATTTTAACCCTATGAAGGTGTTATTGATCATTTTAGAAAGCTCAAAATGTCCTCTAAAATCTCCTTTTGGTTTCATCTCAATTGAGTTTACCATGCTCAAGTTATGAGCTTTGACCCAAAAGTTGTTTTGTTGACTTTCAAAAATGACCTATAACCTTTTGATCCATATCTCTCAAATGAAGCATTTTTAGACTTGGCCTGTGAGAGACAAAGTTGTAGAGAATTCAATTTCCTTCAAAATGAGCTTTGGATGGGAAATTTCTGATGTTCCATGTGGAAGTTATGGCTAGTCAAAGTTTAGTTGACTTTAGGTCAAAAAAACCCTAATTTAGAAACTTTAGGTTTTGTTGATTTCTGAACTTTCCTTGATGAATCATGATCAATCCTTGATCAAATGATGAATGCTACTTCAAAATGTTCCTGTTGACCAAAAATCAGGAATTTTGGTTGTACTTTGACCACAGTTGACTTCTAGGTCAAACTAGTCGACTGTTGACTATCTGAGCAATTGACTAAGCAATCTTGGGAATTTGAAGCTTGAAAAATGGCATGAGGACCCTTTGAAGCATATGAGAGGACATGGGATCCATTTGAGGTCTTAGAACTTTATTTGATCTCGAGAAAAACAAAACCCTAGTTGTGGGTTGATTGCTTAGGAGATAAGTAAGTGTGCCCAATTCTTGCATATGCTTGATTAACTGAAGATCATATGAGTCAAGATATATTGAAATATGATGGGAAAATTTTGGGGTATGACAGACCGCTCCCGGATGGACACCTGAAAGTATCAAATGATGTTGTATTAGATCATGATGCGTTGCTACCTGTACCTGACATGGTCTCAGAGACAACATTGCTGCGAGATAGGGTCATTTGTTGCATGGCCCTCGGAACTCATTTTCATTGATGATGAGGTATGTTGCAAACCATTATGAATAATTTAGTTTTCAAATGTCAATTCTGAACCGTTACGTTAATTATTTTTTACATGATAATTTTAGACTCCTACAAAACCCGCAATTAAGGGTAAAGGGATTTTACAGCACGACGAGTCTGTTGCATCACTAAAAGAGGTACATTTAAAGTGTTAATTATATGATCTGAATCTAAAACTGCATGATTTTATAATTTAGCTAAGTTAGATCATTTTTAGGTATCTGCTCAAGGGTCACAACAAGTGAGCCAGCAAACTCGTAGCGTACCGCCCAAGGAAAAGGAAAAGGGTCTTCCGAAGGCCGTGGCAAAAAGAGGTGCTTTTGTGCCTCGATACCGACAGGCGCTTGAAACACATGTGGATATGTCAAATTTGACGACATGTGCTATTCGTGAAATTAATATGGATGAAGCTATCTTTGGTTTTGAATTCAACGAACAAGTTGCACTAGAGGACATGGAAGAGATTTTTAAGCATGAACAATTAGGCGTCTGTAATATTCACTCATACATCCGGTAATTCGATAAATATATTATTTAATTAGTTGAACAATTTATTTACACATTTCAATTAAAATAGTCTAATGTTTATTATGTTTTTATTTAAGGTTGTTGTATGACAAAATGATGAGCGGGACTGAATTGTCAAACAGATTCCATTTCGTGTCTTCCTCCCATGTCAGTGGAGCGACAATTGATAGGAAACCGGATTCAGTTAGACAGCGCTTAGTCGTGAGATTCATGGCCACCGACAATACATAAAGCTTGTATCTTTGGGCGTATAATACTCAACCAATAGGGTTAGTTTTTTAGTCTTAGTTCATCTAATCTTTGTTTCTTTTACGTAGCAAAATTTTCATATAAACTTTTGTTTTAATTTATAGAACACACTGGTTGTTGCTTGCTATTGATCCTATAAAAGAAGTGGTCTATTATCTGAATTCGGTAGATGGTGAGTGGACCAATTATTCGGATATGAAGTCAATTATTGATAGGTAAGTGATTTAGTTCTAAATATTCGTGTATATTTATATATTTAATTATTTATGTGAGATTCATCTAAATATATGTTTTTATTTTGTTAGATCAATACAAGTATTCCGAAGTCAAAGAGATGCACAGGTATCACGGACTAAATCAAAAAACATTACTTGGATCAAAGTGTAGGTACATTAATTTTCACAATTTTACTTATAATAGTTATGCTACTTGATAAAACAAGACAACTATAAAATCTTATTTTGTTTTTCTATGTAGTGTCCGCAACAGCGAAACAGTACAGATTGCGGATACTTTGTTTTGAGGTTTTTGAAAGAAATCCTTCAAATGAATCAATTAGAGATTCCAATCACGGTATGGATTTATAACTTAGGATAATTTCTTATAATTTATTACATTTAACTAAATCAAGCATATTATGTTTTTGCTATGTAGTACTTTGATGAATTTTATTCTGCTTCTTACACGAAACTTAAGTTGGAAGAAATCAAAGAGGAATTGTGTCAATTTTATATTCAGCAAAGAATCATATAGGTATGAATACATTATTGTGTGAAAAGTGTTATGAATACATTATTGTGTGACAGATTTCGATAATGACTTTGTGTTGGAGCCTTTAATTGTGTTTGAGCAAAGTTAGTTTAGTTGACCGTGTTGTTCTGTTCATACTTTGTAGGACCAAAACCGTCCGCTCGTCGGATTTTGAGAATTTCGGACTTATTCTGATTTAGTTATGTTAGAGATGATTTAGATATATGTATCTGTTGCAAACATATGTGAATTGAACTATATTGGTGTATATAGTTTATTTTGGATTATAATGGTATTATGTTGGTATATAATGTCTTACATACGGGTTTTTGTTGAAATAAAGGTTTTTGTTGAATTACAGGTTTAGGGATTATTTCCAAAAATATTACAGGATGAAAATAAAAATAAATTACAGGTCGAACTGGGAGGCTTAAATTACAGGTTGCACTTTAAAATATTGAAATAACTGGCTTAGACTTTTCCGTTCACGTACATCTTCCATTAGGTCATGTACATAACATTGCATTCATTCATTGGTATGGTATCATGAGTTCCCATTAATCAGAACTACTCTCCATCAAGATTGTATGATCTTATACGCAGGGTGAACAGATAAAATTCAAGATCCTTGATCAGCTTCAAACATAGATCGTCATGATGATTTGGCCTATTTGAACTTACTTGTGTTATAAGTAATTAGTTTGAAGTTGATAAAACTGAGAGATGAAAGGTGGTCTGATTTTAATATGTGGAAACATTTATTCAAGAGACGATCTAATAATATGGATGCGATTTGGTTCAAGACTTCCCAAAAGGATTGGATTCATTTGTAATTTGTAAAGTTTGAAATTATTTGGATGTTCTTGAAGAAGAAAGCCATCAAAGTACAAGATCAAAATTACAAGTACAAACCTCATTACAAACATGGCATTCAAATACCAAAACTATATTACATCAGGGAAAGGCATAAAAAATACACATTTCAACCAAAGTTAACATGTTATCTTTTGGCTCGTGCTATCTAGTTCCACGTCATCTTCATTCTGACCTCGCCACATAACTAACTTCAAATGCATCATCTTTGTTCCCGTCTCCAATACTGCTTCCATATATGGTCCTCATGTGCCACATCTTGCCAAACCATCCAACTTGCTACCAATTCAGCAGCCCTGCATATACACAAAACCACACATCAGTCCCATTGAATACAACACAGTTCACAAACTCAATCAAATAAACCAAAAATTTCTCTTAACCATTCAATTCCGAGTTTCCTATTTATTCATCAAAGCTAACCACAAATAACTCCTAAACCTTTCCCTTAACTTCCTATATCAGTTAACATAACCAGTCCCTGCATAATATACTCAACAACCAAATCCCTATGGCTCCATTTCAAACTCAATAATTTTCCATGATCCTGCCAACAGCCACTAATCCTTTACAAAATTTCTAACACATTGACAATTTTCTCTTCATAATTTTCTAGTTCTGCTAACAGTTACTAACAAGCCCTATTGACATATTTTCTAACCTTTTCCTAACTAAACCAACCGCTAACTGTCAATTCAGTTTCACCCTAACTTCTAACAAGTCCTAAACTCTCCCTTCACTTTTGTAACTAACATTTCCACTTATAACAGAATTAACCACCCTACAACAGCTTGTAACTAACTTCTACAAATTAAACTAACAGATAACAGAAGAATCTGGATGATAACTAACCTCAAACCAACTTCAATCCTCACCATTCCTTTGATAATTGAGATTCGAATCCAATGGCTCTGGGCTCTCCACTTTGTAACTGATTCCTAACTAACTTCTTCTCCATCAATCTCTATTTAAACAAACCTCCACCCAATTCAAAGCTCTCTCCACCATTTTCTCCAGAAATCATCATCTTCACCACCTCTCTTCCACTCTTCCATTTTCACTATCACCATTCATCATCTTTTCCACCTTCACTCAGCTTCTTAACCTTCTCCACAATTCACCTTCATCATCATCAAGCTTCATTCTCCAACCTTCAAATCACACAAATTCTCCAGAAAAGACCACACTCAAATCTCCTCAATCCCCAACTCCAAACTCATCCTCACGCAACAACTTCAATCACCATGGATTCTCTTCATCTCTCAATCTCCTTCCAATCATCATCGTCTTCAATTCTCCCTGCATCATCATCACAGCCTCACCAATAATCAATCTTCATTTTCTTCATCTTCAATTATAGAAGAGTAGAATTAGAGAGTATCAACAGAAATGAAAAAAGAATAGAAAGAAATTGAAACGAGGAAAGAAGAAAGTGCACAAGAAGAAGAATGATAAAGCGTGAAATCAAGATTACCTGAAAAAGCTATCTGCTTGTTGCGTTTATTTCGCACAAGCTTGCATCGGATCCTCTTCCCCGGCTTTCTCTTCAATTCGCGTGTGTTCGTCACTCCAGGTAAGTCATTTCCTCCTTGCTTCAGTGCTATACGAACTCTGTTAAATCGAGATCCTTCGGCTTGATCCTTCACTACTCCGCTATCTTCATTCAACCGATTCTTAGTGTGTTTCGATTCGATTTCGTTTAGTTTAGAGTGAGCGGCAGATGAGATTGAAAGAGGAGGACATAGGCTCACGGCGGCATTCAAATGCTCGCTGGAGAAGAGGATGCTATGCCGTCGTTTGTGCGCCGTTGTTAGTATGAGAGATGAGAGACGAAGAAGAGCGTGAGTGCTCTGAGATTGAAGAAGAATTGGGAACGACACTTCTCAACCCTATCCCTTTTTTTTCATTTTTCTTTTAATTAACATTAATATTAAATAGATATGATTATAATTAGTTAGGACTAATTAGGATTAATTGGACTAATATGAATGATAATTGAATAATCAATCTGGATCATTAAGCTTGGGCCAACGAATTGATATTCACACCACCTCTGAGCCCATAACACTTTTTTGACAAACTTGAAAACTCAACAAAAACGCCCTTGGGCCTATCCACCTGGGCCTGCGCCCCTTTGCTAGTTCACACCTAATTTCCAGTTTTCACCTCCATGATCATTATTTTTCTTCTTAGAATTTGTTAGACTTTTAATACAATTTTTGACATATAAAAATGGTCACATAAGAATATTAGTTTTAGGCTATTTGTTTTAGTCTTTTACTTGATTTGCAATTCAATTTCTCCCATAAAAATCAATAAAAATAGTAGTATTTTTAGTCCACTTTTACTATATTTTCTACTTGTTCTTTTTCATGCTCTTATGCTATTTTCGTATATTCCATTGTTTGCTTTATTTTTCATATTCTTTTATTCCTAACCTTAGGTAGAAACCATGATAACATTAGGTAGAAATTCCCTTCATACTTAGGCTAGTTTCTTTTTCTTTTCAACTTTAAAACACCTAACAACTATCCAAATTAAATCCCACAAAAAAATACCAAGAAAATACTAAAAGTCATTAATAAAAAAGTGAAAATCATTAAATAGGGAATGGAAGCTTGAATCTCCCTTGCTTAAGGGAATCATTCGAGTGCTTGGATCTCCCTTGCTTAAGGGAACCATTCGAGCGTAAGTTCCCAATTTCTAAAAAACACAAACCAAAGAGCAACTCGAGTCTCCCTTGCTTTAGGGTTCCACTCGAAACGCTCAGAATCTCTTCTTCATCTCGCCTCCGAGGCATTCTTTCCCTTAATCGGACATGTTGCTTCCTTTCGATCGCAGACTGGTAACGCATAAGACTCCACTCAACGAGCTGTTATCCTGACGCTAGATTGCGAATGTAACTCCGTCCACTAAAAAACACAAAAATATGTGATCCGAACTACGGCGCTCTGATTCATGAAAAGGATACGTAGGCATTAGGCCGCGGGGCCTAAGCGAGCACAACTATTTATAAACCCTGTTTTCCCCGTGTTTCTTTTCTTTCATTTGCATACATTCCCTTAGTAATTAAGCTTTAGAGTTATACACCCTTTAGATAGCAACAAACATAGGTGGATACCATCGAGTACGATGGGCGTGAGGGGTGCTAGCACCTTCCCCTTGCGCAACCGACTTCCGTACCCTACCTCTGGTCGTAAGACCTCGCTCTTATTCGTTTTAGGTTTGCTGACGTTCCTTTCCTTTTAGGATAGATATGTTAGTGGCAACTCTGTTGTTCATATTTCGCGAGCGTGCGACAGCTGGCGACTCTGCTGGGGACGTCAGACCTATTGCGGGTCCGTACTAAGCAAGTCGATCTTAGCCTTTGTTTGTTGTTTGTTTTTTGGGTGTGCTTATATATTGTTTATGTTTTGCCTCATTTGTTTTATGCTTGCATATCAAGTCTATTTACTGCTTGCATATCATGTTTATTTTCTCGCATCCTGGACTATATTATGGGTGTAACAGCCCGGTTTTATTAGATATTTTATTTATTAGCTTATTTGTGTGTTTTATTAATTATTTGTTTATTTAATTATTATGTGGCATTACTAATTAATTGAAATATCTAATTATATGCATATTTGTGTTTTATGGTTTAATTAGGTTATTAGTAGTATACTATGTATTGGGCCTAATTAATAATTGGATGGGTGGGTAATAACATAACTAAGCCCATTAAGAGAAAGATAGTAAGAAGAGGAAAACTAGGGTTTTAGAGATAACACAATTTGGGGGAAAGGAAGAGAAAGAAGAGAAGAGAGGAGAAAGAACATAGAAGAGAAGAAGAAGGAAATTGTAGATTTCTTGAAGAGGGTGGATTTAAGAGTTAGAGGTAAGGGTTTGAATACAAGTTCTTATAGACTATATGATTGGGTAATGTGTGTTGTTGTGATTATCTCTTCATCTTTGCAATTTCATGGAAACATAGAAAAGTTAGGGTTTATGAACAAATGCATGAGTTGATGATTTGGACTGTGTTTTAATTGATGTTTGATGATGTTATGATGTTAGAAGGCCCATAAATGTGTGCTATATTTGTGGTTATAACATGTATTCTATTGTTGTTCACGATGGTTGGTGTTTTCAGTTGATTTGGGTTGAGTTTAAGGGTTTTGGGATGAAATTCGCATGCTGTTTTCTGAGATTTGGGATTTTCTGAAATCGCCAGTTCGCGCTGCAAACTATTGTTCGAGCCGCGAACTGCTTGGCAGAAACTCAGGAATATTTGATTCACTCAGTTCGCGCCGCGAACTTTGTTGGCGCCGCGAACCCTGTTTTACAGAACTTTTTCCAAACTTTGAAAGGCCATAACTTTTGACCCGTAACTCCGTTTTATGTGCCGTTCGAAGCGTTAGGAAGCTAATGAGATTGTCTATATGATAGAATATAATGGATTAACACTTGTTTTATAAATTATGATGATAATTGAGAATAACATTTACCTATATGTGTATGTTATGGATGAATTGTGCATGATCAATGTTCATGGATGTATTATGTGATATGATAACCGTGAATTATGTGATTGAATTCTAAATGCTAGTTGATGTGGAATAGTTTAAATTGGATGTTAATATATGGATAACATGTGATTACTTATGTGTGTATTATGAATTAAGACTTGTGGTTAATATTCATATATGTGTTAAATGATGTGATATCCATGATATGTTGGAATGAATATAAATATACATTTATATGTACTATTTTCATGTGTCTTGTTGATAATGATCATTTAAAGGTGTATGTATTGAGATGTGGATTGAATACATGTAAATGCTTTTATATGCGTTACGTTTTGGTATGTAATGAATAGCAACTATTGGTAAGATGTGTGGTAATATATTCATGATGATTGTGACTGGATATATGATGGTTGTTATGCCTTGTTGTAATTGTTAATTGTGTTGTGAATGTTGTGTACAATTGGCGGATAATTCATAGAGTTGGATTATGGTGATATGCGGTAAGTTAAGATTGATGAGATAATCTTAATTGCATAAATTGTTGGTATTTGTACATACATTCATAGCATGGTCGGCTTTATGGTGGAAGCGGTGAAACTTGGGTTCACATGGTAAGAGACGTTGATCCTTGAATGGAAATAGGCGTAGAAGACGTGATCCTTAATTGGAGATAGGCGTATTGGCTTTGATCTTGTCCGGATCGGGAGCGTGGCTTGGATTCTAAACATTGAATCGGAAAGCGGTGAAACATTGGATTCACATTGGGTACCACATGCATTGAGTCACATTTGTTGCATTTCGAGTCACATTGTGTGTTATGTGATTGTCTTGTATACTTGTGATTTGTTTTGGAGTGATGATTGGTATATGATATGTGAATTGCTTAATTGAGAAGTGTGATGAATAGTAAAATGTATGCTTGTTATGTTTACATTTCCCATTATTATGTTTTCTATAAGAAGTTGAATTCTCACCCTTCTCTTTGAATGTTATCCTTCGTTGATAACGTGCAGGTTCCGACGAGTAGTAGCTTGTCCGAGGATTTAGCCGAGGAGCTCCTGAGTTTGTTATTGGATTAGGTAGCGAGTCATATGCTCTGATCATGTAACACTTGGGGGGATTTTATTTAGACTTATGCTTATGTTTGGATATTGCTATTCTCTATGTTTTGTTGGATATTCAGATGTATTTGTTTGAGATCTCGGATATGTTGTTTAAGGCTATGTGGCCAAGATTGTGGATTTAAATGTTAATTCGAATTTGGTAGATGAATATAGTATGGGATATATTCATTGAAATTTTAATAGCAATTCAATTGTTTTCCACAAGCGTTTATGCATAATGTATGAAAGCATGAGATATACATTTGTGTTACAAATATGATCTTTGCATATTAAGAATATTGGATGTTTTATTTTAGGTTTTCATTGTGATGAAAATAACATGTGACGCCCTTTTTCCTTTATGCATGCTTACTCTGCTTGATTGTATGATATATTTGGGGTTAGAAAAGGGGTGTTACATTAGTGGTATCAGAGCCTGGTCGACCAGTTGGTCAGAGTCGTTAATGTCTTTATTTCCGTTGTATTAGATTTGTGTGTCTGACACAATCGATACTGTTTGTTTGTCGGTCGCTGGATGTCTTAGGACAATGGCTGCAGGAAGGAATGTTGACATTAATGTTGAGGCGGTGATGAGGTGGACTGGTGCGATTGGACAAGTGCCGCAAGAGAATTCCGGTTATGGAGGAAAGGATGAGTTATGTGCTTTTGGAGACTTCCTAAGGTGCAATCTGCCGACTTTTGAAGGAAAGTATGGACCGGACAAAGCACATGCATGGATGAGAGAAATGGAAAGGATTTTTCAAATCATGATTTGTACGGATGTACAGAAGGTGCAGTTGGGTACTCACATGTTGACGAAAGGAGCTGACGATTGGTGGAGTAATACAGTGCAGAGATTTGAAAGAGAAGGTATTGAAGTCACTTGGACTCTTTTTCGTGATGAATTTTTGGAAAAATATTTTCCAGAAGATGTGCGTGGGAAGAAAGAAGTGGAGTTTCTAAAGTTGAAACGAGGAAGAGGACAATCCAGTAGGAGACTGTATGATATCAAGAGGAAACAATCTGGTTTTGGCAAGAAGCTAAGTGGGGGAGGGACTCCTACTCCACTTAAGTGTTTCAGATGTGGTGTTGAAGGTCATCGTGCTGCTGAGTGTAAGAAAGAGGTTACTACTTGTTTCAAGTGTAGCAGGCCAGGCCACATAGCTGCTAACTGTGGAGAGCAAGGTCACATTAGTACCAAGTGTGACAAACCGAAGAAGGAACAAGCGAAGGGAAAAGTACTTGCGTTGTCTGGTGCTAAGACCACTACTAAGGATAAGCTAATCTGAGGTACATGTTTTATTATTGATAGTGGTGCAACGTATTCATTTATTTCTTTGGATTGTGCTAAGAGGTTGAATCTTGTGTCACCTGATATGCATGGAAGTATGGTTATTGATACACCTGCTATGGGTTTTGTTTCAACTTCTTATGTGTGTTTGAATTGTCTGTTGAGTATCTTTGGTAGAGATTTTGAGAATTGATTTAGTTAATTTTTGTTAGAGCAAGTTGATGAGAATTTTGGTACAAATTGTTTGGAGTTGAAGCAAGTAATTGTAATCTTAAGAAGAATTTTGGATCTTGGTGTTTTAAGTAATTTCGAGTGCGAGTTCCGAAGGAACACTATTATGGTTTAGTAACGATGGTTTATGTTTCATTATGATTTTCGACTGTCTATTGACAAATTGAGGACTTGATCACCCTTAATCTATTGTTGATAGAAAACGAGATCGTATTGGACGTGATAAACTTATCTTGCTAACTTGGTATTTTGTAAAGCGACTAAGGAGAGGTTGAAGAGTCGAGTTGAGGAGTTGTTGAGAAGAGGTTCATTTGTCTAAGTGTATGGTCATAGATTTGCACTTGTTTTGTCGAGTAAGAAGAAGGAATGTCCTAATGAGGTAATGTTTTGAGGATGTTTTGATTCTAAGAGTGGCGATGATCATGCTGAGCATTTGAGAATTGTGTTGTCGGTGTTGAAAGAGAAGAGGTTGTTTGCTAAGCTTTCTAAGTGCGAATTTTAGTTAAATGAAGTGAGTTTTCTTGGCCATGTGATCTCTAGTGGAGGTATTTCTGTTGACCCGTCGAAGATTAAAGCTATATCTCAATGGGAAGCTCCTAAGTCTGTTTCTGAGATTAGAAGTTTTCTTGGTTTGGCTGGTTATTATAGGAAGTTCATTGAGGGATTTTCTAAGTTATCTTTGCCGTTGACGTTGTTGACTAGGAAAAGTCAAGCTTTCATTTGGACTTCGCAATGTGAAGCGAATTTTCAAGAGCTTAAGAGAAGGCTGACTTCTGCTCCTATTTTGATTTTGCCGGATCCGTTGGAACCGTTTGTAATGTATTGTGATGCTTTATTGTTGGTTTTGGGTGGTGTTTTGAGAAAAAGGGAAAGTGGTAGCTTATGCTTCAAGGAAACTTAAAGTTCATGAGAGAAATTATCCGACGCATGATTTAGAGTTGGCCGCCGTCGTGTTTGTTTTAAAACTTTTGAGGCATTTTTGTTTGGATCGAGAATTAAGGCACGTAGTGACTACAAGAGTTGAGAATGAAGTAAAGAAGATGATTAGATTCTTGAGAGATTATGATTTTAGTTTGAACTACCATTCTGGAAGAGCGAATGTTGTAGCCGATGCATTGAGTAGGAAATCATTGCATATTTCTATGTGGAGGATTCAAGAGTTGAAAATCGTTGGAACAATCTAGAGAGTTGAGTTTGGTTGTGAAGCGACGTCTTCTTGCGTTAAGATTAGTATGTTCAAGCCTGCGTCTGGTGTTCTTAACGAGATTAGAGAGAGTCAGAAATTGGATTGCAATTGGTTAACGAGATGACATTGATTAATCAAGGTAAAGGTAATCACTTTCGGATTGACGAGATTAGAGTCATGAAAGGTCGTGATCGAGTTTGCCTTTCTGATACTTCGAAGTTGGATAAGAGAATTTTGAAATGAAGGACATCGTAATGGTTTGAGCATACATCATAATGCTACTAAAATGTAACAAGATTTGAGGAAACTATTTAGTGGTAAAGTATGAAGAAAGATATAGCGGAATTTGTTTATTCATGTTTGACTTGTCAAAAGTCAAAGATTGAGCATCAAAAACTGTTTAGTTGGTACAACAGCTATCTATTCCCGAGTGGAAGTGGGATCATATTTCTACGGATTTTGTTTTGAGTTTTGTCATACCCCAAATTTGTCCTACCCTTTCAATTTTATCTCGCTTAGGCTTATGCATTTCATAATCTCATGTACATACCCTCCACTAGGTCATTTAACATAACATGCACCATTAACCAACAAAATTGGCATTGGGATCAAGGATCTTAAAATTATTAAGGGTTCATAATGATTTTGAGGTGTACATATCAAATAACACGTATTCATCTTGTGCTTCTTGAAGCATTGGACTGTGAAAGCACGGTTTGGATTCGTGGTTACTGTGTACTTCAGGTCAAGGCTTTCCTCTATATTTCAAATATTATCTTCAATAAGGAACTTCATCAAGGCAAAATGGGACCCATGGATTAATTTGCAAGGTGTAAGTGAGAGTATAAGAAGTGGGGAATTTGAATTGGAATTGAAGCACGTGGAGGGAAATATAAATTCAAAGTTCATTTCAAGTTCTTACAAAAGGATCTACTACAAGATCCAAGTCCATGGTTGCACCAAGAGAAGAGTTATACAAAAATACATTGAATTCCTACTTCCTAAAGCCTTTTGTTTCCATCATAATTTCATCAATATAATGTTGCACCATGCCATTGTATCTTGGATTACACAGAAAAAAGGGGAGTTACATATCAATACCTCATCTACACAAGATTCTGTTACAATTCAACTTCATCCATAAAGAGATGTTCTGTTACAAATTCAAATGTTCATACAAAAACCCGAATCCATTACAAATTTCAATTACAAATGCAAAAGAGAAAATCCTGTTCCTAAGCCTATGTCCAATATTCTTTCAAGCTGCATCAGGCTTCATCGTCATTCATTACCGTTCGCCTCTATGAATCTCAAATCCATATTCATCCACAAGCTGCTTCTGTACATCATGATCAGGTTGATTTTCAAGTTTGCTTAGAATCTCTTCATAACCACCAGCCTGCATTACACCAATAACAACATCAAATACCATTCATAATCCCTTAAAATTGTATAAACCCTGCATACAAAGAAACCAAGGCAGCCACAAACCATACATTCAAAACACCTGCTCAATGTTCAGAAAACCATAACAAATCCCTACAGCATCACTACCAAAGTTCTCACAAAATCATACAAAACTAGAGCAAATTTCATACATATAAAGCCATCTCATACATGATGTATACACAGCCCGCAAACTTTCCCTAACCCACATCTACCAAACACTTGCAGCATATTTATACACCAACTGGACATATATTCAAGACAGGCTCCTATCATAAGGCTTACACCAGATTCAGCATCAATAGAAACCATACCTTGCTTCATCATTCACTTGTTTAATGCCATCCCTGCAGCTTTGACACAAGGAAGAGAATACGAGTCAGCAGCCCCGTACCGTGAACCAGAGCAGTCCCGCACAACCATGTACCTCTTCCTAACCTGTATTAACCGAAAGCATACACAAAACACAATCAGGCTCGGCGTAAACCTACTTCAGTCATGCATAATCTATTCATACACAAACATGTCCATCATTGCTAAGATTCATCCATTCATTCAATACACATACCTATCCAAATTTTTCTAAATCACATGGTATTAACCTAGCAGTTACCAAACAGTGTCTCAAACGAGTCCAAACCGAAACAGTTCATAACAGGATTGTAACTCACTGTTGAAGTTAATTCAAAGACAAATCAAAACCTACACCATATGAACTCATTCACATCATGGCTCACATACTACTCACAAGAACATGTCAGGCCTATGTTCAATACAAATGACTCAGCTAGACATGACTTACCTCAAGCTTCCTCGTCTTCACCCATTCGCCATTTGTTCATTAACCCCCGATGCCATGTTCATGAGCCTGCCTTCCGCGGACCTGTGCATAAAAATTCCAAAGCCAGCCCAAGGAAAAAACATGTCTTACATTCAGAATCAAAACGGTTACAAAAAGAAAAGAGAAGAGACTGAAAAATCAGAACAGACTTATGACATTGTTTAGACATACTCTCTGCTTTACCAAGGGTATAAGGGTTTCGTACCAACGATTCAAAGTCTTCTCAAAGTCTTCGTTACCGGAAAATTCGATGATGAATCTGATTCGAACCAAAGCTTGCAAGCCTGTATCAAATTAAAAAGCAGAGTTTCAGAAACCAAAATTACTAACATTGCATAACTAGCATAACTTCCCATTCTAACTTCAATATCTAACTTCCTAGCTGGCTTATAGCAAAACTAACATTTCAGTTCCTAACTAACAACCTGTAACTGTCTTTCATACACTAACAGTTTTTTAAAACTAACTTTCCAAATTTACAACAACCTAATTAACGTGTAACTAACATCCTAACAGAACTCTCAACAAGTTACTAGCTAACCTTTAACAGAGATCCAAACCCAGCCTCACACCTCGATTTACTAACTTCTATTCCTATCAAGCACTCTCAAAATAACTGTTTTCTAACCTAACAGAACTCCCAACAGATTTATAACTTCCCTAACAAACTTCAACTTCATTCTAACTAACTCTGCAATCCATTAATCCTCACCCTTCAATTCATAACAGAATCCTCTCAATCCAAGGGTTCTAAATCACTCTCTAACTGAATCTCTTCAACCTTCTCACCTATATATTCTCCTCTCCCTCCATAATTCAAACTTCAACCATTTTTCTTCACGCCACTTTCTCCATTCTCACTTCATTCATCTTAACCATTTTCATACATTCATTCCATCTTCATCCTCTCACTCTCTGCAACTTCATCACCTTCAATTTCACTCCACACTCTCAATCTTCTCCATTGTTAACATCTCTCTCTGAACCTTCTCTGCACTTTCATTCAATCACCCTCACCACACGCTCTATTCACCATTGAAGAAGCTTCAACCTTTGAAGCTCCATTCAATCGAGCTCAGCCACCATTCACTGCCGTGACTCCTACATACGCCCTCAATCTCACGCAACAACTCAAAGAAATCAAGCAGAAAAAGAGGAAGAAGAAGTGGTAGAAGAAGAAGGCTATGCGGACATCAACAACATCAGAGAAAAATTAAAACTTACTGATTCACAAATCTTGAACATTCGACACTTTCTACACTCTTGATTGAACCTCTTCGACAATTCTTCAACCTCTTTTCGCTGCAACTTCAACAATATGCAACCATTCAATAACAACTTCATCATCGCACCAATCTCAGAGCAAGTAGCTTCAACATTTCGAAGCTTCACCATCTTCACAACTTCATCTTCAAAATCGGCAACAACGATCACAAAACTCGGAAAATCATCAAGCTACACCGAATTCGTTCCTTCACATGACAATCCTCATCAATCTTCATCCGTAGCAGGACGATTTCCAAACCTTCACGTTTCATCTTCATCGTATCCTCACCACTTGCAATAACACTATCACGATTCAGAGGAAGAGAAGATTAAGGAATCAAACAAAACCGGAGAGCAAGAGAGGCGAGATCGTGACGGAGGGAATGGCCGGAATTTTGATCAGAGATCACCGCCGCGGCCATGGGAGAAGAAGAGATGAATTTCAATCGTTGCATCAAGTAAGCCTAATCTCCCCCTTTCTGTCATTTATTTATTTATTTTATTTTTATTTTGTTTTTTGTAAATAAATTTGATTAACAAAATTCTGAAAAAGAGATCAAAGGGCCTTCATGAATTGCTTCCATTCACCCCCCTGTGAGCCCATTTCACACGCTTTTGGCCATTTGATACAAATTCTGAACAAAAAAATAGCTGTTGGGCTTAATTCCAGTGGCCCTGCGCCAGTTTATTAAACTACACCACTATATTCCATTTTCACCCCCCTAACCACATGTTTCTCTTGTTAGATTTTAGCTATTGACATTAGTTTTTTTTTTTTGTTTATTAAATCTCCTTTTGATAAAACCTTTAACACTTTGTTAGATTTTTAGGTGATCATTGACATTAAAAAGCTTATAAAAAATGTTAGTTTAGGCTAACTCTTTTTGGTTAATTAGAATTCAATTTCCTTCACAAAAAACCATAAAAGATAGTAAGAATACCAAAAATAGTAGAATTTTTAGTTTAATTTTGGCATTTAATTTCCTACAAAAAGGTCATAAAAATAATAGCAGTTTTTCTTAGTTTCATTTTTGTACTAATGCTTGAATCGTTTTTGCACTATTTCTATGTTCGTTTTGTATAGTTGTTGTGTGACTTTGTTGCTTAGCTTTTGGCCATATTTTTGGCCTATTTTGTTGGTACCATTTTAATGCTTCTTTTAGAACCTACCCCATGTTAACATTAGGATTTAGACTTGTATAGACAACTTAGATTAGAACGTAGGATTAGTTCCCGTCTTTCATTTTCTTTTTCTTTTCAACTTTTAAAATACTTAATAAATATCGATGAAGATCATACCGTTACTACATTTCATAGTAGGAAAGAAATGATTGGGGCGTAGGCCCCGATGTATGTTCTTTTCTACTTAGCGGAGAAGAAATGATTGAGGTGTGAGGCCTCGGTGTATTTCTTAACCGTTATTTAGAGAAACGATTGTGGCGTAGGCCTCGATGTGCATTCTCTAAATATTCACAAAAGAACTCCTTTTTGTATTTCCTTTACTTAGCGGAGAAGAAATGATTGAGGTGTGAGGCCTCGATGTATTTCTCGACCGCTATTTAGAGAAACGATTGTGGCGTAGGCCTCGATGTGCGTTCTCTAAATATTCAAAAACAAACAAAAACTCTTTTTGGTATGATCTAAGTCACAAATAAATTCCCTTTAAAAAACACCAACCAAAAACACTTAAAACACTAATAAATGGTCAGATTTAAAACAAAAGTAAGGAAGTGATGCGAAGCCTTGTAGTGGGTTTTCGTCATCATGGAATTACCCTAAAAGACACAAACCAATCATTTCTTTCTCTTTTGCCTCGTTGGCACCTAAGGGCACCGTTATTTCCGCTCGTACGCATCGTAGGCGATCCCTTATGCAAGAGCGCGAACGTTAACGCCGCCCAACTAAAAAACACAAAAACAAACAGGAAATCGTGAGCCGAGCTACGGTAACTCTGATTCCTGAAAAGGATACGTAGGCAGCGGGGTAGGGCCCGTGCGAGTACAATTCTTTCTTTTCCCTACATTTTGCATTCATTTCGCATGTAGACATAGACATAGATACACACCCTTTAGATAGAAACAAACATAGGTGGATACCATCGAGTACGATGGGCGCGAGGGGTGCTAATACCTTCCCCTTGCGTAACCGACTCCCGTACCTTGATTCTCTGGTCGCAAGACCCTGTTCCTTCCTTTGTTAGGTTTTCTGATATTCCTTTCCCTTATGGGATAAATATATTGGTGGCGACTCTGTTCATTTTTCGCGAGCGTGCGACAAGTTTGCCGAGAACGTCGAGTAACTGTGAAGAGATTTGGATTATTATGGATAGACGGACAAATGTATTCATTTTATTCCGATAAGGATGGGTTATTTGATGGAAAGACTTGCTAAGTTGTACATCGAGAGGATTGTGTGTTTGCATGGTATTCCGTCAGGTATTGGTTGGATAAAACTCCGAGTTTTTTCTTTTGGATTTATAAGAGGTTTGCGGAGTGATTTGAGATTAGAGGAGAAGATACTTGAAGGTTGAATGAAGGATTTGTACTTGGGGTTAGTTGCTTGAAGAGAATTTTCGAGGACGAAAATCTTTTAAGTGGGGGAGAGTTGTAACAGCCCGATTTTATTAGATATTTTATTTATTAGCTTATTTGTGTGTTTTATTAATTATTTGTTTATTTAATTATTATGTGGCATTACTAATTAATTGAAATATCTAATTATATGCATATTTGTGTTTTATGGTTTAATTAGGTTATTAGTAGTATACTATGTATTGGGCCTAATTAATAATTGGATGGGTGGGTAATAACATAACTAAGCCCATTAAGAGAAAGATAGTAAGAAGAGGAAAACTAGGGTTTTAGAGATAACACAATTTGGGGGAAAGGAAGAGAAAGAAGAGAAGAGAGGAGAAAGAACATAGAAGAGAAGAAGAAGGAAATTGTAGATTTCTTGAAGAGGGTGGATTTAAGAGTTAGAGGTAAGGGTTTGAATACAAGTTCTTATAGACTATATGATTGGGTAATGTGTGTTGTTGTGATTATCTCTTCATTTGTGCAATTTCATGGAAACATAGAAAAGTTAGGGTTTATGAACAAATGCATGAGTTGATGATTTGGACTGTGTTTTAATTGATGTTTGATGATGTTATGATGTTAGAAGGCCCATAAATGTGTGCTATATTTGTGGTTATAACATGTATTCTATTGTTGTTCACGATGGTTGGTGTTTTCAGTTGATTTGGGTTGAGTTTAAGGGTTTTGGGATGAAATTCGCATGCTGTTTTCTAAGATTTGGGATTTTCTGAAATCGCCAGTTCGCGCCGCGAACTATTGTTCGAGCCGCGAACTGCTTGGCAGAAACTCAAGAATATTTGATTCACTCATTTCGCGCCGCGAACTTTGTTGGCGCCGCGAACCCTGTTTTACAGAACTTTTTCCAAACTTTGAAAGGCCATAACTTTTGACCCGTAACTCCGTTTTATGCGCCGTTCGAAGCGTTAGGAAGCTAATGAGATTGTCTATATGATAGAATAGAATGGATTGACACTTGTTTTATAAATTATGATGATAATTGGGAATAACATTTACCTATATGTGTATGTTATGGATGAATTGTGCATGATCAATGTTCATGGATGTATTATGTGATATGATAACCGTGAATTATGTGATTGAATTCTAAATGCTAGTTGATGTGGAATAGTTTAAATTGGATGTTAATATATGGATAACATGTGATTACTTATGTGTGTATTATGAATTAAGACTTGTGGTTAATATTCATATATGTGTTAAATGATGTGATATCCATGATATGTTGGAATGAATATAAATATACATTTATATGTACTATTTTCATGTGTCTTGTTGATAATGATCATTTAAAGGTGTATGTATTGAGATGTGGATTGAATACATGTAAATGCTTTTATATGCGTTACGTTTTGGTATGTAATGAATAGCAACTATTGGTAAGATGTGTGGTATTATATTCATGATGATTGTGACTGGATATATGATGGTTGTTATGCCTTGTTGTAATTGTTAATTGTGTTGTGAATGTTGTGTACAATTGGCGGAAAATTCATAGAGTTGGATTATGGTGATATGCGGTAAGTTAAGATTGATGAGATAATCTTAATTGCATAAATTGTTGGTATTTGTACATACATTCATAGCATGGTCGGCTTTATGGTGGAAGCGGTGAAACTTGGGTTCACATGGTAAGAGACGTTGATCCTTGAATGGAATAGGCGTAGAAGACGTGATCCTTAATTGGAGATAGGCGTATTGGCTTTGATCTTGTCCGGATCGGGAGCGTGGCTTGGATTCTAAACATTGAATCGGAAAGCGGTGAAACATTGGATTCACATTGGGTACCACATGCATTGAGTCACATTTGTTGCATTTCGAGTCACATTGTGTGTTATGTGATTGTCTTGTATACTTGTGATTTGTTTTGGAGTGATGATTGGTATATGATATGTGAATTGCTTAATTGAGAAGTGTGATGAATAGTAAAATGTATGCTTGTTATGTTTACATTTCCCATTATTATGTTTTCTATAAGAAGTTGAATTCTCACCCTTCTCTTTGAATGTTATCCTTCGTTGATAACGTGCAGGTTCCGACGAGTAGTAGCTTGTCCGAGGATTTAGCCGAGGAGCTCCTGAGTTTGTTATTGGATTAGGTAGCGAGTCATATGCTCTGATCATGTAACACTTGGGGGGATTTTATTTAGACTTATGCTTATGTTTGGATATTGCTATTCTCTATGTTTTGTTGGATATTCAGATGTATTTGTTTGAGATCTCGGATATGTTGTTTAAGGCTATGTGGCCAAGATTGTGGATTTAAATGTTAATTCGAATTTGGTAGATGAATATAGTATGGGATATATTCATTGAAATTTTAATAGCAATTCAATTGTTTTCCACAAGCGTTTATGCATAATGTATGAAAGCATGAGATATACATTTGTGTTACAAAATGATCTTTGCATATTAAGAATATTGGATGTTTTATTTTAGGTTTTCATTGTGATGAAAATAACATGTGACGCCCTTTTTCCTTTATGCATGCTTACTCTGCTTGATTGTATGATATATTTGGGGTTAGAAAAGGGGTGTTACATTAGTGGTATCAGAGCCTGGTCGACCAGTTGGTCAGAGTCGTTAATGTCTTTATTTCCGTTGTATTAGATTTGTGTGTCTGACACAATCGATACTGTTTGTTTGTCGGTCGCTGGATGTCTTAGGACAATGGCTGCAGGAAGGAATGTTGACATTAATGTTGAGGCGGTGATGAGGTGGACTGGTGCGATTGGACAAGTGCCGCAAGAGAATTCCGGTTATGGAGGAAAGGATGAGTTATGTGCTTTTAGAGACTTCCTAAGGTGCAATCTGCCGACTTTTGAAGGAAAGTATGGACCGGACAAAGCACATGCATGGATGAGAGAAATGGAAAGGATTTTTCAAATCATGATTTGTACGGATGTACAGAAGGTGCAGTTGGGTACTCACATGTTGACGAAAGGAGCTGACGATTGGTGGAGTAATACAGTGCAGAGATTTGAAAGAGAAGGTATTGAAGTCACTTGGACTCTTTTTCGTGATGAATTTTTGGAAAAATATTTTCCAGAAGATGTGCGTGGGAAGAAAGAAGTGGAGTTTCTAAAGTTGAAACGAGGAAGAGGACAATCCAGTAGGAGACTGTATGATATCAAGAGGAAACAATCTGGTTTTGGCAAGAAGCTAAGTGGGGGAGGGACTCCTACTCCACTTAAGTGTTTCAGATGTGGTGTTGAAGGTCATCGTGCTGCTGAGTGTAAGAAAGAGGTTACTACTTGTTTCAAGTGTAGCAGGCCAGGCCACATAGCTGCTAACTGTGGAGAGCAAGGTCACATTAGTACCAAGTGTGACAAACCGAAGAAGGAACAAGCGAAGGGAAAAGTACTTGCGTTGTCTGGTGCTAAGACCACTACTAAGGATAAGCTAATCTGAGGTACATGTTTTATTATTGATAGTGGTGCAACGTATTCATTTATTTCTTTGGATTGTGCTAAGAGGTTGAATCTTGTGTCACCTGATATGCATGGAAGTATGGTTATTGATACACCTGCTATGGGTTTTGTTTCAACTTCTTATGTGTGTTTGAATTGTCTGTTGAGTATCTTTGGTAGAGATTTTGAGAATTGATTTAGTTAATTTTTGTTAGAGCAAGTTGATGAGAATTTTGGTACAAATTGTTTGGAGTTGAAGCAAGTAATTGTAATCTTAAGAAGAATTTTGGATCTTGGTGTTTTAAGTAATTTCGAGTGCGAGTTCCGAAGGAACACTATTATGGTTTAGTAACGATGGTTTATGTTTCATTATGATTTTCGACTGTCTATTGACAAATTGAGGACTTGATCACCCTTAATCTATTGTTGATAGAAAACGAGATCGTACTGGACGTGATAAACTTATCTTGCTAACTTGGTATTTTGTAAAGCGACTAAGGAGAGGTTGAGGAGTCGAGTTGAGGAGTTGTTGAGAAGAGGTTCATTTGTCTAAGTGTATGGTCATAGATTTGCACTTGTTTTGTCGAGTAAGAAGAAGGAATGTCCTAATGAGGTAATGTTTTGAGGATGTTTTGATTCTAAGAGTGGCGATGATCATGCTGAGCATTTGAGAATTGTGTTGTCGGTGTTGAAAGAGAAGAGGTTGTTTGCTAAGCTTTCTAAGTGCGAATTTTAGTTAAAGGAAGTGAGTTTTCTTGGCCATGTGATCTCTAGTGGAGGTATTTCTGTTGACCCGTCGAAGATTAAAGCTATATCTCAATGGGAAGCTCCTAAGTCTGTTTCTGAGATTAGAAGTTTTCTTGGTTTGGCTGGTTATTATAGGAAGTTCATTGAGGGATTTTCTAAGTTATCTTTGCCGTAGACGTTGTTGACTAGGAAAAGTCAAGCTTTCATTTGGACTTCGCAATGTGAAGCGAATTTTCAAGAGCTTAAGAGAAGGCTGACTTCTGCTCCTATTTTGATTTTGCCGGATCTGTTGGAACCGTTTGTTATGTATTGTGATGCTTTATTGTTGGTTTTGGGTGGTGTTTTGAGAAAAAGGGAAAGTGGTAGCTTATGCTTCAAGGAAACTTAAAGTTCATGAGAGAAATTATCCGACGCATGATTTAGAGTTGGCCGCCGTTGTGTTTGTTTTAAAACTTTTGAGGCATTTTTGTTTGGATCGAGAATTAAGGCACGTAGTGACTACAAGAGTTGAGAATGAAGTAAAGAAGATGATTAGATTCTTGAGAGATTATGATTTTAGTTTGAACTACCATTCTGGAAGAGCGAATGTTGTAGCCGATGCATTGAGTAGGAAATCATTGCATATTTCTATGTGGTGGATTCAAGAGTTGAAAATCGTTGGAACAATCTAGAGAGTTGAGTTTGGTTGTGAAGCGACGTCTTCTTGCGTTAAGATTAGTATGTTGAAGCCTGCGTCTGGTGTTCTTAACGAGATTAGAGAGAGTCAGAAATTGGATTGCAATTGGTTAACGAGATGACATTGATTAATCAAGGTAAAGGTAATCACTTTCGGATTGACGAGATTAGAGTCATGAAAGGTCGTGATCGAGTTTGCCTTTCTGATACTTCGAAGTTGGATAAGAGAATTTTGAAATGAAGGACATCGTAATGGTTTGAGCATACATCATAATGCTACTAAAATGTAACAAGATTTGAGGAAACTATTTAGTGGTAAAGTATGAAGAAAGATATAGCGGAATTTGTTTATTCATGTTTGACTTGTCAAAAGTCAAAGATTGAGCATCAAAAACTGTTTAGTTGGTACAACAGCTATCTATTCCCGAGTGGAAGTGGGATCATATTTCTACGGATTTTGTTTTGAGTTTGCCGAGAACATCGAGTAACTGTGAAGAGATTTGGATTATTATGGATAGACGGACAAATGTATTCATTTTATTCCGATAAGGATGGGTTATTTGATGGAAAGACTTGCTAAGTTGTACATCGAGAGGATTGTGTGTTTGCATGGTATTCCGTCAGGTATTGGTTGGATAAAACTCCGAGTTTTTTCTTTTGGATTTATAAGAGGTTTGCGGAGTGATTTGAGATTAGAGGAGAAGATACTTGAAGGTTGAATGAAGGATTTGTACTTGGGGTTAGTTGCTTGAAGAGAATTTTCGAGGACGAAAATCTTTTAAGTGGGGGAGAGTTGTAACAGCTCGATTTTATTAGATATTTTATTTATTAGCTTATTTGTGTGTTTTATTAATTATTTGTTTATTTAATTATTATGTGGCATTACTAATTAATTGAAATATCTAATTATATGCATATTTGTGTTTTATGGTTTAATTAGGTTATTAGTAGTATACTATGTATTGGGCCTAATTAATAATTGGATGGGTGGATAATAACATAACTAAGCCCATTAAGAGAAAGATAGTAAGAAGAGGAAAATTAGGGTTTTAGAGATAACACAATTTGGGGGAAAGGAAGAGAAAGAAGAGAAGAGAGGAGAAAGAACATAGAAGAGAAGAAGAAGGAAATTGTAGATTTCTTGAAGAGGGTGGATTTAAGAGTTAGAGGTAAGGGTTTGAATACAAGTTCTTATAGACTATATGATTGGGTAATGTGTGTTGTTGTGATTATCTCTTCATTTGTGCAATTTCATGGAAACATAGAAAAGTTAGGGTTTATGAACAAATGCATGAGTTGATGATTTGGACTGTGTTTTAATTGATGTTTGATGATGTTATGATGTTAGAAGGCCCATAAATGTGTGCTATATTTGTGGTTATAACATGTATTCTATTGTTGTTCACGATGGTTGGTGTTTTCAGTTGATTTGGGTTGAGTTTAAGGGTTTTGGGATGAAATTCGCATGCTGTTTTCTGAGATTTGGGATTTTTTGAAATCGCCAGTTCGCGCCGCGAACTATTGTTCGAGCCGCGAACTGCTTGGCAGAAACTCAGGAATATTTGATTCACTCAGTTCGCGCCGCGAACTTTGTTGGCGCCGCGAACCCTGTTTTACAGAACTTTTTCCAAACTTTGAAAGGCCATAACATTTGACCCGTAACTCCGTTTTATGCGCCGTTCGAAGCGTTAGGAAGATAATGAGATTGTCTATATGATAGAATAGAATGGATTGACACTTGTTTTATAAATTATGATGATAATTGAGAATAACATTTACCTATATGTGTATGTTATGGATGAATTGTGCATGATCAATGTTCATGGATGTATTATGTGATATGATAACCGTGAATTATGTGATTGAATTCTAAATGCTAGTTGATGTGGAATAGTTTAAATTGGATGTTAATATATGGATAACATGTGATTACTTATGTGTGTATTATGAATTAAGACTTGTGGTTAATATTCATATATGTGTTAAATGATGTGATATCCATGATATGTTGGAATGAATATAAATATACATTTATATGTACTATTTTCATGTGTCTTGTTGATAATGATCATTTAAAGGTGTATGTATTGAGATGTGGATTGAATACATGTAAATGCTTTTATATGCGTTACGTTTTGGTATGTAATGAATAGCAACTATTGGTAAGATGTGTGGTAATATATTCATGATGATTGTGACTGGATATATGATGGTTGTTATGCCTTGTTGTAATTGTTAATTGTGTTGTGAATGTTGTGTACAATTGGCGGATAATTCATAGAGTTGGATTATGGTGATATGCGGTAAGTTAAGATTGATGAGATAATCTTAATTGCATAAATTGTTGGTATTTGTACATACATTAATAGCATGGTCGGCTTTATGGTGGAAGCGGTGAAACTTGGGTTCACATGGTAAGAGACGTTGATCCTTGAATGGAAATAGGCGTAGAAGATGTGATCCTTAATTGGAGATAGGCGTATTGGCTTTGATCTTGTCCGGATCGGGAGCGTGGCTTGGATTCTAAACATTGAATCGGAATGCGGTGAAACATTGGATTCACATTGGGTACCACATGCATTGAGTCACATTTGTTGCATTTCGAGTCACATTGTGTGTTATGTGATTGTCTTGTATACATGTGATTTGTTTTGGAGTGATGATTGGTATATGATATGTGAATTGCTTAATTGAGAAGTGTGATGAATAGTAAAATGTATGCTTGTTATGTTTACATTTCCCATTATTATGTTTTCTATAAGAAGTTGAATTCTCACCCTTCTGTTTGAATGTTATCCTTCGTTGATAACGTGCAGGTTCCGACGAGTAGTAGCTTGTCCGAGAATTTAGCCGAGGAGCTCCTGAGTTTGTTATTGGATTAGGTAGCGAGTCATATGCTCTGATCATGTAACACTTGGGGGGATTTTATTTAGACTTATGCTTATGTTTGGATATTGCTATTCTCTATGTTTTGTTGGATATTCAGATGTATTTGTTTGAGATCTCGGATATGTTGTTTAAGGCTATGTGGCCAAGATTGTGGATTTAAATGTTAATTCGAATTTGGTAGATGAATATAGTATGGGATATATTCATTGAAATTTTAATAGCAATTCAATTGTTTTCCACAAGCGTTTATGCATAATGTATGAAAGCATGAGATATACATTTGTGTTACAAATATGATCTTTGCATATTAAGAATATTGGATGTTTTATTTTAGGTTTTCATTGTGATGAAAATAACATGTGACGCCCTTTTTCCTTTATGCATGCTTACTCTGCTTGATTGTATGATATATTCGGGGTTAGAAAAGGGGTGTTACATTAGTGGTATCAGAGCCTGGTCGACCAGTTGGTCAGAGTCGTTAATGTCTTTATTTCCGTTGTATTAGATTTGTGTGTCTGACACAATCGATACTGTTTGTTTGTCGGTCGCTGGATGTCTTAGGACAATGGCTGCAGGAAGGAATGTTGACATTAATGTTGAGGCGGTGATGAGGTGGACTGGTGCGATTGGACAAGTGCCGCAAGAGAATTCCGGTTATGGAGGAAAGGATGAGTTATGTGCTTTTAGAGACTTCCTAAGGTGCAATCTGCCGACTTTTGAAGGAAAGTATGGACCGGACAAAGCACATGCATGGATGAGAGAAATGGAAAGGATTTTTCAAATCATGATTTGTACGGATGTACAGAAGGTGCAGTTGGGTACTCACATGTTGACGAAAGGAGCTGACGATTGGTGGAGTAATACAGTGCAGAGATTTGAAAGAGAAGGTATTGAAGTCACTTGGACTCTTTTTCGTGATGAATTTTTGGAAAAATATTTTCCAGAAGATGTGCGTGGGAAGAAAGAAGTGGAGTTTCTAAAGTTGAAACGAGGAAGAGGACAATCCAGTAGGAGACTGTATGATATCAAGAGGAAACAATCTGGTTTTGGCAAGAAGCTAAGTGGGGGAGGGACTCCTACTCCACTTAAGTGTTTCAGATGTGGTGTTGAAGGTCATCGTGCTGCTGAGTGTAAGAAAGAGGTTACTACTTGTTTCAAGTGTAGCAGGCCAGGCCACATAGCTGCTAACTGTGGAGAGCAAGGTCACATTAGTACCAAGTGTGACAAACCGAAGAAGGAACAAGCGAAGGGAAAAGTACTTGCGTTGTCTGGTGCTAAGACCACTACTAAGGATAAGCTAATCTGAGGTACATGTTTTATTATTGATAGTGGTGCAACGTATTCATTTATTTCTTTGGATTGTGCTAAGAGGTTGAATCTTGTGTCACCTGATATGCATGGAAGTATGGTTATTGATACACCTGCTATGGGTTTTGTTTCAACTTCTTATGTGTGTTTGAATTGTCTGTTGAGTATCTTTGGTAGAGATTTTGAGAATTGATTTAGTTAATTTTCGTTAGAGCAAGTTGATGAGAATTTTGGTACAAATTGTTTGGAGTTGAAGCAAGTAATTGTAATCTTAAGAAGAATTTTGGATCTTAGTGTTTTAAGTAATTTCGAGTGCGAGTTCCGAAGGAACACTATTATGGTTTAGTAACGATGGTTTATGTTTCATTATGATTTTCGACTGTCTATTGACAAATTGAGGACTTGATCACCCTTAATCTATTGTTGATAGAAAACGAGATCGTATTGGACGTGATAAACTTATCTTGCTAACTTGGTATTTTGTAAAGCGACTAAGGAGAGGTTGAAGAGTCGAGTTGAGGAGTTGTTGAGAAGAGGTTCATTTGTCTAAGTGTATGGTCATAGATTTGCACTTGTTTTGTCGAGTAAGAAGAAGGAATGTCCTAATGAGGTAATGTTTTGAGGATGTTTTGATTCTAAGAGTGGCGATGATCATGCTGAGCATTTGAGAATTGTGTTGTCGGTGTTGAAAGAGAAGAGGTTGTTTGCTAAGCTTTCTAAGTGAGAATTTTAGTTAAAGGAAGTGAGTTTTCTTGGCCATGTGATCTCTAGTGGAGGTATTTCTGTTGACCCGTCGAAGATTAAAGCTATATCTCAATGGGAAGCTCCTAAGTCTGTTTCTGAGATTAGAAGTTTTCTTGGTTTGGCTGGTTATTATAGGAAGTTCATTGAGGGATTTTCTAAGTTATCTTTGCCGTTGACATTATTGACTAGGAAAAGTCAAGCTTTCATTTGGACTTCGCAATGTGAAGCGAATTTTCAAGAGCTTAAGAGAAGGCTGACTTCTGCTCCTATTTTGATTTTGCCGGATCCGTTGGAACCGTTTGTTATGTATTGTGATGCTTTAATGTTGGTTTTGGGTGGTGTTTTGAGAAAAAGGGAAAGTGGTAGCTTATGCTTCAAGGAAACTTAAAGTTCATGAGAGAAATTATTCGACGCATGATTTAGAGTTGGCCGCCGTCGTGTTTGTTTTAAAACTTTTGAGGCATTTTTGTTTGGATCGAGAATTAAGGCACGTAGTGACTACAAGAGTTGAGAATGAAGTAAAGAAGATGATTAGATTCTTGAGAGATTATGATTTTAGTTTGAACTACCATTCTGGAAGAGCGAATGTTGTAGCCGATGCATTGAGTAGGAAATCATTGCATATTTCTATGTGGAGGATTCAAGAGTTGAAAATCCTTGGAACAATCTAGAGAGTTGAGTTTGGTTGTGAAGCGACGTCTTCTTGCGTTAAGATTAGTATGTTCAAGCCTGCGTCTGGTGTTCTTAACGAGATTAGAGAGAGTCAGAAATTGGATTGCAATTGGTTAACGAGATGACATTGATTAATCAAGGTAAAGGTAATCACTTTCGGATTGACGAGATTAGAGTCATGAAAGGTCGTGATCGAGTTTGCCTTTCTGATACTTCGAAGTTGGATAAGAGAATTTTGAAATGAAGGACATCGTAATGGTTTGAGCATACATCATAATGCTACTAAAATGTAACAAGATTTGAGGAAACTATTTAGTGGTAAAGTATGAAGAAAGATATAGCGGAATTTGTTTATTCATGTTTGACTTGTCAAAAGTCAAAGATTGAGCATCAAAAACTGTTTAGTTGGTACAACAACTATCTATTCCCGAGTGGAAGTGGGATCATATTTCTACGGATTTTGTTTTGAGTTTGCCGAGAACGTCGAGTAACTGTGAAGAGATTTGGATTATTATGGATAGACGGACAAATGTATTCATTTTATTCCGATAAGGATGGGTTATTTGATGGAAAGACTTGCTAAGTTGTACATCGAGAGGATTGTGTGTTTGCATGGTATTCCGTCAGGTATTGGTTGGATAAAACTCTGAGTTTTTTCTTTTGGATTTATAAGAGGTTTGCGGAGTGATTTGAGATTAGAGGAGAAGATACTTGAAGGTTGAATGAAGGATTTGTACTTGGGGTTAGTTGCTTGAAGAGAATTTTCGAGGACGAAAATCTTTTAAGTGGGGGAGAGTTGTAACAGCCCGATTTTATTAGATATTTTATTTATTAGCTTATTTGTGTGTTTTATTAATTATTTGTTTATTTAATTATTATGTGGCATTACTAATTAATTGAAATATCTAATTATATGCATATTTGTGTTTTATGGTTTAATTAGGTTATTAGTAGTATACTATGTATTGGGCCTAATTAATAATTGGATGGGTGGGTAATAACATAACTAAGCCCATTAAGAGAAAGATAGTAAGAAGAGGAAAACTAGGGTTTTAGAGATAACACAATTTGGGGGAAAGGAAGAGAAAGAATAGAAGAGAGGAGAAAGAACATAGAAGAGAAGAAGAAGGAAATTGTAGATTTCTTGAAGAGGGTGGATTTAAGAGTTAGAGGTAAGGGTTTGAATACAAGTTCTTATAGACTATATGATTGGGTAATGTGTGTTGTTGTGATTATCTCTTCATCTGTGCAATTTCATGGAAACATAGAAAAGTTAGGGTTTATGAACAAATGCATGAGTTGATGATTTGGACTGTGTTTTAATTGATGTTTGATGATGTTATGATGTTAGAAGGCCCATAAATGTGTGTTATATTTGTGGTTATAACATGTATTCTATTGTTGTTCACGATGGTTGGTGTTTTCAGTTGATTTGGGTTGAGTTTAAGGGTTTTGGGATGAAATTCGCATGTTGTTTTCTGAGATTTGGGATTTTCTGAAATCGCCAGTTCGCGCCGCGAACTATTCTTTGAGCCGCGAACTGCTTGGCAGAAACTCAGGAATATTTGATTCACTCAGTTCGCGCCGCGAACTTTGTTGGCGCCGCGAACCCTGTTTTACAGAACTTTTTCCAAACTTTGAAAGGCCATAACTTTTGACCCATAACTCCGTTTTATGCGCCGTTCGAAGCGTTAGGAAGCTAATGAGATTGTCTATATGATAGAATAGAATGGATTGACACTTGTTTTATAAATTATGATGATAATTGAGAATAACATTTACCTATATGTGTATGGTATGGATGAATTGTGCAAATCAATGTTCATGGATGTATTATGTGATATGATAACCGTGAATTATGTGATTGAATTCTAAATGCTAGTTGATGTGGAATAGTTTAAATTGGATGTTAATATATGGATAACATGTGATTACTTATGTGTGTATTATGAATTAAGACTTGTGGTTAATATTCATATATGTGTTAAATGATGTGATATCCATGATATGTTGGAATGAATATAAATATACATTTATATGTACTATTTTCATGTGTCTTGTTGATAATGATCATTTAAAGGTGTATGTATTGAGATGTGGATTGAATACATGTAAATGCTTTTATATGCGTTACGTTTTGGTATGTAATGAATAGCAACTATTGGTAAGATGTGTGGTAATATATTCATGATGATTGTGACTGGATATATGATGGTTGTTATGCCTTGTTGTAATTGTTAATTGTGTTGTGAATGTTGTGTACAATTGGCGGATAATTCATAGAGTTGGATTATGGTGATATGCGGTAAGTTAAGATTGATGAGATAATCTTAATTGCATAAATTGTTGGTATTTGTACATACATTAATAGCATGGTCGGCTTTATGGTGGAAGCGGTGAAACTTGGGTTCACATGGTAAGAGACGTTGATCCTTGAATGGAAATAGGCGTAGAAGACGTGATCCTTAATTGGAGATAGGCGTATTGGCTTTGATCTTGTCCGGATCGGGAGCGTGGCTTGGATTCTAAACATTGAATCGGAATGCGGTGAAACATTGGATTCACATTGGGTACCACATGCATTGAGTCACATTTGTTGCATTTCGAGTCACATTGTGTGTTATGTGATTGTCTTGTATACATGTGATTTGTTTTGGAGTGATGATTGGTATATGATATGTGAATTGCTTAATTGAGAAGTGTGATGAATAGTAAAATGTATGCTTGTTATGTTTACATTTCCCATTATTATGTTTTCTATAAGAAGTTGAATTCTCACCCTTCTGTTTGAATGTTATCCTTCGTTGATAACGTGCAGGTTCCGACGAGTAGTAGCTTGTCCGAGGATTTAGCCGAGGAGCTCCTGAGTTTGTTATTGGATTAGGTAGCGAGTCATATGCTCTGATCATGTAACACTTGGGGGGATTTTATTTAGACTTATGCTTATGTTTGGATATTGCTATTCTCTATGTTTTGTTGGATAATCAGATGTATTTGTTTGAGATCTCGGATATGTTGTTTAAGGCTATGTGGCCAAGATTGTGGATTTAAATGTTAATTCGAATTTGGTAGATGAATATAGTATGGGATATATTCATTGAAATTTTAATAGCAATTCAATTGTTTTCCGCAAGCGTTTATGCATAATGTATGAAAGCATGAGATATACATTTGTGTTACAAATATGATCTTTGCATATTAAGAATATTGGATGTTTTATTTTAGGTTTTCATTGTGATGAAAATAACATGTGACGCCCTTTTTCCTTTATGCATGCTTACTCTGCTTGATTGTATGGTATATTTGGGGTTAGAAAAGGGGTGTTACAATGGGCCCCCGTGGGGGCCACATATTTTTCTGCTTTGTTTTGCAGGTGGGGGGGTTTTGTGAGGTAAAAGGCCCACTACCCAGGCCAGTGACACATAGGATTAGCGTGGATGCTCATGTTGACTCCCGTAGCGCTTGCTATGACCGAGTTTGACATGGGGTACCACAACTGGGCGAGGTTCTTTGATGGAACACTGTGTCTGGAACGCTTGTTGCCTCAAACACTCTGTACCCCATGGGAACTATAGACCCTGGTGACCATTAGGGACCACTTGTCCGTGTCTAAACTACATACCCGTGAGATTGGGATGGGATAGGAAACTTGACCTTCATCATACCCGGATTTCTGCTATTCAATAAAAGGCGTCGAACCTTTTGATCAATGGTTTTCACACATATATTTACAGTTGTTTTTAAGTATGTTTAATTTATGTTATTGAGTGTTTTATTTCTTTATTCGTCATTTTATGCTTTGGTTGTGTATTTTACTGTTTGCATGCTTAAAGGAATAAATCGAGACAAATCAATGCCAAAAAGTACAAAAAGGGGAGTTTCGAAGGAAGTGAAAAGTCAAGCTACATGAGGTCAGACACGACCACCTGTGTCACCTGAAACTAGCCGTGTCAGGATGAAGCGTGGCAAAGAAAATGCAAAAGAGATGAAAGTCACGGGGCTGACACGGCTCGTGTTAGCAAGTGTGAGATCTGGAAATTTTCAGCATGTTTCTCATCGTGATATGCGTGTAGTATTTTGATCATAACTAGAGCTTCGTAACTCGGAATGACGCGGTTCCGGTGGCAAAATTTTGCTAACGAAAAGGGCTACAACTTTGATGAAGAACACAAAGCCAAATTATGAAGTTAAGGGCTCACACGGACCGTGTTAATCAACACGGCCACCCGTGTTGAAATGTGGCTGGAAATGCGAGTTTGAACCAAAGTCAGAGGATCAACACGGGCGCCCGTGTGCAGGAACACGGCCCGTGTTGATGAGCGCGGGCTGAATATGTGTTTATAAGCTTCCTCACTCAAATGGGATCATTAAGGGTATTCTTGACATTTGGTTTCAACCGGAATGGAAGATTGATTATAAAAACAACTTTAGGGCAAGAGAGAGGGGACTTTTGACAGATTAGAGAAAAGAATACAAGAGAAGATTAGAGAAAGCAAGGGTTTGGGAGAGAGGAAGATCTTCATGAACGGAAGCAATTGAAGATTCAATCTCCTCCAATTTCTTGTAATGTCTTTATTCATTATTATGTTTTCTTCGAATACTATGAGTAGCTAAACCCCCCAATGCTAGGGGGGTGCCTCTGATTTAACTTTGTAATGACTCTGAGTTTGCAATTGCAATAACAATCATGTTTTTAATTGTTGATTTATTCTCTTGATGTTTCTAATGCTTTTCCTTTCGGACAAATTGGAATTGATCTATGATTATCATTTAGGCGGACCACCATTGATAATGCTTTCATGAGAATATGCTATAATAGATATTACCTAGGACTAGGAATACCTTATAGCAACCGGATATTCTTGATAACTAATTGCTTGATTTCATCGTGAATTTCTAAGGACTTAGGGTTTAGGATGAAGGATCAAAGATTTTTTCACTAAGGACTTAGGATCAAACAACCTTAAGAACCGGTAATTGATTATTGAAAATAAGTTGTTGCAATAGAAATTTCAGAGTTGTTACATTGTCAATCATCCACTATCCCTAGCATGTTACTCATATTTGTTACAAAGTCAATTTCATTTACTGCTTATTCTATTTTTCGTTAAGTTATAATTACCAAACAAAACCCCATTGAAGTTTTTGATTAATTGAACCTTGCATTGAACTCATTATTCCTGCACAGTCCCTGAGATCGACATTCGGGGAATTTTCCCTATTATTACAAGAGGCAAAATAGTACAATTGCTATTTTTCCGATCAAGTTTTTGGCGCCGTTGCCGGGGACTGCCATAATATTGAGTTTAAGTTGAGTTCAATTAGAAT